>NC_084759.1:62641645-62958788 GCF_028858725.1 Colius striatus
ACAATTCAGACCTAACATGTGCAGAAGGTATTAACATATTGCAAACACGACAGTATGAATGAGCTGATACTCTCAACATAAATCTTCACTGACCCCAGAACAAAACTATACCTAGAAAATGGCTATTGAAGAAGGGCACTTGCTTCCAGTTCAGGTTAGTCTCTCATACATCTTAATCATGAAAGATTTTCTACACACCTCAGAAGATCTTTGCAGGCATGGACATGACATTCAGGAGGGAATGGATTTACTACTAGCTATTCCACTACTATTGCTTATCAGTATATCTTGCCTCATTGGTAAACACAGAGCAGCTTTTTCTCGGTTACACTTAGGGATAAACTGCCTTTCAATTATCCTGTGGTAAACACAGGCAGTTACCACAATGGAACTGAGGTGTTACAAATCAATATCTTACTTTATGCAGTGGTATTTTATCCTTGTGCTCTTAATCAAAATGTTGTGCTTGCCATCTGTCACGTGTGGCTCTTTTTCTGGCAAGTGACTTCAGCAGACACCATTACTTTAATGACATATTCTGAGCATATATTTAGCTTTCATGATAGCAGGCTCTGCTTTTTGTTTGTTTACATGGTATATCTCCCTCTGGAGTTGAGATGATTTATATGTTGGCATAGAAGGGGGAAACTGGACTCGTTCTTTCTGTAACAAAACGAGCATCAGAGCGTAGCTGGTGCTGCTACTCACGCTGGCCTTGTTATGTGAATAAATACAAATGTCTTATTACTTATTACAATTAGAGATCTTTTACAAGTTCAAAAGTCATAGAAGTGTCAAAAGAAAAAGACAGATGGAAGGTCAGAACTGGCTACAGCAACAAACAGCTGGAAGACAAGTGGACAGGAGACCTGGCTAAAGCCATGCTCAGAGACTTGTGATCATTTAGAGTAGAGCAGAGTGCAGGTTTTCTAGCTCCACATAATTTGGCAAATTCAGATGAATGATGATATAACTTTTTAATGTGTTGAATATACTTTCTCCCCCCCTTAGGATACACATCATATTTCATTGAATGTAAATGTGAATATGCATTTTTCACAAAAAATACCTTTTCACTGAAGTTATATTGGTAACATGAGACTCTCTCTTGGAATGCAGTGAGAATTTAAAAGTTTAAAAAAAGAGAAAGGCAAAGGAGAAGATTGTCAGAGGAGTATGAATTTAAGTGTACTGCCTACCCTGTACGTTTTATGAAAAAATACAAATAAAATAGAAACAATACCCTACTGTAATAAAACATAATTTGCAGTGATGAAGTAAAAAAGATCATAGCAAACTAAACATTTGAAAAGAAAACAAGAAATTTCATACAAGACTATATAAAGCATACTTCTATATGTGGTTTAATGTAGTTGTGGAGACAATATGAAGTTTAATAACTAAAAATAAAATATTAGCTCATGAAGAAAAATAAGTAAAAATTCTGAAAGAGTTTAAGACTTCTGTCTCTTATTCTTTACATTATCTGTTCTTTTGAGGGAACCCAGGAAATGATAGATCTGTCTCAGAGAAGAAAATTAAACAGAAAAAGAGGAGTAGGAGTTTTACAGTAAATCTCTTAGGAATAATATAGCTTCACAGGAAGGAAACTGGGGAGCAGTTGCAAGCACTATTGGGAAAGGAGTGATGCTGAATTTGGAAAGATGAAGCCCATCTATTTGGAGAAAAATTAAGCTGACATACGTGTATGCAATGGGAAGGAAAAACCTCTTGAGCAGTAATGCTAAAAAGCAAAGATGATGTACAGGTAAGCATTTGCAGTGCAATACAGCTTCAAAAGAAGTGGCTTGTAGAACATGCAGCTGGCTCTAGGCCTTGTTGGTTACACATTGTTAGAATAACTCCAGAGATAAGAGGGATCAGTTTATAGAAAAAACTGAAGAAAGGGCTCAGCAGAGGTGCCAATTAGCAATTAACTGACAGGTGAAAACACCAAAGGAAACAATTATTATTTTATTCTAACCAATCAAATAATTTTATGGTGTCAAGCAGAATGAACATCCTGATAGTGTGATGTGTTCAAAGGGAAAAAGAGAGTGAGAGAGCAAAGTAATAATAATGAAAGAGATTGAAAAAAACATTGTGTAAAGCTATGTCTAAATAAGAAATTTTATGTGAAAGATGTTGAATGCTCAGGTTTTAAAGGGCAAAGCTCTAATCAGTGTCCTAGAGCTCTTTGGCCAGATACAGCTTGAATCATAGAATCAAGCTATATGGTAGTATGTAGGGGTTGGAAGTGACCTCTAAAGATCATCTAGTCCAATCCTCCTGCTAAAGAAGGTTCACCTAGATCGGATTGCACAGGAATGCATCCAGGTGGGTTTTGAAAACCTCCAGAGAAGGAGACTCCACATCTTCCCTGGGTAGCCTGTGCCAGGGCTCCCTTACCCACACAGGAAAGAAGCTTTTCCTTTAGTATTTGGAGGGAAATCCAACAGGCACAACAGCAAGGAGCCAAGTTCACCCTTCACTGATGAAAGAAGGGCTACAGAAGAAGTGAGGTAGGTGGCAAAGGTAGCTATCCCACTGCGGTTCCTGCATTGTGTTCTTCCTCAGACAGGCTTTAACTTCATACATTTGGAGTGTAGAGCTGTCACTCAGTGATGTTTAGTGGGTTCTGTATGCTCAGAGGGTCACTTCCCAGCTCCTTTGTATGGTTATGGTCCCTGCAGCATCTTGTGATTTGATAAACCAAAGCATCCCATGTTGTGGAACCTAAGGAGGCTTTGTCATACTTGTTTAAAAAGAAGACGTCTGAGACACACGTAGCTAGACTGGGAAAACATTGATGTGAACAGCGTGAATTCTTTCTAGCTGCTTCCATGCAGCTTCATAAATGACATCCTTAACTGCAGACAGGAAGGAAAACATATTTGTCAAAGGAGTTTAATGACTTATTCCATTTTTATAATATTTCAGAGTTTCACTTGCATTTGGGCAACAAAACACTGACCACAGGAAGCAACTTTATATCTCTCTTTTTTAACTTTTTTTTTCTTTTTAAAATTATTGGACAGATTGAAAGATCCTGCACAATTTCTGGGGATTGTGATAGTGAGAGCAGAGATGAGGAAGGAGAGAGAGCAGGACGCCGGGAGACCCTGGGCTGCCCCACCGGCAAAGCTGAGCCGGCACAAGGAGAGTGGCTGTGCCTGCTTTTTGCTGTCGAGTGCCTCTTCTCCTCCGTAGGAGAAAAAGAAGTCGGAGGGTTCCATCTGCCGGACAAATAGTTAAGGCAATTGCTCCCAAGGAAAAGAGACGGGGAAGGCCTGCTATTCTGTGTTTTTCACCTGCGCGAGGCAGAGAGAAACTGCACACGTCCAAATGCTTTGCTATCCGTACCCGACAACAGGCGTAGCTGGGTATAGATTACGCTAATGTCTTCTCTTGCAATGATTTTCGCTTGAGATTAGTAGATTAGTATCAGAGGTTTCCAGATTTCCTAATTAGCTACAGACCTGAAAACAATCAGCTGAGACCTATTTACATGTGAAAGCCACTGTCCTCTATTGTACTGCTGATTGCTGAAATAAGCAATATAGCTCTTCAGGAGTGCTCTCGCTTTCGTCTCCTAGGTGCTGAGAGTCAAAGGTTATGATGCTTATTACCCTATAGAAGGACTTTTTTTTTCTTAGTCAGAGCTGACCTAATGCCCCAGCACAGAAAACTGAGACACAGTATTTATTGCTGAAGTGTCACAGAAAACAGAGACTTGTCACTTTCAGAAATGGAAATTTGAAACAGAGATAATGTATTTCTGCTTTTCTGTCTCCTTTCAAGTGTTAGCCAATATACCACTACAGCTAATTGAACTTCTTGCAGATCCCACCTGATCTGACTGTTGACATAGTTTGGAAACCCAAGGAGCATTTTTTTTTTTCTCTTTGTGATTTTTATTTCAAGTTGTGTCCTTTGTCTTCAAACATCCTTGTAGAAGGTGCTGCCTTATACTAGGAGTTTGAGCTGTTCCAAGCCCCACTACAACACTGGCAAAATCTTTTGAAGGAATTTGCCACCATGCTGGGATTCTCCTGGAACAAAGGAAGTATATATATATATATATATAAAATTCTACCTACATACATATTATGTGCATATAATAGATGTAATGTATATATTGTAGCCACTGTTTTTTCACTCATTTTCTTGCCTCCTCTGGGATACTAATTTGGATGGAAGGTAGAAGTTATTTGAAATAGTGTAAAGACTGTTAGAAAGTCATTGATTTCCATTTTCTCTCTAAAAAGTACATTCTTACAGTACACCCTGCAGCAGAGCAAATGAGTAACACCAACTAGTGAGCACATTTCTAAAAAACCTCTTGTGCATGTTGGGAATACACAAAGCCAAGAGCAACAGTAAAGGAGAAAAAAAAAGAAAGGAAAAAAAGGAAAATAGAAAGATTATTAGTGCTGGTAGATGAAGCCATAACAGTATCAGAAGGAAAAAACCTAACAGAGATTTGTGGAATGTAAATCTGCAGAAGTCAAGAATGTCTGCAGTTATACAGTGTAAACAGGATCTAGTTTTGTGGTGTAACTGATAAGAAACACCACTTGTCCTTGAAAGAGCCAGGTAACATATTTAAACATCAATCTGTAGCTGAATAAATGTACAACTGAAAAGGCTCATCAAATCTCTGGCCTTAAACAGATTCTTGCTTCAGGTTAACCATGATGTAAAGATAGCATTCGTCTTCCCTCATCACCCTCTTGGGACTCACTTTCTCACCTGGTATACATTAATCACACATTTGATCAAGGAGTTCCACCACCTTGTGGAACTAGTTAAGTGTTCCCTCTTGATTTCAAATTTACTATCTTAGAAAAACACTGTGCTTCTGTAAAGATAAAACCCAATGCCCTCTGCATAGGACTGTTGAAATGTGACTGATGGGAATGCTCATTAGAATGAACAACTGACAACTCAGTGCATGAAGGAAGAACCAGTCCAAATTAGAGGTCTGGACCTCCTGGCAGCTGAGGGGTTGCAAGTTGGCTCATTACTTTCTTGCTCCCACAAGAATATTCATCAAATGCAAGAAGGCAGAATTTACCTTTGGCTTTGCAATAAGAAAAGAATGTGGACCTGGAGACTATAGTGAGACTTTTATTCACGGAGGACGGAAAATGTCTCATGTGCTGTACTTGCTGGTCAGATATGAAGCTTTAAAATATTTTTAAAGCAATCTAGGCTTTAAATGAATAGGACTGCAGTAATCTGTTTTACGGTTGCTGTCTACATTTTAAGGGGAAGGCTTATGACTCACCTAATGTGAATTACTATTTCTGACATGCTGTTGCACCAGACGACCCTGTCAGGAGGATGTAAATAATTGCATTGGCTGCTGGTCTATGAGCTGCTAGTTTCTATAATACAAAATTAATTGAGGTGCAGATGACAGAGAGACCTGATCCAAACATCCTCCACAATACTCTTTAAAGTGGAATGATCACATCCCAGATACTAGTAAGATTTAATATAGGACTGACAACAGCTGCCTAGGTGCTGTCATCAGAATTTATTAATTTGTTCACCTTGCTTATGTTTTGTTAGGAGAACTAACTACGGAGTGATTTGTCTTTTTTGAACATCTAGAGTTTTACAATCACCAGGAAAGGCTTAATTTCCCTTACTTCTGTGAGCTGAAAGAAAAGTGTGTGAGAACTCCAGAGCAAAATCCACAGACAAAAAATGTTATGTGCTGCCCAGCTCTCATTCCTTTGCAGGACGTGTGCGGCAGTCTGTGTAACGAGGCTAATAATAATTAAAAAAATACAAATAAAAGAAGAAGAAAACCGTCTGCTCGCGGATTAACTCCTGAAGATGCATCCAAAGCGAGCAGGAGGAGTCAGCGGCTGCCGGTCCCGATACGCCCGTCCCGGCGGTGCCGCTTCGCTAGAGGGAGGCAGAGGAGAGGCGTTGACTCCACGGCTGGCTCTTGGAGAGGTACACGTTTGATTCCGTCTGGTTTTAGCCTCTGGAAAGGTTTTCTTTTTGCGGGAAGGTTTCTTATTAAGAGACCTTCGAAATCCTCCCCTTCCCTTTTGCAAGGGCCCATGGCTGATTAAAGAGACCCAGCGGTGACTCTTGCAGAAATGTTTAGGGGTCCAAAATATGCAAAATGCAGTGCTGCTATGTATAGTATATGAATTCTTGTGGTACACTGGCAATGTGCCAGATGCCAGGATAATTTCTCCCTTATTCCTGCTAGGGAATGGATGACTGGGCGTTTGTACAGTGCTTGTGAAAAGAGAAAGTTTCTCTTCAGGCCAGACAGGGAGCTGGCATCTGCATTTCACCTTTCCTTGTGTTGTTTTGCCAATGCCATCAATCTACACCGCCCTTTATAAGAGGGAAAGGCAATCTGAGAACAGTAGAGTAGCTACCTTAAATCAAAATAAACCCAAAATGACAGATGAAGCTTGCAGCACAAACCCCACTTGTTTCAGCCAAAGGGTAACAATCGTCTCTTTAAACTGTCCTACCCAAGGGGTCTGGGCAAAGAAGGGCACAGGGATTTATGGAGGGGGTTCCTGGTTTCTGAATAATGCCCCTGTTCAGGGAGTGAAAGTGCAGAGGTGTCCAGCACAGATGGACAAGGCAAGCGTTGATATGGAAAATCTGTTCCACCATCCCTGGATGTGGAGTCAGCATCTCTCTGCGGAGTTACTTGAGGCAGGGCTGGTGGAAGAAGCAATAGTATTGGGATGGTACTAGATGTGGAAAAGGGGCTGGGAGAAGGAGAAATAAGAGGGAGGAGGCAAAATGAGGGGATGCAGAGTGCTCTTTGTCAAAGGAGGGGAAATGAGGCAATAGAACTGACCTACAAGAGAAATGAGCACACAAATATGTCATCACAGCCAGGAGCAGTGAAGGATTTCTTTTTTTTTTTTTTTTTGGTAAATTAGAGAACAACCAGTATTTCATTCCATTTTTAAATGGAAAGCTGTTCCCTATTCATTAAAAATGTACGTTCTATAAAATATGGATCAGCAGCAGGCCCCTCTGGTGAACAGTGAGTTACAGGCATCCCAATTTGAACTAAATAATTTGTGTTGGTTTTACGATCTGGAGTGCAAAATCCTGTGCTCCAGTGCTTCTTTCCAATGATTTTAAGCAGTTTTATTATAATACTTGCAGCTTTTTTATGTCTGAACAAAGTAATACATTCAGGGGTTATGAAAGGAAAAAGGGAAAGGAGACCAGAAAAGCACCACTTATAATGGAAAAAAGTAATAAAAAAGTTGTAAAGCACTCCTGTGTAGGGGAAGGGATGAGGGAAGCAGAACTGAGTAATGGAACCTCAACATATAATCTCTTCACATTTTTAAGTGCTTCATACTAAATCATTTGTCTTGAATCTGAACCTACAGTTATAATTACAGGTCAGCTCTGGAACATAAAGGGCCTTGTTGCCTTCACAGATGCAGACAATTTTGCCTAAGGATCTTCCTTAGAAAATCAGTCTCAGTTCAGCACAGTCTTGTGTTGAAACTCAACTAATCTTATACAACATACATTATTAGTTGTAGCCATGAAAGAATATCATAAGAACATGAAGAAATGGTATGCTTTGTTACTGCAAACAGAATCAAGCCCAGTCTTGCCTTGATATCAGATTTGAACTTAGAATGCTTTTTCCTCTTAAGTTTGCTCAAAACCAAAACTAATAAAGCTCTTGGACTGTCCTGAATTGAAAGCAGCTATAACCTCTGATCTTAAATTAGAACCAGGATGCAAAATTTACATTTTTTTTTCTTTCTAATTAATTTTGTTACATAGGAGCGTGCAAAATCTCTGTTTCTTCATTGTAGGCATTCTGGGAAAGAAATCTCACTCTTTACCTAAAATATATAGGTTTTCTTCTTTCCTGCAAAAATTTAAAACATGTTGAAGAAAATTTCACCTCTTCTGATTAACAAAGGCATAAGCTTGAAATCCATCTGAAGATTAAGGGCACCCTCTCCTCTGTGGAGTCGCACTAAATTGAATGTTATTTATAATTTATAGGAACGCTGATTAGGAGGAGACTCCTGCAATATATAAGCTTTCATCCATTAATTTAATGAATATAATTATTCCCTAAATCTTATACATAATTCTTGCCACGTTGAAAGAGTATATTTTTCAGAGTATTACCCCTAAATCTCCTTAAAGGTCTCTCAACTCACTGTATTTGAGATGCACTGAAAATTACCTCACTCTTCAGGGTACCGCATTACTCCACACTTTGTTGGTTCCTACCACACATATTCATAAATATTGTAGTGCAAAATATACATTATATAGAATTATTTACCAATGAGATGTAAATGCACACACTCCTAAGGCCTGAGTGGTGTCCTGCTGAGCAGCCCTTCTCTAGCTGAAAATCAATGAAACATCTTTGAAATCTAGAGCTGGTCATCAGTGACTGATGCAGCTCCCACTGAAGTCAGTGTGGATGTCTATTGATTGCAGGGATTGTTGGCTTTGCTCTTCAAAGTAAATACTGTCTCCCACTGAAGGAGAGCACCCACTGGGCACCTGTCAGAGCTGTTCCGGAGCAACATCACCCGTCTCAGACCCACTGCCTTTCCGACACCTTGATTTGACTTTGATGTATGCTGTTTTCGTATTGTGGCATGAGGATGTAATACACCCTGAAAAGACAGAGTCTCAGCTGGTGGAAGTCAGCATGACAGTGTTTTTTCTATCAACAAATCTGTCTCCAAAATTCGGGGCCAACTGCTGCCCATTTCAATAAGCATAGTATAATTCAAAACCTCTGACAGATCTCTGAAGATATTAAGGACAGTAAAACTTCTATGAAACTTCCTTTTGAATGTTACAGATATAAGAGAACAAACCTGTTTCACAATTTGCTTGTCAATTTTAAGTCCAATCATTACAATGTGCTCTCCAACACACAGTTAAAACTTTATCTTCTAATATTTGAGCCATTGACTCTGTGATCATTAGTTTTGTACACATAACACTCTCAGTATAAATCAGTTTTTATAAGCAATGTACTTTGAACAGGTCAAATTACTAGTCCATCAACAAGACTAATTAGGGTTGAAACTTTCCTCCATTCACAGGGACCTGAAAATTCTCACTTTCAGAGTAACACCTTTTGCATAGTATTCCTAATTTTTACTGTGCAGACTTCTGTTGCTGTCTCTTTGAAATACTTTTCGTTTACACATTTAATCTCCTATTCAAGGTTTTAACACTTGGCTGTGTATGCAGTCACGCCTGTGACAAATTTCACCTTCAAGTCTTAGAGTTTTTTTTCTTCCCTCAACATTTCACAGAGATCTATAGAGTTGTCCTTAATTTGAAGGAGTGCAGAAGCAGCAGCTTATTAAATCCAGACATTTCTCCACATATCTGCAACAGCTGGAACTTCTTCCAAGAGGAGGCACAAAGACAGACATTTCAGTGGTAGATATCTACCAGTACACTGAAATATATTGGGGCTGAATTGGTTTGGTACTTCTGGAGGTGGGGAAGGGAACATAATATCATATTTCCTGTTTTTTCCATTGGTGAAAAAGAGCAGTTGTACATCAGCAGTGTGTGCAATAGTACAGAGTATGGAAAGGGCAAAACCTCTAAATCCTTTCCTTATGATGGCTAGGAAGGTATGTAATTGGTACATCACTGTGACAGAAAATAGCCTTTACTCCTCACAAGCATTTATAAGAGGTGGCAAGCCCAGTAAGAGTGGCCACAGGATTTTTGCTAACTCTGCCTTATGTTGCCAGGCCCCTCTCCTTTCCCACTGGGCTCATTACAAGCTTGCTATGGGAGTCTGCCATGTGAACCGGAGTTTGGCACCAGGCCTCTCTAGGTTTGATGTGAGGTTTAAACATGGGATTTGATCAGGCTGTAAATAGAGTCTGCAAAGCCATAAACAGCTCTGTGGCAGAGTTACTGGCTGTTGGAGAAGAGCAGCCTTGAGAACTGTGAAGAAATTACTGAATATCAAAGTCTATAAAGCATAAAAAATGACAGGAAACAATGGTAAAGCATGGAAACATCCCAGCTCATCAAATGAATGCCATCCCTGCTGTATCCTGTGAAATTAACACCCTCTGGTGTCATGCAGCACTTTTCCTGGGGTGGAGGCCAAGCCACTAAGAAATGAAAACGTCTTGCAAAAGCTCCAAGTCCTAAATTTGGGGAGAGAAGTGGAATCATGGCCTGCTGCCACTGTATGTCTCTGAACTGAGCAGGAACCACATGCCATAGAGCAAATGGCTGGAGATGTTTATGGGTCTGCCCAAATTACGTATAAAGGATTAACATAAAATTATTACAGATCCAAAGACAGGCTTAGAATTTTGGTACTAAGGGCTTGTATGAAACTAACTGGTAGGTAGATGACAATATTTTTCAAATGGAATTTCCTATTTATAATACCTAGCTGATTGTCCTGTCAAGATTTTAACGGCAGAAAATTGAGACTGAGGTATGAGCAAATGGGGAAAAAAAAGTGAAGTTTATGACTGAAAAGTGGCTGGAAAAAAGAAAAAAGAAAAGAACGGCTGTGAACAAAAGATCTAAGCAGATTTTTTGACAGACAACCGAATCCAGTATATGCAACTATTCTATATTGAATATACTTAAAAATCCCTCCAAGTTATGAATAGTTGCTAGAATAGATGTGGATACTCTATGGAGAAAATAACTGAAGGGCTGAGCACCTGAGGAACACAAAGCAGATCCAAGCTAAATTGAAATGCAGATGGTGAAGAGTGAGATCTCAGCCTGTTGCTCCCATAGACTTGGCCAAATATGTCACACCTTTCATTACTTGCTGCTTGGGGAAATAAATCTGACTGGAATGTTTTGGGGAGAGGGATCTAGTGATCTTCTTAATACCAAAACAGTAGCTATGCCCTTTGGTTTGGAGCCTGCCCAGCCTAAATACTAAGCGAGAACTAGACTCACTCAGCTGTATACACAGTTACACATACAGTTCATTGGGGCTGATAGTTTTAATCTGCTTGTGGTGGTTTAGTCCTGGCTGGCTGCCAGATGCCCACCAAGTTGTTCTATCACTCCCCCTCCTACACTGGACAGGGGAGAGAGAAATATAAAAAAGTCAAGAGAAGGACAGGGAGATCACTCAGCAATTAGTGTCATGGGCAAAACAGACTCAACTTGGGGAAAAATGGTTTGATTTGTTAACACACAACCAAAACAGAGCAGGGAAATGAGAAATAAAAACCAAATCTTAAAACACCTCCCCCACTCCTCTCTCTTCCTCCTTCCACCCCAGTGGTACAGGGGAGTGGAGGTTATGGTCAGTTCATTATAGATGGACTTTGCCATTACTTTCTCTCAGGAGGAGGCCTCCTTTCACTTCCCACTGCTGCAGTGTGGGGTCTCTCCCTTGGAAGATAGTCCTCCATGAACTTCTCCATCATGGATTCAGCCCATGGGCTACAGTTCTTCATGAACTGCTCCATCACAGGTCCTTCCCACGGGGCGCAGTTCTTTACATACTGCCCCAACATGGGTCATTCATGGGGGAAACAGTCCTTCAGGAACAAACTGCTTTAGCATGGGTCACCCATGGGGTCACAAGTCTTTTCAGAAAAACTACTCTGGTGTGGGCTCCTCTTTCCACGGCTTCCCAAGTCCTGCCAGGAACTTGCTCTAGTGTAGGCTTCCCATGGAGTCACAGCCTCCTTCAGGCATTCACCTGCTCTGGCGTGGGCTCCACCATGGGCTGTGAGTGGATCTCTGCTTCCCGGTGGCCTCCATGGACTTCAGGGGGACAGCTGCCTCACCATGGGCTGTATCACAGGTCACAGGGGAGTCTTTCTTTCAGGGCCTGGGCACTTCCTCCCCCTCCTTCTCTACTGACCTTGGTGTGTCTGTGGAGAAGTTGTTCGCACATTCTCACTCTTCTGTTGCTACTATTTGCAATCTGCTCAGCAACTTCTTCCCCTTCTCAAATATGTGAATCACAGAGGCTCCATGACTACTTGGGTCTGCCTTGGTCGGTGGTTAGGTCCATCTCAGAGCCGAATGACATTGGCTCGATCAGATCCATGCTATGGTTCAGAATTAAACCAGACTCTGGACCCATTTCCTGGATACTCCTCATCTGCCTCCCAATTTTTGGTGAATAATTTTACTAAACTTCTGGCTTGTCCTAATGCCAACACATACATAGCATTTACATACTTCAGTAATTGAACCATACCTGTCTTGGTGAAGTAAAGCACCGGGCCTGTTAATATAAGGAAGATAATAATGAATTGATCCTACTCTGAAACGTGGAACAGGCATCCGCAACAGCAGATACTTTGACAGTGTGATTACCTTAGAAGTGATGATGCTTGGGAAAACAAAGCTGCACTCACAAAAGTGCACAGCACCTTCTTCAGCAAATAAGTATGTGCTGAAGTCAGGAGGAGCAGCAGGAGAAAAAGCATCTCTAGAAAAAAATAAAAATTGTTCCATATGTTTTGAATCGGAGGCCACTACATGAAAGAGTGGAATATGAATCTTCCTAATGCTTAAAGAATATAGAAAGAATGGGGCTTACTAATTATCTTTTAAATTGGCTAATATGTCACCTGATGAGTATGTGCCTCTGCTGGGCCATCTGGGAGTTTAGTAGTTGCACGAGGCATTAGGTTACATTACAAAACACATAGGAATTCATTATCTGGGGCAATTCTCTTTCAGTCATCAGGCAATTCCCCTTACTTGGAGCCAATGAGTTTACTTTCCCATGAAACCTACTCTGTATTCAGTCCTTAAAATAAGTACTAATTAGCTAAAGATAACAGTCAAATAAACCACTTTAATTGGGAAACAGAAATTGGCAGTTAAACATAAAAGTGTGTATGTAAATATGCTGATTATCTTCAGAGTTTGATAAAACATCTGTTTTCTCTGCAGAATGCAGGTATTTCTTCCTAAACCACGAGAATGGTGCTATCATCTCAGTGCTTAATTATATAAATTATAAAGAAGTCCAAAGTAATTACATTGACACCTTTTTTTCCTATCTAGGAGATGCTGATCTGGCCTTTGCCTTGGTAATACACTGTTTTAAGTTCCTGTAGTTAAAAAATGAAAAAAACATTCAACCTTTCATTCCTTCTTCATTTTGGGAACGAAAAGAAGAAAAAAACTCCCACAGATAAAATTAAAAAGCATGAGAAACACTACCATTACTTTCTTGAAAGTCTCCATTCTTAGTTTCTTGCTTTGAACATTATATTGTACCTTATTCATTTCACATCCTGATGCACTAGTTCAAACAGAGCTTTGTGATCACATTAAGCTGTGAGCTGCAGAATTATTCAAACAAACAGCATCAATAATTTTGTGTCAAAATCTTCAGGGCAATATTGTTCTTGTGCAATGTCTCACTTCTGGGATCATTCTCTAATGCAAAAACATTCTACTAGAACATTTTCAACCACTGCTCCCCAGTCTTACAAGGTCATTCACCATGATGCAGCAAGGTCATAGAGTAATTATCCTCTCTAGACACCTTGGTTTTATTAGTAGGAGTGTAGTTATTACTGAGATGCTCTTCTCCCTTCTGTGATAGAATTAACATATGTAAATATGACAGTAGGTTACATCTACTTGGACTGAGCTTAATCTGATGTGTTATTTTAAATAACACAGAATTGTCACAGCTGAGCAGGTTTGCAGGCCTGATGCCATCCACAAAGCTAGTGTGGCTATATTTTTTGTGAAATCAGCATGGTGTTTTTAGGTTTCCGTGGAGCTTTTAGTTTTCCAGATGGGGAAGAAAAGGTTACCTGAAACTATCATTCAAAGAATGAATTTTGTTTAACTTTATCTTCAAAAGGGAAATTCAAAGCAGATACTAAGGCAAACAATATGAATTCATCACAGAGTAAGTGTGCTCACCATGCCTGTGAGCTTAGGGCCAGATGACTATCAAGACTACTGTAAATTAAGTGAAGGACTGGTGACCTTGTGTCAGTCCTGAATACCTCTTTTCTTCCTGAATTCCTCGTGTCCTGACCTTATGTCTTCCTGAATAACCCAGAAGACTGTAACGATCTCTTGAGACCTCTGTTTCCCCTATTTGGGATAGGTTTTGGTCTGTTTAAGAACTTTGTTGGAAGGCTGCCATGGGATATGGCCCTGGAGAGAAGACCTATGCATAACAGCAGATTGATTTTCAAGGACCACCTCCTCAATCTCAAGCATGGTTCATCCTGATACAAAGGAAGTTGGGTAAAGGTGCAGGAGGTCTATGAAATAAACAAGGAGATCCTGACAGAACTTAGACATAGAAACAAGCATACAAGGGGTGGAATGCAGGGACAGAAAGCCCAGGAGGGATATAGAGACACTGTCTGAATGAGATGTAGACTGCCCTTGGTTACACCAGCTCTGAGCTGGCCATGAGCCTCTGCAGTTAAAACCCCAGAAGAGGGCACGATGTCAGGGTCCTTATATAGGGATGGGGCTTGGAAAGCCAAAGCGCATCTGGGGTTGAATCTGTCTATGAAAGGCTACAAGAAGGGCTCCTACAGGTATCTCACACATCAGGTTATAATCAGAGACTATTATTTTTTCATATTCCTAATATAAGGGAATCACCAGATATTAAAGAAACTTTTCACTTTTCACTTATTTCTTTTCTTTAGCTTCTTTCATGCTTAAATAGCCAAGGCACACACCTGATTTGGGGAAACCTACATTCCTGGTTTCTCCTGTGCAAGGAAGGCATCAGACTTTAACCTAGTCTTCCTCTTTTTTGAAAAACCTTACCTGCCTCTAACGAGCAGAGGCTATGGTATGGCAGCACCAGAAGGGTAAAGGCCTTTTCCTCACTTCTTTATGTAAATGTGAACAGGTTCCATGGCCCTTAAGGACCTCTGCAGGTCACTGTAGACTTAGACAGAGAGCTGAGTCTGTGGGCTTTAACTTTTAATTAAAAATGTGTAGATTAACCTGAAATTTTCTTCTTCCTTTGGATAGTAGTGTGTATACTTCAAGCCTGTGATGTCCTTATTGAATTGGTATATGAGTTTTATTTCCAAGTTCCTTAAACTTATCTTTATATGATTGTTTACCAAAAAAAAAAATAGCAAAACCCACGCTTCTTTTTAAAACAAAAGTGTCAGTATGGCTGATGCAGGAGATTATGAACTTATTCAAATTTATCATAAAAGACTTTGTGCCTGCACCATCCTCCAGAGAAGCTGCAATCCATGGGCTACTTGTTCATAATCTTCCCTAGAAAAATACCCGCTAGAAACTGTAAAGCACTGAATACTAAATGCCTTGAGCCATTTTTGCCTAAATACCAGTTGTCTAAGAGGTTAAAAATATTTGGAAAGCTCAATACACTGCAGTGTATGTTCTGTGGTGAAAAAGCACTACTGGAATGAATGTGGCTGTATTTTCAACTGGGTAAACTGTTTTCCATAGACTTATCTGGGGTCTGCACTCCTGCTTCCAATTATGACTCTTCATTTTTTCTCACTCCAATGAGGGAAATGTGCTCCCTATGTCACAACCAGAGTTGACCAAAAAGTTCCAAAATCTGGGGCAAAAAAAAGAAAAAGAGGAAAAAGAATCTTCTGGTTTTGAGCCAGTTAAAGAACTGATAAAAACAATAGGGAGACAATGTTTTAACAAATGATGTTTTTCAGCTCATTCTACTCTAGACATCAATGGCAAAGTAAGGTAAAACAGATATCAATTATTCACATCCATTAACATATTAACTCCTTTTTGTTTCTGGAAAAGGTAGGAAGAAACGTTTGATTGCAACAGCAGGGTTCCTATAGTCTGTAGCTCCAATCGAGGGAGGCCACCAAGATGATATTGCTCATACTAATGCAAGCGTGAAATTCTTGCTGGAAGAATTAATTGGACTATCAGCTGATTTATCAACATCTGCTATCTGTTCTTGTTTCAAACTGTAGCACCTCAGCATCAAGAAATCTCCAGCTTTTCTGCAGATAAAGACATCTGCAAAGAGGAGAGACTCTCCCAAACATTGGAGGTCTGGATGAGACTGCAAAGGCTACTAGCATATTTGGACAAAATGTGGCCATCTCACACAACTGAAAACTCTCTCATAGATAAAAGCCAAGCAGTAGAGGGATTGTGAATTCTAATTGCTATTGCTAGCAAAGCTCCCCATGCAACTGTGCCAAAATACATCATCAGCACAACGTGGCAGCACAGGGTGAAGGGGGGGGGGGGCACATAATTTTTATCATTCTGTAATGACAAAAATGCTCACTGAAGAAGAGGAATTTTAGGCTCTCCCCAGCCTATGGATGTCATGACCTCCATCCCTAGAGGGTGTCCCCAAGCTCCAGAGCAGGCTGCAAGGGCACTGAGAGGAGCAGTTCCTTCTGCTGGAGATGACTGGCTAGGCAGTTGGGAACGCCTCCCTTTCTTGATTGAAAATACCACAGGGAGAGCTGTCTTTAATAAGTCTCAGCTTTTACTTGTGTCCAGGACCCCTTAGCATCAGGCTTCGTGTATGGGCATAGCACAGAGCCAATTAGTGATCTCCTCAGGGCCATGAGCACAGTGTGAGCATTTGCACTTACATTTTTAGAGCAGACAGCCAGAGGTGATCACAAAGTTCCAAGCCAGCAGGGTGGACCAACGTGCACTGGGCTGGCAATGAGACATTTTGATTTCTGTTATCATGTGGTGGGGTGTTTACTTGCTGGGCTTGTTTTTAAAGTTTGCTTTCCTACTCTGCCCTTCCTCTCCCTCAGTTAAATGCATTTTCCCCCACCTCTGAATTGATTTTTGGTCCCAGAAAGGTGAAGGCTTCTATTAAGCAGCAGAAGCGTGCTGGCTGCAGTCTGTGGGGCATCATGTTCAGAGGAGCTGCAGGCACAGCATAGCAATTCATTTCTTTGCTACGCTGTTGTTTTGTCGTGAAAGCAAGGCCTAATTGAAGATAGTTGGTCTTTAATGGATAAAGCTTTCTGTAATTTCCAGCTGTGGCCATGTAATCAGCGTTCATCTGCAGGAAAAGGGCTTTTTGTGCCCATATTTCATTTCAATGTGCATCTGTGCCCATATTTTGCCCTTCTGATTGGATTGACAGGTTTCGTCTTTATTAGTTCTACCTTTAACTTCTGTCTTCCCGTTTATTTTAGAAAACAGAAACGAAACCCCAATAGGTTGCATTATCCAATAGTTTATTAGAGTGCACCTCTGAACTTGATCATTTAAATTAATTAAATTCTGTTTGATTTTGCTTACTGTTTTCCAAATCACTTTGTTGTAATACATCAGATCTTTTCTATCCTGTTGTTTTTGGTCACTCTCTCTCCACAGCACCACTGTGCCACCGCAACACACTTTTTAATTAGTTTCACCACAGTCATCAGCTTTGTGATTATCTCTGCATCTTGAACACCTGGTCTGACTTCAGAAATGGCTTGCCATCTGGCCAAATACTGGGTAATTATAACAATTTAATGGCAGGATAAAATAGTGTTGGTTAAGAAACTTGATTGTTCCCTCCATTTCTTCACTTCATGCAGTTTGGTTGCATTACTTCAAATTAAATTAAAATCCCATCAGCAAGTTATTGCTCTTGGGTGTTTTTTTCCTCCTTCATTCACAACACTCATAAACATCTCCTGGAGTTAGTTTAGTTTTAGACTCTCCAGACATTATGTCTCTAAGAACTGTGTGAATTACTGGTTTAGATTCACTTATATGATACTTGTTCTATAACTTCCATTGCATATCAATAAATGAAGCAGTAAATGGGTCTTGTCTGGCAAGTAAATGCTGAGACAACTGCGGGGGAGCCATTTGTCAGGAGCGCACACAAATGGAATCTCACTAATGTACTACAAAATGTGGGCTTTTTTCTGTACAGTTTAATACTACTATATGCATGCTCCTGGCAGCTGATATGCTGGAGCATACTATAAATCAGATGATTTTCATGAAAAAGTCAGTGGATCGGATAATGAACTTCGAGCAGTCTGGTCATTTTGTGATTGGCTCATTGTATGACACTTGTGTGAATAAGGGGTTTTTTGTGCCTGCTAGATATTGGCTGAGAAAAGTATTTGTGAAGCAGTTTATCAAACTTATTTTAGTATACTACGAGCCACTGGTCTGGAAAAGTAAATAGCTGTGCTTCATATAACTTTCTTTTGCATTCTGCAATGGAAAAATGCTATCTAGATTTTTTAAATACTTCATTCCTTTCGGCATTTGTAGTTTGCTAAGTGTATTGTTGCAATTATTCAGATTGCATGATGATAATTACAGCAACAAAAGCAATAATGAAGTATCTTTTCATTGAGAAATGAATGAGAAGAAGAACCTTTTTGTAACTTTCCTTTTCAGGTGATACTGGCAAGAAAAAGAGGCCTATTTTATTTTCTAGGGATCCTTTCTTGTATAAATATGAAAGAGTATTAGATTGATTTTTCATCTAAGTTCCTGGGAAACTTTATACTTCTGTCATGTAATACTTCCTTCTAGCAAACATCAAGTTTAATCTGTAAAAGCACTGAGTCTATAAAACAAAGAAAACATTATTGGAGGTAAAAAAATGGAAGGGGACATGGAAGTAATCTGGAAAGGCAATGATAATCAACAACATTGTCCACATATTAAATAAAAACCCCCTTATTATAACCAACACATAAAGGTAGGGCAGCCTGAAACTTTATCCTCATCCACCAGAGATGATACTGCACCACCTTTCACTGAGGTCATGATCATTGTGTCCTGAATGAGGGGCTGGAGCCTAGGTTTGTCCGGGACACTGCACTTCCTGGAGTCTCTGCAGGCTGGGCTGCTTGTTGCCTCTGCTATTGTGTACACCTGCCTTTGTCTTCAGGTTGGGGAGAATTTGCAGACAGAGCTCCTCTCTGCTGCTTCAGCACAACACCCTCTGTTGTGGTGGTATCTACCTGTAAACTACTTCAGCTGTTTGCTTAGAAAAGCTACCTCTTTGCAGTGCTTCTTTATTTGCAGAGAGCTGTTTGAACCCCAAAAGACGAACTGCCTTTCCTCTAACCCCGTCTCACTTTCTGCTACTTGCTGTACCCTTTGCCACAACAATGACACACAGGCACATTTGCTGCAGGTCTTGGGTGTGCGTCTTTTCTTGTCAGACAGATATTTTTATTCAAATTCTTAAAACCTAGTAGCAGTTAGACCAAAATACCACCCAATAAGAGAGATCTATATGGGACCTGGTGCATGCAACAGCTAGGGAGAGAACATTATCCTCTCTATGAGCTTAATGCACTTTTCCCTGCTCACGCAAAGGTGACATACTATCCACTCTCCAGAGCTTTAGGGGTTCTCGTCATGAAAAAAAAAGCCTTTGAAAGCTCCAAGGAACTAACTGGAACACATAAAAAAAAACCTTTCTTAATATAACCATACGTCATCAGCATAACCTTGACTTTTCATGAGAGGAAAATTATTTTTGCAATAAATTGTATAATCAACCAAAAGCTAAACCGTTTTTATTTAATCAGAATATTCAGAGAAACAAAGAGCTTAGCTAAAGTCTCTTCATCAGGACCTTGCCACTGCTATGCACTCTAATGGATAAATTTAGGTCTTAACTCTGCAATCAGTTCCACTTGGCTGAGCTCTTACACAGAACCACATTGGTGTCTGATTGCGGAACTGGGGTCACAGCAAAGCAGCTACACCATGGCCAAAGGTTCCTTGTGACATAGTCCTGAATGACAAGTACCTAAATCTTCATCTGGTAATTGACTTACATTATCTATGAAGTCTGAGGAACAAAATCTCAAGGTTAAAACAAGATAGCTGTTGTTGGCTAGTATAAACATGTGGTAGCAAGTTTTATATATTTTTTTTAATTAGATATTCCTTTCATAAATAAAACACTCTCTGCTGTAAAGTAATAAAAGTTGGGATTCAGTCTGTCTCACTTAGGTGAGACATTTTAAATATTACATGAAGCAGCAGTGAGTGCTTCCCACTGTTATTGCACGTTTCAAGGTGGCATGAGGCATGTGCTGAGAAAAGGAGCAATCCTCCCTTCCACACACACTCCTCTTTCTCCACAGTCTCCCAAGTCCACTTCTTTTTTCCTCTTGTGTTTCGCCAGCTGGTGTGGTTGTGTTGGTTACAAAGCAAACCAGAGAGGCCAACTAGCTGTGGATTAAAATTCACTGAGCTAAAAAGCTTGGTTATTTTCACTCAGAGTGGATCCCTGTCCTGGGGCTCAGCCTTGCTCTTGCAGAAGGGAGGAAGAGGATGAGGACAGGGAGCAAGGAGGAAGAAAAGTGTTCCCTTTGACCTCTTACCTGGCTAGTACTGATCTTCAAGATCTGCCTGGACATGTTCCTATGTGACCTGATCTAGGTGAACCTGCTTCTGGAGGGGGGTTGGACTAGATGATCTCTAAAGGTCCCTTCCAGCCCCTACCATTCTATGATTCTACACTGGTGAAAGAATATCATGGACATAGCAGGTGCCTTGGGTACTCTCAGCAGACAGAGCCACTGTGGGGAATTTAAAAGACATTTGTTTCTTAATCTTGCTAAGCATGCCCCAGCCTATGCCATATGGCTTAGGCTATAGATTTGGTATTGGGATAGTGGCAGCAGGAAGGGAGGATGCATACTCTGCCCTTGGCTGCTGCAAGTCAGGGAAACTTGTTTATGATGTACTAAAGAAGATATCATGTTCATGCAATCCTTTGCATGAGATACATCTCTTTAAGTGCCATGACTTCAAAGAGTGGAATCAAATTCACTTTCTCTCTTCCATTCCTCCTTTATACACATTTTTTTGTCACATTGCCAATAGGATGTCAGATTTGGCTGCAAACAGAGGCTGCACCCAGGACCTTAAGGTGAGAGACAGTGCCAACTGAACTCAAAGAATAATTTAATTACTTCAAAGGTAGTAGCAGATTCAAAAGTCCAGGTGAAGTCTGGACACTCCAGAAAGACAGACAGAGGGCCTATCATTGTCTCTGGAAAAAAAAATGAACAAATAGACAGGCAAAACACCACAACTGGGATTCTTATGGAATAGTGATGACTGTTTTATACAGCCTTAGCTTAGCTGCAGGAATATTCTGTTAAAATTGACGTTCTCCTGTTGTAGACCCTGTAACTATAAAAGTTAACACAAAGGGAGACCTTTTTGGCAATCTGATGTTAGACTCAAAGCTTTTTCTTGTGCGAGTACAGGACTGTTACCACCACAGATTGTATTAGCGATTCATATGGCCTGATGTTGTTTCTCGGGAAATGCCAAATATTTCCAATCAATGAAAAAGAAGTTCTTAATATTCTATCAGAACCTATTTTAATTTTCCTTGATCAGTATTAGCTCTATGCCTCAAAGCAAGGGAGTTTATAGTTCTTTAACTATTCAACTGTTATAGCAGTACCAGCAGATAATATTGTTGTGCAGCTGCTTGAATGTTCTGAATATTTTAGCAAGATTTTAATCTTTCAGAAAATGCTTCCAGGTTATGAATTTTGTGAGGCAATGAGATGCAACAGATGAAGTTTTCTGTCTGTTTTCTCTATCTATAGGTGGCTGTCCAGACAGAACAGCTTCAAAGGGGCCAGGAATTGCTGACTAGTTTGAGACTGCTACAACAGATTTTTCTTCTTTTACAGAATTCATGTACGAATGCAAACAGAGAAAGACAGACTGCACTTTGTACTCCATGGCACTGAATTTTCCTTCTTGCCAAATTAACGTGTTGTCCCCAATTCTACCATTTTGTAACAGAGGGAAGATCGTATCAGAAGTAACTGAGAAAATGGTATCTGAACAAGAGTTGATATAATCATAAAATCATGGAGTGGTAGGGGTTGGAAAAGACCTCTAGAGATCATCTAGTCCAACCACCCTGCTAAAATCTATAAGCACATGTATTCTTTCATGGCCATCTAAGCCAAGTTGATTGAGAATTTTGTTCATTGCTTTGAACCAACAACATTACTACTAAAGTGAGGCTGGTGAAGACTCAAGGTCACACAACCATTTAAACTAGCTAGAATCATTACAAGCATTCCCGTATCAGCTCCAGGAGTGCAGGTGCCTATCCACACTACACACTATGTGTGAGCAAGCTTTTCATTTCCCTGTTGTTCATTGCTCTGGCCAGATGCAGTCCATCATTGCTGTGAGAAGCTACCAAGCATTGTTCAATGTCCTGCTGAGTAACAGGCTCTTGCTGTTGCAGTCATCCCATCTACAGCTGGCCAGCGTCCCACCAGCTCCAGCAAAGGGGTTTCCATGGAATAATGCTGTCTTTGTTGGATGTTAAGAGCATGTGAACAGCTGCACTTCCACAGCAATATAGCCCCCAAATAAAGCTTGCCTGTATTTAGGCCCAAACAGAATCCCTCCTTCACACCCAATTTCAAGGGCTAAAGACTGAATGCAGTATTTACGTTTCATATACAGGCAAGGTGTCTGGAACCCTTACAAAAACATCATTATATTTATATTCTGTATATGCAGACTCATAGGCTCATTATGTCAAAGCGATGCCAAATCAGAGACTAACACCTACACCTGATTATGAAGCAATAATATTTTTTGCTAAAAAGTGTGTGTTACATATGGTATTTTCATCATGCCTACAATAGCACCAGTGATCAATTATAAATCTTGCAAAGCTTACCTGCCTCACTTGTCAAGTGGGTTATTGTGAAAAGGTCCCTAAAGACCATAAAGTGACATAAGCTTAAAATGAAAAATTGACCTAGTGGCTAAAGAAGCTACTGTTGTGATTTTTTCTGTATCAGGAATCTTGAATTTTCATCTTGCTACAGTTTGAAAAGAAATCTAGTGCACTTCATAATGATACTATGGTATTCTCTAATGGTTATTGTTGTGAGAAAAACTATTAACATTCTTTTCAACAGTTTTTATGTACTTACTTTGACTTTAGTAATAAACTGTAGAATAGATAACAATAATTTCTAAATATTGATTGAATCATCTTCAGTTTGCCTGAAGCATTTGAAAATGTCCTGAGAGATTTTCTTGCTTCTGTAATCTGCTGCCATACTTAATATTTATTTTCAGTAGCCTGGTGCTTTCCAACACAACAACAGAGCTCTGCATTGTGTGAAGTACCAACTCAATGACCTTGGGAAGTGACATTGACAGTGACAGGCTATCACTGTGTCTCAGACTGGATCTCTCACTAAGTCACTGTGATATACGGACTGTATTCAAAACTTCAAAGCCAGATTTTTTTTTTTCTAGATGTTTCTACTTTGAAGAATACACAGATAAGTCTCTTTTGGTAAAGGACAGAAAAAAATAAAAAAGGACACTGTTTCTTAAGTTAATGAAGGGAGGAATATAATAGGGAGTATTTCAGTGGTCATCCAGTGACCACCAGGGTGCAAAGAGGATATTTGAGCATCTGGCTTTTTGGCAGTGACAAAGACTGCAGCTTTTCTGCAAAAGCAGTCTCTCAATGCAGATGGTTAGAATGAAAATATTGTTAATATGCTCAGTAACTATCCTATACTTTGGCCACTGTATCCTTGATGTCTCATAATAATAATAAAAAAATAATTTAGAAATCAGATGTTGCAAGTAAAACCACTATTTTTCCAGTAAAACAAGCATCCTCTAGAGAAAGCATAAGATATTTATTGTATTTTAGTGAGAGCCTGAGGGTATTTATTATACCTTAGTGAAAAACAGTCACAAAGTTTTTAATATGAATATCATTTATTATTTGCAGAGCTAGTAGAAAAGAAGATCCATAGTGAAATATGAACTAATAATTACCCTAGCAAAATAGAAAGAATCATATATTTTCCAAGAAAATCCCTCTTAGATTCCAATAAGATACCTGAAATTTCACCTGTTTAAAGATTTGCACACTTAAGTCAATATAGCGCGGCTTCTCCTGTCTTCTCCCAAGCCATAGCTCAAGCAGCTCTGGCATAGTGTAGAACGCTTCTTGTTGATGAGGTCAGACCAAGTTCTAAGCAGTTTAAAATGTGCTTTAGCTTCAATCTGTGTCTGGGTTAAAGCATGTTATTAAAATCTGATGTTAGCCTCATTAGAGCTCGAATTTACTAGCCACTTAGAAGTATTTTGCAGTTTAGGAAGGTCCTAAAGAAATAAAGTGTGATTATCTGATCTACAGTGTTGCCCTATAACACCACGTCTCAGATGCTGAAAAGAAGGATGTCTTCCTATCTCACCTTTCACTCAGATGTGTATTTTGTGCCTAGCAAAATGCATCTCCTTATTTCCCTTTGTGCAAGAACTCTCCATTTCACCTTCTTTTTGGTTTGTTTTCTTGTGTTTATTTGAAAAACACTTTGATGAGAGGAAGTATGTCACATCAAAGATAAACAGGCAAGCAACAGAAAGCATTACAATCATCTTTTTTGGCAATTCCACTGAAGTGTCATGCTCTGTGATATGCTCAGTGCTGAATTTGGTGTTTAGGTGCTGTGTTTTTCTGCAGGCAGATTCACCTTTCTTATGGAATCTGCACGGTACTGTTTTTGCCCTCTTCAGTTACTGTTATTTATTATTATACAAGAGTATGTGATTCAACTAAAGGTGGAGAAAATATTAGCTCAGCCTTTAAAGTACAAGATAGAATGATTAAAGAGGAGACACACAAGTGAAAAGGTGTTGGAAGACATGAATAAACATTGAACGTGTTTTAGCTATCCAAAGCCAGTGTCAACCACGAAATATGCCCTCCTGATTACCCAGCACGGGATAAGTAGCTGTTTTGGTTGATATCTGGTATCCTCAGTGATGCTTCAGTTACTAAAACACTGCCTTTCATACAGGATTGTGACAAGTTGTTGCACACATTTGCACCGTGCCTGAGATGGTCAGAGGTGCTATGGCAGTTTGAACCCAGGTGGGTTTCTGTGAGATTCTTGTGGGCACCTGAGAAGACCTCTACCAGTTCTACTCACCACAATGTGGCTGTCTCAGCAACGTAGGGGACTGGTCTAGTGATGCATCATGAGCTGATAAACCAGAGGCATCTTGCCTTCAAATGCGTTGTGAATACTGCCCACTCCATATCACCAGTTTTAGCAAGGAAGCTGTTCTGGTGCTAAAGGGTAAAACAGTAAGAAGGCAGCTACTAGTTCATTGTTGGTTTCTTAAACACTGTTATTATTCACATTTTTTATCCATTTGCTCATCAGCTGCTTTTGTGTGGGAAGCATTTCACTTCTCAGGAGCACAGCTTTTACCAGCTAAGTAGCAGCGGGCTATTACTGACTAGCTCATTGTTTGCACATTACCTGGGCTTGCATGTCTATTTTGGAGGGCTTTTTTGCTCTTAATGTTCTCAGCTGGTGAGAAACAAAAATGAGTATGGGAATTACACAATCTAGAGTCAGAGCTGCCACTGGTTGCAAACCACTCGAGAAACAGCAGGGCTTTTGTGAATCTCAGGCATGATTGAGGCAGAAATGTGGTGATGCTGTCCTCACTATGTCAGCACACTGTTTCTACCTCCTGTCCTTCAGTTTTTTCTGAATCTCTCCCCAGCCTTACTTGAATAGCTTGAAGATTGTTGCAGGCAGAACCTTTGTAATAGTTTAAAATTATGAATTGTGACATTCAAAGAGACAATCGTGCTATGCTACTATGTAGTATTTCCAATGAAGTTGTGTGAGGGCTTCCCTCCTTTGGATGGCTTAGCATTAATCAAGTAGAATCAAAGCAGCAAACGGTAGACAGATTGTAGATTAACCTGATCCTGACCACATCACAATGGATTTGATATCTGCAGGCTTTCCATCTCGATCTTTCAACTAAAAAATGCAAATAGGCTTGTTTCTTGTCAGTAAATTGACAGCACAAGGCTATCTATGGCTTTGGTGTTACAGTCTTTGCAGAGCGCACAGCAGATTCAATAGCATTCAATACCTCCTCTACCACACTGTAGCACTCTGAAGCTAGGTAATATGTTCTTTAAAAGATTTGCATAGAAAATTGGAAACCTAGGAAAGTCCAACCTTAACCAAAAATTCAAGTCATCCATACATATTCAGGAATCCAGCAAGCAGTGATACAACTCTAAAGGATCTGACAAAAATGGATGAGATATTGCAGACAAAGCTACTCTGATTATATCCATTTATTATTATATACATATGCATGGACTGAAGAATTCACGAGTAGTAAGGCATGTTCCTTACTCTATCTCATTTTTTTGTTAGCAAAAAATACATGTATGTCCACATTCGATGTGTCAACATGGCATATCAGTGTATACTGCTTCAAGCAGTGGCAGGGATGTCACAGTGATGCCCATAACACAGTGCACAAACATGGACAGTGGGCCTGGTCTTGCTGCATATTGTCCTTTGTGTAAGATATGTATCAAGTGTGACCCCACATAGCAATCATGTTGCAACCAGACTAATATCTTCCAAGTACTACTTTGGAACAGGGATGGCCCAAGACTTCAGTCCTGGAGGATCATCCCTGAAGGTGGCCCTGAACATGTTACTGATGTCACCCATTTGCTATTGCTCTGGAAAAAGATCTATTTTCATGGTGAATAATCTCAATAAGTAACCAGCTATCACCAGCTTCCAGAGGAGTGCTTAGAAGCTCCCTGGGCAGCAGTGCTTCTTTCTCATTCAGAGAGGAGCACTAATGGCTCCTCATAGCTACTATCCACAGAGCACAGCATAAGGACAGAAAAACAGGGTGAAACATTTATTTTATAATTAATCAAGATTTACATAAAGCTCATGTAGCTTATTCTCAGTTCTCCAATGCACTCTTGAAAGCAGGTACCAAGTCCATCCCATATGGCCATTGAAAAAGTTATGCCCTTTTCTTCAGTGAGGAAACTGCAAAACCTCTGAAGCAGTGAGAGTAACCAGGAATGGACAACCAAGTTAACCCACAGCTGCCTTTTCTGGAGAAGGGGACATGACAAAGTCCTGCTGTAAAAGATAAAAACTCACAGGAAAGCCTTGGACAGCCCAGAAATCAGCAGTGACATGTTGCTATGAAGTGTGTCTTGTGCATTCATAATTCTACTTTCATAAAGCAAATATAGAAAGAAACTGCAAGTAGTGGAAATTAATGGGGAAGTTGGATTTAGTGCACTCCTACTTAGGAAGCATGCAGATGTCTACACAGAGCTCAGTGAAAAACAGGGAAGGGTGAGACTTAGACTTCAGTGCCAAGTGGAGCTGTTAATTTATTTCTCTTAAATCAATTTGCCTCCTAGGATATTATATGAACAGGTTAGAGATTTAGATTTCTAAAGAAGGGGATACATTGTCCAAACCTGTCACTTTGTTGTTTTGAATGTCATTTTTGCTGGTGAGATTGTCAAGGGCTGTAGTTGGCCTAGGCAAGCTTTTGCAAAAGGAAAGAAGATAAGGGATTGAAAGCCAACTCTGTCCCCTGCAAAGCAGCTGTTGCCAAAAAGTAAGTGGGAAGTTTTTTATTTCCTTTTCCATGTTAAGAAGTCCATAGCAGATCAATTGATAGTAGCTGTTTTGCTATGACAAATGCTCTCTGCCTGAAAAAGTGACACTTTCCCAAAGTGTGTACAGCCATGTATTGTCACAGTAAGTTACTTTTTCAAGTAAATGCTCTCTTTGCAAGAGGTCATTCTTGTAATTGTAATAGATTTAGCTGAAATTATAAAAAGGCAACTGAGCTGATTTGAAATAAAGCAAATTCTGTGTTTTATGAAGTTTTATTAGTTTCTTTCAAATGCAGATTTGTATTAGCTGAGCATGAAATAAAAGGCTGCGGTGGCTGTACATGAGAGATAAGTAGAAGCATTCGCATATTCATGTATCACCTCTCTTTTTGGGGGTGGCTTTTGTATTTACATTGCTGTGGTCGTTTCCTGAAGAATAAAATTGCCACCTGCATTTTTAGGCACAGCAAGAGAAGCACATTCAAAGATTGCTTTACTCCCACTAATTTCTTTTTAGCTTTGCTGTTCAGGCAAACAGTCTGGAGAGTATATCTTTTCAAAGTAGATGCTTTCAAGAGAGAAAATGTGAGGTTTTACAGGAAGTAGCTTCATTTACAACACTTGCAGCTTCTGATTTTGGAAATATCCAAATCTGAGTTCCTGTTACCTCCAGCTCAGCCCACTGCTACTTTACACAAGAGGACATGGTAATGTTTTAGGTAATATGTACCAAATAAACATACAAATAATAGTTTTTTATATAATACATAGATATATTACATAGATATATAATATATAATACATATAAAACATATAATAGATAATACATTTAATAGATTTTGAGCCCGAAGCATCCTTTGGTTCCTGCAACTACCTAAAATTAATTTATAATTTGTGTACCAAATCAAAATATACATTGACAGCAGTGACATTTTACACCCATTTGGTATAAGTGTAACTGAACACACAATACTCAGGGCGATGAAGAGTGAAAGCACTAATTTTAACTTAATGCAATTAGGACTTTACATCTAAGCAATCCATTTCGAAGCCTATTCTGTTCTCATATGCTAGCAGAACAGAGTAGCATGGGAATGCCTTATTCAAAAAATCTATTTTCCCTTGAGTTTTAAACAGATATACCTGAAATCATTTCTTTCAAGTTACATTGATTATAATTACTGAGAAGACCTTAAAAGTGAAGATGCCACTTCTTTCATTTTCTTATATCCAAAAGTCATACTATGTAAATGTCCAATTTCCTTTTTAATTTTTTTTTCCTGGACAAAAATCCTAGATTTTTTTTTTTTCTTAAATGAAGCATTATAAAATTTTACTGGCTCATTTAGCAGCTTATTTTAATAGCCATATTAGCATGTTCCTAAATGGAAGTCCATGAAAGCAGGAGCTGTAAACTTTATGCCTTCCATTCAACCACTCTCCTTTTTTTCTTCCATTAAAACTGTATTTACTGAAGGGATCAAGCAAAGGTGTTTTTTTTTTTTTTTTATCTAAGTTCCGAGATAATATCCTTCTGAGAACAGATCTGGTTCTAATTTTTAAAAATGTCCCAGAAATCCAACTTACATTTGATACTCCATTTTATAAACTACGGGACACAAACCAGATCACAGATTCACGGAATTGTCAGGGTTAGAAGGGAACTTTAAGATCATCTAGTCCACTCCCACTGCAGAAGCAGGTTCACCTAACTCAAGCCACACAGAAACACATCCAGGTGAGTTTTGAAAACCTCCAGAGAAGGAAACTCCACACTCTCCCTGGGCAACCTTTGCCAAGGCTCCCTCACTCCCACAGTGAAATAGTTTTTCCTTACGTCTTAATGGAACTTTTTGTGTTCCAGCTTTTTTCCATTACACTTTGTCCTGTCACTAGATACAACAGAAAAAAGTGATGCCCGAACCTCATGACATCCACCATTTAGATATCTGTAAATATTAATAAGATCTCCCCTCAATCTCCTCTTCTCTAGACTAAACAGCCCCAGTTCTCATAGCCTTTCCTCATACGGAAGATGCTCCAGTCACCTGATCATCTTGGTATGGACTCCCTCCAGAAGTTTTCTGTCCCTCTTGAGCTGGGAAGCCTGGAACTGGATAGGACTCCAGATGAGGTCTCACAAGGACAGAGGAGAAGGGGAACAGAACCTCCCTTGACCTGCTGGCCACACTCTTCTTGATGCATCCCAGGATGCCATTGGCCTTCTTGGCCACGAGGGCACATTGCTGGCTCATATTTAGGTTATTATCAATCAAGACTCCCTGGTCTGTCTCTGCAGAGCTGCTCTTCAGCAATTCGACCCCCAGCCTGTACTGGTGCATGGGGTTGTTCCTCCCCAGATTTAGGACTCTGCACTTGTCCTTGTTGAACCTCATGAGGTTCCTCTCTGCCCAACTCTCAAGCTGGTGGAGTTCCTGCTCAATGGCAGCACAGCCTTCTGGGGAATCAGCCAGTCCTCTCAGTTTAATATCATCAGTGAACTTGCTGAGGGTACACTCTGTCCTTAATGACTAAGGACAAATTACACAGTATGAAAATGCATCTTTTCTTCCATAAATCATCTGACATGCACCTGTAAAACAATAGTCCTGCACATGGGTAAGGGCAATTCCAAGAAAAGCACAGTCTGAGTGGAGAATAGAAAGAGAACCATCCTGAGGAGAAGGACTTGGGAGCATTGGTTGACAAGAAGCTCAACATGAGCTAACAAGGCATGCTTGTAGCCCAGAAAGTCATAGAATCATAGAATCATAGAACGGTAGGGGTTGGAAGGGACCTTTAGAGATCATCTAGTCCAAACCCCCCTGCAGAAGCAGGTTCACCTAGATCAGGTCACATAGGAACGTGTCCAGGAAGGTCTTGAAGACCTCCAAGGAAGGAGACTCCACAACCCCTCTGGGCAGCCTGAGCCAGGGCTCCCTCACCTCAACAGTGAAATAGTTTTTTCTTATATTTAAGTGGAACTTTTTGTGTTCCAGCTTCATCCCATTACCCCTTGTCCTGTTGCTAGCTACATCTGTAGCAAGTCAACTGTATCCTGGGCTGCATCAATGGAAGTGTGACCAGCATGATTCTCTCCTGCTACTCTATTATTGTGAGATCCCACATAGCGTATTGAATTCAGCTTTGAGTCCCCAAACATAAGAAGCACATGGACCTGTTGGAGTGAGTCCAGAGGAGCATCATAAAGATCATCAGAGGACTGGAGCACCTCTCGTATACGACAGACTGAGAGAGTTGGGGCTGTTCAGCCTGGAGAAGAGAAGGCTCCAGGGAGATCTTACAGCAATCAGCCAGTACCAGTACCTAGAGGGGCCTACAGGAAACCTGGAGAATTACTTTTTACAAGGGATGTAGTGATAGGACAAGAGATAATCTTCCTTATTAAAACTGAAGGAAGGTAGATTTAGATTAGATGTAAGGAAGAATTTCTTTACTGTAGAGTGGTGAGGCACTGGGACAGGTTTACCAGAGAGGCTGTAGCTTTCCCCCCCTTGGCAGTGCTCAAGCTCAAGTTGGGTGGAACAATCTGGTCTAAAGGAAAGTATCTCTACCCGTGAGCAGAAGGCTGGAACTCAGTGATTTTTTATGTCTCTTCCAGTCCAAACAATTCTATGATTCTGTGATTCTACGAATATTTGCATTAGATATATAAGATTCCATTCTGAGGTTAGGCTCAAGAACATCGCAAAATATAATTGAATCTCAGTGAGTCCAGATGTGCTTTACAGATTGTCTGGGAACAGATACAAAGAGATATGACTAGTCACATGAAAAGCCTTTGTGGCAGGGAAGATGTGAAGAAATGTAGGGCAGACTTACTATGAGGCTGTCCAGAGAGGAAGGAAGTTCATTAAAGATTTGAAGGTAGGTAAGTGGGGCAGGAAAGAGGATGTGTGAATATGTGAGAAATGTGAATGTTCCTCTAAAGAACAAGATTTTTGGGAGAGTAGTAAGGTAGAACATCAGCTATCTTTTCAAAATATCATTTCAAGGTCTATAAATTAACCTGTTTAAGTCTTTTCTGTCTTTCATCTCCGAGGAGAAGATCAAGTGTCTCATTTCTGCACACTTATTTTGGATAGCTGAGACAGTAAAATGTAGTGAAAATGTGTTATTAAAAATGCATCACATGGCAAACTATCAAATTAAGAATGTATTGTATTTATTTCACATATAGCATACTTAGACTAAACTATCTTACTGCAGCTCCTTGTGAGATAAGCATATTTTAGGAGTCTAAAGTTTTATTTGTAATGACTTGCATGCAGAATGATTCTCCTCTAATGAAAATAGGAAATATGATGAGTATGAACAAATGCATTGCTGCTAGTCTGGGAATAAAAAAGCCATTTTACTGTTGTTGGAATGTATGTCTAAGAGGTTCAAATAATGACTATGTTATTTTATTTTTCCATTATCACACGTGATTTTTTAAGTGCTCCCCTTTCTCTTGTTTCACTATTTGCAGAGTGCTGACAGTATCCTTGTGTCTCACATCTCTGAAACTACCCTCTCTTGTCTCCCAGGATGACTCCTCCTTACTGTTATCCTGAAACTTTAACTGACAGCTCATTGCTATTCAATATCTGAATATTCTGAGAGACCAACATACCTGACATTTCATGCAGTGCTTGACCAAAGCCACATTAGCAGCAAAGGCTGGTTCTGTGTGGCTATGAGCAGCCAGTGGTTTGTTAGGTTGACTGAGCGAGTGATCACCTCATTTCTCATGGAGAAAATGCACTTGGTCATTTCCATGTGCTGGACCCTGCTTTGTTCAGTGAGTCTGGAACAAGTTGGACAAGTCAACGAGACAAGTACAACAGGTTTGGTCCACATATATCTCAAAACACTGAAAACTAGAGCTGTATCAAATAATGTAGCAAATCATATGGTACAAATGTCCAAGACCACAAAAGCAGGGTTGCAACATTCTGTAATTGAAATGCAGTACCAGACATGCTGAGTTGAAAGAAAACAGTAATACAGAATGTGCCCCAAATTTATATGCATGTGAGAAGGTAATAGCTTTTTATTATGGTACTGTGAAAGATTATAATGGAATTATTTGAAAGGAATACTCAAGGTTCCAATGAAGCTGCTGTGTAGTGACCTCCTCTGTAATAGCTTATTTCACTATAGATTGTTAAATATAATAATTAAAGATGCAACTTTACTGCATAATATCCCTTACCATAACTTATGGGAGCAATGGCTCTTCCTTGTGAAACATTTGTGTTTCACATAAGAGCATATTAGATAAAACCATAGGATGGATCCATTCACTACCAGATTTTGGTGTGTTCAGTTGGTACAGTTATGTAAGTGTTGGTTTTGGCTTATGTGGCAAGGTTTTGGTAGCCAGGAGGCTACATGGGTGGCTTCTGTGAAAAGCTACAAGAAGCTTCACTTGTGTACAAAACATCCAACTGCAGATGGCTCCAGGACAGACACAGTCTAAGGCTGAACCCATCAGTTCATGCTGGAGCAGATTTGCTGTCAGGACTTGTGACCCCGTGGCGAACCCACAGTGGAGCTGTCTGTTCCTGAAGGACTGCGTCCCATGTAATGACTCACACTGGAGCAATTTGTGAAGAACTGTCTCCCGTGGGAGGGTCCCCATGCTGGGGCAGGGGAAGAGTATGAGGAGTCCACTCCCTGAGGAGGAAGGAGGGGCAGAGACAACGTGTGATGAACTGACCTCAACCCTCATTCCCTGTCCCCCTGTACTGCTTGGGGGGAGGAAGAGGTAGAGGAAATCAGGAGTTAATCCCAGGAAGAAGGATGGGCTAGGAGGAAGGTGTTTAAAGATTTATTTTTTATTTCTCATTATCCTGCTCTGATATGACAATAAATTAAGCTAATTTGCCCAAGTCTGTTTTGCCTGTAAAAGTAATTGCTGAGTAATCTTTCTGTCCTTGTCTCAACCCAGAAGTCTTTAATTGTATTTTCTCCAGGTGACAAAGGGAGTAATAAAGTGGCTTTGGTGGGCACTTGGTGTCCTGCCAGAGTCAACTCACCACAAGTATATTGTTACACTGGTGGAAGTGCAAAGGAGATGCCTCATGGGAGCAGGAAGCAGGAGAAGAGAAGGTAACCCTTTCAGGGATCCAAAAGTTTCCATCAGAATCCATATTGTTTTCTCCCTTTTTGAAGGGTCAAATTCACAGCATAGCACAGAGTTTGCTGAAGTGCTGGGTTTCCAGGTCTTGCAGAAACTCAGCTTACTGAAGGCAGCAGAGGAGTATTGCTTGCTTTAAAACATTGGTATATTGTGTCATCCCAGCTGATGGAAAGAGTAAGAGCTGATTAAAAAAAGCCATTCCAGTCCTTCTGAAGGCTACGAGTGTGTATGGCCCTTTGCAACCTGCAATGTCTTCAAGCATCCCTTGGGAAGTGCAACAAAGTCTGAAACTTGCCAATATTAGTCAGTTGCTGTTTCTAAGCTAAATTTTGATGTGATTGGACCCTATAGAGCTGCTATTCATTGAATTACTGGCAGTGGCATTTATTACCAGCATTAACAGTAATTTGCCTACCATTAATCAGAGCAGTCAGTTATAGTATTTCTCAATCATTCTTAGTCCTCACTTTGCCAATTGACTAAAATATTTTATGCTACCATTAGTCAAAAAGCTTCTGCAAACAGACAGTAAATTTAGACAGAGCCTGGGATCCTGAAAAGTTACACCCTGCTTGCTTCGAATTTATCATCAGTGTTTGTTTGTGCCAAGGCTTGGGCTTTCCCACTGATCAGGGTTTGAAATACATAGTCATAAAATGTTCTTCAAGAGTGGACCATCAGATTAGTAGCAGAAAATCATGTTCTGCTTACTGGAGGCATTAGTGGTACATTCATTACAGGAGAAAGTATATCTTCCTATCTACGAGGCTGGTATGTATTATTTGGGTCATTTAACTCGTTACTTACCAGACTTAATGAAATTCTCATTCTTCTCTGTATTCACTGAACTTCAGGACATATTGCATGCACAGTAGTGTAGGAGATATGTTCAGGAAGTTTGAATAGGCTGCCATCAGCAAAGGTGTCCCTCATTTCCGCAGTGGAAAATCCAGTCAGAAATAGTAAAAACCTCATTCTGTATGTCAAGTGATAATCAGTCTACCCTGAAAAACAGGAGAATAACACTGAAAAGTAAGATAATTTCAAGTTAGAATATCTTCATGTTGTCAGAAAGAGCAGCCTAGCTAGTGATGTATTTGTATTAGAGATGCCCAAAGGGAGGGACAAAAAGGACGAGAGTGTGTGTGTTAACACACCAACCAATTCACTATTAATTCATGCCAGAAATGAGTCTGTGTTTCCTCCATAAAGTTATTGCAACCAAAAGTGGTTTAGAAGTTAAATGTTTTCTGGAAATCATTTTAAGATGGCTACTCTGCTTAATCAGCATGAAGTTCAGTTCTGCATCAGATTACTAAAGCATACCATTACCTCCCAAGGGCTTAAAATTCCTGCAGTTTCATATCAGTCATTTTGCCATGAGCACTGCAATTCCCATAACATGATCCAGGTCTTGGAAATAAGGGTAGGAACAGTTAAAGTATCAACATTAGCTTGTCTGACATAGGCTACACTGATAAAATATGTATTTCCAGATGTTTGGCTTCAGAGTATTATTCTCACTGATGTATTGCAAAGATTTATCTTTATCCAGTATATATATTAAAACCTGGTCAGACATAGCAAAAAAACAGATTACTTTTTAAATAAAATGGAAGATTGTTGAAACCTACATTTGCAATTTGTCCAATGTTGACAACGATTTACCAAAACTCTGATGGGACTTGCCTAGAAGTGTACCAGCTGCCTTCTGGCTCACTGGCTGGGTTTCCTCTGCCTCAGAGGGCAGGTGGATGCCTGGACATCAGGTAGCACCAAATGCTGGTGCCCATGGTCTGGGGAAGATTTGAAGCAGGCTATAGAAGTGAGATGTGGTTCCCAGAGCCACATGTAGAACAGTAATGAATTCACCCAGTTTGTTTCTGTGTTGATTTTTTTTCTTGTCTTTAAACAGCAAAGCTTTTTTTTTGTTTGATTGGAATCAAAACAAAACATGTATTTCTCCTGAAAAATGAAGTTACTCTCTGCTTAACACATACATTTTTAGGTCTGTCTCTAGGCAGCTAAGAATTACAGTATTTCAATAGCTGCTGTGATCTCAGGATACATGCAAGTGCAGATTTGCAGGGATATGTAATAGTTTTTATTAGGCCAGTGCACTGGGTTGAGCAGTGCAAATGCATTTTCAGCACACAGTCCCTTCTACAGAGATGAAATACAAGTCTGTCTAAACTACTTTTAGTTGCTTTTCTAAAAGAAAAAAAAGCTATTTCCTTACAGGCCTGTATGCTTCCATTAAATATTTGTAGGTGCCTTTGCTAAGAAGAAAGTCTGTAATCACTTGTGTGTCTGGAATAGGATTCTGAATAATTTCCCAAAGAGATACAGACTGTTCAGTTCTGAATTTGGATCCTCTGGCATTGAAGTATATTCTTTCAAGTGCTTAAATATTAATTTATGAAACTAACAGTGACACTGGATGTCCCACTTCAGGTTTATGGAGGTATTGCACAGAGCTAGTTTGCTTCTGGTATATTCAGTAATGCCTTGCTGCAAGCTAGAAGGGCCTCTTGTCTTTCCCCTGTTAGTGTCTGCCCACTCTACTGACTCTGTGAGGCCAGTCTGTGTTCTGGCTTACGGTCTGGGGGGTCTCTGACCCCCTAGGCAGGCTGGCAAATCTGCTGAGAAAGGTGAGGTATCTGGTTAAGGTGTACCACTACCCTGGTTTGTAAATTTATGTAAAGCCCCAGGGAAGGAATGCTTTGCTGTCAGCCAAAATTGCTCTTAATTCAAGCCAAGTTAAGGTAAAATGGTGTGGGGGGGAGAGTGGAAAGAATGGATTTACTTAAACAAAATTGACAACACAGCTGCCAATGTTTATAAAGGACATGGGTCAAGAAATGAAAGTAAAGAACATGCTTACTCTATTTAATTTAATCCAAGGAGTTTCTCTCACCCGTCTGCTGGCTAGTTTGCTGTAGACATTCCTAAGGCTACCTGCTCAGAGATTTTGTCTCTATGTTTTTTCTGTCTCAGGTTGCATCCACCACGGAGAAAAGTACTTCCTGATAGGACATATTTGCTTTCATAGCTAATCCTCCTTTCAGATTCCACTGATTTAATCTTTTTCTCCAGAATACATCTCCTTCTTTCTTTTGCAAAAGATACAGACTTGCTGCTCCCTTCTTAATTAAAATTAAAAATGTTATGGTTACTCTGCTAAACCATCTGTCATCTTCTTTTCTTGATTAGCCATAATTAACCATTGGGTGACATTGTTGTCAATATTACTAATGACCAAACCGTAAGTTACAGATGAAATTTGTAGGGATCTAAAAAAGTTAGATGAGTAGCTGGAATAGTGAGAAATGCAAGCTAGAGTAGAAGGTAACACATATGAGAAGCTAATATTAAGTTTTTTTCACCAAGTGGTGTTTTTGTTTTTGGGTTTTTTTTGCTATCAAAATAAACAGGAAAAAGTATGTCTTTAAATATCAAGAAAACATTCCCCCCATGCAGAGAAGCAATATAGAAACAGACAATTAAAACATACTGCATATTCTAGGGTTCGAAGTCACTTTGTGAATCAGTGCTGTCTCCATATTTTACAGTTTATACAGCTTTGGTCTCCCCTGTCACGATAAGGGAAAAACCGTGGTCCAGATGGAGTAATGAAGTGATTGCTGATGTGAAGGCTTTCTATATGATTTCAGAATGAGAGCTAAAAAAAAAAAAACAATTAAAAAAAATTAAAAAATTAAAAATAGGTATGTTTTAACAGACACTGCTTATGTCAACCTTTTTTTTTTTCCTGGCTAGCTACTGTTATGACTAGTCTAGAGAGGAAATGTATAAGGTGATATTAAACTGTCACCTAAAATAAATGGGAAGATACAGGTTGGATATAGGAGCAGAAAAGAAAAAAAAAAGATTGGAAAAGGAAACATTTACAAGCTAAAAGTTAAAACCAGAATGTATAATTCAGTTCTGTAAGCCCCATGACAGATATCACTCAAGTAAAGCACTTTGCAGAAGGCTAAAAAAGATTAGACACAGATAGGTGAACAAGATGAGTATCATTCAGTTACACTTGTTAAGATTAAATTTATAAGAAAACCAAGCCATATGTAGGCAAATAGCTCCCTGAAGTGAAGAAGAATTTTCCTCTTAGCTATATTACAGTGCAATAGTTCATTTACATGTGGCTTTCACCTTGGCTTAAAGCCCTTGCCCTCAGCTGCTGGCAGGCACAAAGTATTGATCAGGAACGGCTGGTTGTTGAGGGCAGGATGGAAGTGACCTGTTCACTTAGCTTTCTCTCCCTTTTCCTTGCATGCATCTTTTTCATCTTTTACTCATCCCACAGTTTCTGTTTTACACTCCCACTTTATTTTTTTTTTCCTACTTCTTCTCCTATAGCACTTCCTGATTCAACCTTTTTCTCCCAGTCCCACTCCAGGCAGTTTGACCTCTCACAGCAGTTCTTGTCCCTACATCCTTCTCATGCTATATGGTTGTCTTAACATAGACTGATTTACTTTTCCTTTTTTGTTGTGGCAATATTTTATGTACATGCAGTAACAATCTAGTAACATGTCCAAGCAAACATATTGCAGATAGATGTCAGCAGCACCTTGAAACAGTGCACTGTTAGACCTGCTCTCCCTATTGGACTTCTGCTCTTAGAGAAACTTAGCACATCATGACACTTCCATTTTCAGTTTGTATGGATCAAATAGATCATCATCTGGCAGCACCCCCATAGAAAATCAGCTAAAACTCCTCAGATGATCACTACATTCCCTGCTTCCTGGTGTTTAACAGTTGACTCAGTTGATGGTGGCAAATTCTTGTCTTTTTAGGGGTCACCACTTATTAGCCAAACAGTGTTTCAGAAATACACAGACTTTTTCAAACAGCAGCTCCCTTAATATTAATTTCCTTTCCTTGATATTCATCTTGAAAGCAAAGTCACAGTTTTATTGTCATTTCCTCCCTGAGGGCAAAGCCTGTTTGAAGATCCACTTATACAAGAGAGACAGTTGAGACAATAATCTCATTTATTGATGGCTTCGTTCATATCACATCTGCAGCAACTTGCCGTGAGTAGGAGATGTGGATATTAGAGATGAGAAGCCTCTCACTGGTACATTGTCAAGTCTCATTCATATAGCATGTGTGAATACAGTGGCTGTCAGTCTGTCAGAGTGACAGACTCCAACCATTAGACTGTTGGAGCTGTATAGCTTTGTCTTTGAAGATTTCTCTTCACAGATGCCATGGAGTGACCAGTCCAGATTCCTGTCTGCAGCAGAGCTGTGCCAGGAGCAGTGAGCACTGCTGGCTGACTGTCTCCTCTGACATCCTTCTGCATAGGAGAGCATAATGGCTCAGAGTGCACCACTGCTCAAGTGCTGTCCCAAAACAATTTCTTTCACCTGCTGGCTCTAACACAACTGACAGGCATGAACGTGGCTGGCATAATGACAGGGTTTTAAAAGACTAACAGAAATGCAGAGTGAACTACTTAAGGGAACGCAGAAACCTTATTACAGAAATTAACCAGTAATCATTCTTTTGATGTCACTGGGAGAAGGTTTGCCCACAGGTTATTTTTCCTTGTTGCTGGTTTGTGGTTTTGATTGTTTTTTTGGTTTTCCTTTTTTTTTTTTTTTCAGTTGGAAACAACTAGAAGGAAAGACACAGGAAAAATAAATTTTCCCTGACTTCAAAGTAGAAACGTTTCTCCTTTGGAAACACATACAATGACCAGATAGTGTTATAGTAATGCTGAGACTCACAGATAACATCATATGCAGTACATTCCACACTGTGCGTGCCAGCAAACACTCCAAAACAACAACCAGACAGACGTATGCTGCCACTTTAGAGTTTTGTTTCAATGAGCCAATTTACAAGAAGTATCCAAAAGGTCTGAGACCTCAAATTATCTGCATAGATTTACTTTGTCCAGACTTTCAAGGTTTTAGTGATTAAATTAAATCTAGGCAGTTTCCAGACAGATAAGAAGGTAGATTCCTTACCCACAGATGTTACAAAGGATGGGCAGATGGACAAAAAGCTAGGGAGAGGAAGCTAGGAGACCTATATCTCAGCATAAATTCAAAAGGTGAATTAAGGAGTTGCTTTTAACCCAATCATTTCCCAAACATTTTGGCCTGCCCTCTCCTCTCCTCTCCTCTCCTCTCCTCTCCTCTCCTCTCCTCTCCTCTCCTCTCCTCTCCTCTCCTCTCCTCTCCTCTCCTCTCCTCTCCTCTCCTCTCCTCTCCTCTTTCTTTTCATCTTTTTTTCCTTTTTTGAATCTGTTTCTTTGTCTGGTACAAAACTAATTCAGTGTGTGTACAAGTGTAGCCAATTGCTTAGTCTTGAATGACATTCCTACTTCTTAGGTGACTGTCTAAGAAGGATTTTGCACCTGCCCAATAACTTTCATTCACTTATGACCCCTTTTGGGGTCACCTGTGACCCTTTTTGGTAAAATCATAGCTGTCTCATTATTACTTAAAGAAAAGGTACTTGGAATAAAAATGTGTTTCATTAAGCAGGCAAGTCTAAGCAAAGGTGTAACACCAGTGCCCATCAAGTTCATCAGAGGAATGCTGATTGATTTTCTTTAAATAGACCAGACGAGGAGTAGCACATTAGGCTTGTCTAAACAATATGCACGTCAGCATGGGGCTATGTGTTTTCAAGGATAGCAAAAATGGATTTGTTCCAACAGCACAATATAACGCTGAGAAAGCTTAAGTGTAGGAATTTAGGCTAAACCTTTTAAAGGTATGTTTTCCTTTGGTTTAAAGAGGAAATATTTCTATTCTTCATGAGCACATACTCCTACTTTTAAAATCATGGCATTAGCAGCTAAAGTACAGTTTACGTCACAGAGCTTCTACTTTGTTGATATACCTGAAGGTTTTTAAATAGCTGCCAAATGTTTACTCACAAAGGAGTGAAGGGGAAGCTGAACTGAACAAAAGTAATTTTGTTCCCTAGAACTAAAACTTTAATGAATTTTAGCTCTCAAAGACATATGAGACACCTTAAACAATTTTTAGGAAGCTGAAAGGTGTCTTAGACAGCAGACTTTGGGTGCTTGTCTTCTAAAGGAAGGCAGAACCCAGAATTTATGTGCTCCAGAAAGTCTTCCCCCCGCAAGCAATTTTACATCAGAACAGCATCCAGCAAAATGGAATTTCCTATTGCATGGTAAGACAGCTATAATTTGTCTCAGTGCATCAAAATGCTGTACCCTGTCAAAATAATCCTAACAATAATTGACAAGATTCTCCTATCTGCTTGGGTTTTCCAGCTGCCTGGCTGCAAAGCTACTAAGAAACTCAGCATCTGGAAGCTTTTACCTGCCTTGATTTGCTTCCCAGGTTGCTAGGGACTTTGAAGTTGCCAGGCTTCCTGCTTCAGAGTTGAGTCCCAGCTCTAAGGACGATCTAGCAGAGAACCAGTTAGGAAACACTCAGGAAAAGTCTCTATCCATTGAAAAGCAAATCAATGTTTTCTTTTTCTTATTCAACCCACCTTGACAGGCTGAACAATCAGCTCTGGGGAAAGAGCAGCAATTGCTCTGATCAGAATGTATACTTGCTCAAGGATATCTACTGGATACAGGAGTTGTGTTTTTAACATTAGCACTAGCTCTGGCATTTTGGTTATGGTTCAGAACGGGTAGTGTAGATGAGTCTTGAAAAGATGTTTTCTTTGTCAGGAAGGTAAGGGCCTGAAGCTACATTCACCTCTCCTTCAGCAGCACCCAAACACTGCTGTTAGCTGCCACTCCTGTCAACAGAGAAAACCCAACTGAAGGCTGCACAGATAAATCGCCTTACTTGCCTTAAATAACAGTGAGCCCCAGCGCTCATTTTATCACAGTACAGAAGCACATTAAATTTATTCTGGGGCTTTTGGGGACAAATTGGCTTCAGTTATTCAGCTTCTGTGCTGTCCTTGGCATATCTCATGGAACTAATATTTCATGAGCACAGGTAGGAACTATTGCCCTTCTTCAGCTTTCTGTCTGTCTTATCAACACGGACTATACTTGAAATCACATCATTTGTAAATACAGGGCCAGAGCCTCCTCACACAAATTGTATCAGCTTTCTTGATCTGGCTGGAGGAAAGTCAGTGTATCTGCTCTTCAGCAAGCACCCCAATGTGAGAACCCAGTGGTACAGAAAGCAGTCACCTTCCAGTGACAGAGAAAGAAAGGGAGGGCAGCTCCAGCCTAATAGCAGCCTTAGCACCTTTATTTACTGTGCAGCCTGCCAGCAGGATGCTGTGAGGGAAGCCTTGATTGAAGGTTTCCATCTAATCTGCAGCCCCTTGCAGGACAGGACCAGTGAGAATGGAGCAGTAGCTACATAACTGATAACTCTGGGTAACTTTGCTCTCTAACTGCAGGGTGGTTTTGGATTCCTGCTGACACTGGTGCAGCCCCTCGTGATGTTGTGACTGCTTGCTTACAGACAGTTTTTAAGTGCAGTGATGAGAATTTCTCCAGGCAGCTGCTTAACCCAAGCCAGAGATCTGCCTGCTATCTCTCTGTATTATTGAAGTCAGCCATATGCCTCATTCTTGGCACAGAATAAACACTCCATGGAAGTCCATGGAATAAAAGACATGGACTTAGTGTGCACTGTGAACAATAAAACGCATGCTCACTCATTTCAACTAAATCACCTTCTGTGCCATAACAGGAGCTAATTTAGTCTGTATCTGTAGATTACCTGTACAATCATTTCAACATATAGATGAAGTGTAGATCAGAAACAGGAGATAAATATAGCATGAAGGTTTAAAGCAAGCCTGATTTTCAGAATGAGGCTCATTCCTGGCTCTTCAGCTGATTTACAGAATACTTATAACTTTTGGAGAGAATGTTCTGGTTGCACAAATACTCCAAAACAAGACTACTCTGGTTATCTAGCTAGTACAGCCCATGCAAATGAATTGCCTTTGACACAGAGTCTATTTTCAGCTGCTTAATCATCTCATAGTTCCAGAGGCTATTTCAAGAAGGCAAAGTAACATCTCTCATATATATCCCTTCAATACTCTGAAAACCTCAAAGTTTGAGTTCTAGAAAGAAGAGACAGAGAGATGTTTTAAAGGGAACTTTATAAATAATTTGTAACAAAACCAAACCAACATGGCTTAGATTTTGTCCTCAAATAGGACACAAACATCAGCTGTGAGTGGAGTTCTGAAGCTGATTTGCTTGGGTGCCATCATTTCAGAAGGATAATGGCATTGCTTTGTCCCAGCACACTGCTGGAACTGCCCCTTCCAATGGGACTCTTCCTCTCCTCTCCTCTCCTCTCCTCTCCTCTCCTCTCCTCTCCTCTCCTCTCCTCTCCTCTCCTCTCCTCTCCCCACCCCTCCCCGTCTCCTGTTTTGTTTGATTTAGACTTGTTAGATGTTCCTTTCACATGCAAGGAATGAATTCAGATTGAATAAATTAACCCCAAAATAATCCTCATAAATTCTTTAAGATTTACAGGTTATACTCTTTTGTATTTAGGAATCATAACAAGACAAGTAATGAAGCAGAACACACTAGCAAAGCTCTCAGCTCCTTGAAGACTCTGCAGGAGAAGCTGGATAGATGAGATCATTCAAAATTTGGAGAAATTATGTCTTGGAACACTACCCATGTGTTGATTCCTAAAAACTCAATCATCTCTTAGCTTGCATAACGGTCATGTAAGAACATAGATTTCAGGTACTTGTTTCTGAACCTCTTTCTTCTTTCATGGCATTCATAGGTTTCATGGGAAACTCTCAGGGTCTACCAAAATGTGTTCCAGTATTTTTCACTTATCCATTAGATTTGAAGAACTGACTGATGAAACAGTGAGTGTCATTACCCATAAGGAAGCTATATTTATGAATTCCACTATAGCTTTATCTCTGTGAAGCATATCCTGGAGCTCTGCTGCTTCAGGATGGTTGCTCCAAAGTCTCAGTGTAATAAAAACTTAAGACTTTCAGTGGAATATTGACATTTCATGTTTTTCACATGGCATCTTCTCTTCATCCCAGAAAAGGTTCTAGAGGACTTTCAGGATTCAGTATTTTAGTCCATATTTTCTCAAAATCTGATAGCTTTTATAAGTTGAATGTCTCTTACCTGCCTACTCAACATCTGTACCCTGGATATGACTATAGCATGGGACTCAGCTGGAGCTATGGTGCATATGTATCAAGCTGTGCTGACATAGACTTTTGGGTACTACACTATGCAATTGTTCTCCTCAAAGCCAGCAGATTTGAACAGAGTAGGAGAGAACTAACAAACCTCCTGAGTATGACTGTGTGCACACTGCCTTTAACATGTTTTGAAGGCATCCACAGGGTAGCTGGATGGAGAGTTCACAAGAGCTCTGGCAGTTCCCCAAAGGACTGGACTGTCTGATCATGATCTGTGTTGGTAAAGACTTCTTCCTAGAGCTAGTTGCTAGTTGAAGTGTGATGGTGGAGGCAGATGCACGACTTTTATGAGAATCCAAGTGGAAGAAGTGACTCAGCAATGCGAAGTGCCTGGCATACCTTGAAAGGGAGCCATCCTTAGCAAGATATTTATGGGAAAAATGCAGAGTATGTCATGACAGTTATTGAAAGATATAAAAATTCAAAATTACTGTAAACATTTTATATTTTGTGGAAGAATCCTTTTGGGGTTTTTTTTGGCATGAGCCCTGTCAGAACTGGCTAATACTGCCCAAGTGCTGAATAGATGTTCTGGCAGAAGTTTCCTGAAAATTTGCACACTCTCTAATGGATATGGTTACATGATTTTAATCCAAATCTAGAAATATTGGAATGGATGGCAGTAAACCTGGATTGACTTCAGAAAATATGAAGATTTGTTTTTAAATAAAGCATTGGAAATGTACAGTATCCATGACAGTGTAAAAGTTGACTGGGTTTGAGATGTCTTTGCCACTGTAATTTAGACATATAATACCTTGGGCTTATTATCATCCTTTTGAGAACATAACGGACAGCAACAACCAGAGTCCCAAGGCCAGATCCAGATCTGTGAGAAACCAGAAAAACATAGCTGATAGGAAAACTGGTACGTGAAGGAAAAAATGTAAAGATGCTTGAAAACAATTTCACCTAATGTGCTACTATTTGATGAACTTGAAACGTGTAGAAGTGTTTATTGTTGAGTCGCAGTATATATGAAATCTGAATTTTTTAGCTTATTTAGTCAGTTTATACAAGTTTTCCTAATGAACAAAAGGAAAAAAACACACCCACAAACTCACTGTATATACAGTCTTTTCTAATAATGCTGTTTGACATTTTACTACTCTTTGATCTAGGTCAATACACACTTATCTAATCTGAGTGAATTTCTTCAGTGCTGTTAACCGAATGTGGCTGGAATCATTGTGAAGATCCAGACACTGACTTGGAACATCACAAATAAAAGGAAAATTGGTGGCAATAAATAATTTAGTATTGCCATTCGTTATGCTAGATTTTGTTTAAGACTTCTTTGGGAAAAGTAATCTGAATTGTTCTGCCCTAAAGCAGATTATAGGATCTTTATTTGCGTTGGGGAGCCAAAGGTATGTGAACTGGTAATAGATGAGAGAAACTGCTAGACAGAGTAAACTGTCAAGTGTGAAGACATTTGATCAGTTTAAGAAAAAGTCAGAAGGAGCACAAAAGACCTAGGCAGCTTCTTAGTATTGTATTTAAGCTTATTTTCTAATGGACTTGCTGAAATTTAAGCTGCTCTGGACTCTGGATGTTATGTTTTTCTTACGTATAGCAATGCACAGTTTTCCTTTCTCCAGAGGGCAAGTCAGCTGTCAATTAGCAGAAGTTAGAGCAGCCACAATAAAACAAAGGATCTGTGAGTAATTTCTTTTATAAAAAAAAAATCCATGTGTTTCCATTCTGAAGTTTACATATTCCTTCCCTCAAGGTGGTGGGTTTAGGGAATGTACTGATAGAATCTGCAATTTTGTTTTACTATGTACTGTGGTTTTAATGGCAAGCCAGGGCAGCCCAACAGACTTAGATGGGGAAACAGCATGTTGCAGCATGTTGCAGTTTCACATGCTCTCAAAATCTAGTCCAGAATGGTACAAAAATCACTATTCGATCAAGTCTTACTGTGTTTGCTTTGTGCCTTGCTGCGCATTGATCACCAGGGCTTTCCTGTAGATCTAGCAGATCCTTGCTAAGGAATGACAAGCAAAAATGAATTATGAGTCCTCTCTTCCTGTAGGCAGTTATTCAGTGAAATAACACTCATTGTACTAAAGTGCTGAAGACTGTTATACGGAATCAGAGAGGATCTGACATCTTTTGGTTTGAGGATACCTAGATCAGGGACCTTGAAAGCTTGAAAGGTGAGCCTGTACAAACCTCATGAAGTTCAACAAGGTCAAGCGCAAGGTCCTGCACTCACGTTAGGGCAATCCTAAGCACAAATGCAGGCTGGGGGATAAGTGGATTGAGAGCAGCCCTGAGGAGGACTTAGGAGGACTAGTCAATGACAAACAGAGTAGGAGCCAGAAATGTGACAATTGTATCCTGAGTTGCATCAAAAGCAGTGTGACCTGGAGGTCTTCTCTGACAAGACCTCACTTGGAGTACTGTGTCCAGCTCTGGGTACCCCAGTACAAGAAAGACATGGAGCTGTTGGTGTGTGTTCCATAGGAAGGCCATGAAAGTGATTCAAGGGCTGGAGTACCTCTCCTATAAAGACAGGCTGGGGGACTTGGGGCTGTTCAGACTGGAGAAGAGAAGGCTCTGAGGAGAGCTTATAGCAGCCTTCCAATACCTAAAGGGGCCTACAGGAAAGATGGGAAGGGACTCTTTACAAGAGCATGGAGTGGCAGGACAAGGGATAATGGCTTTAATATGAAAGAATGTGGATTTAGGTTAGATATAAGGAAGAAATTATTCCCTGTGAGGGTGGTGATACACTGGAACAGGTTGCCCAGAGAAATTGTGGATGCTCCATCCCTGGAAGTCTTCAAGGCCAGGTTCAATGGGGCTTTGAACAACCTGGTCTAAAGGAAAGTATCTCTGCCTATGGCAGGGAATTTGGAAATATATGGTCTTTAAAATCCATTCCAACCCAAACCAGTCTATGATTCTATGATATTATGTTGATCCAGGTGGTGTCTTACTGTCATATGGCACAGCAAAGCAAACTTAGCAAACAGAATTAGACTCATCATTACTGGAACAGAATCACCCGCAAGAAATTAGAAGGTGATAAAAGAATTTCTATTTTTGGATGCTTCTCACCTGAAAGAATAGAGTTTCAGATGCTATATTTACCCAAATATATCTTTGTTTAAAATACAGACTGTGCTACTGTTGACTATGATTCTCTGTCTTGACTGATCACCTAAAGTCCTTAATTCAAAAGTCTATACTAAAATAACAATTGATCTACCATTTTCTCAGTAGGGTTATCACAGCAATGTTTCATAGTCAGGACTGCTCTCCTGCTCATTTTTGAAAGGGCTGTCATATGCTTGTTTAGACTAATAACATAAGGTTGCTGTGGTTACTTATGTGTTTAAACTAGATATATTGCTGAATTCAGGCTTCCTGCACTAAAGAATGTGAGATTTGCTTATCTGACAGGCAGTTAACTTTGTTTTACGAAGGTATTTAGTCTGTAGGTGTCCTGGATTAAAAATAGGGACCTGGTTTCAGGACAATGTTTATAAAAATCCTGAACTACTTAGTCTGAAAAAGGACACTTTTTGGACCTTAAAACCACAGTGAAAAGTGTCTATTTATTTCTACTCACAGGAGTAGAAAGGTCACAAAACTTTAGCAGAAGGTATTTTCATCAAAATTATTTGAAGTTCAGAACTGAATCTGGCTGGATTGATCTTTCTTTGTTTCTGTTAACTGTGCATTTTATATATTTTCTGTATACACATTACAGATGTAAAAAATATAAATATGTGTATAAATAATCACATATGGACACACAAATGTTATATTTTATATAGCAGACATTATAGTAATTCTAAGAAGGCCTAAAGAAACAATTAGGGGTGGTTCAAAATTGCCTGAACTGTTGAACTGTAAGTTAAGCGTCACGTTTACCTCTTCATTAATCCAAAATAGTGAGGATAATATATGATAATGTTAGTAAGTCAGGCTACACATGTAAATAATGCCTCCTGGTTCACTGAGACTTCTGAAAACAGCAGTCATCACTGATGAACCCATCCAATAAATATATGCACATTTTCTTCTTGACTAGTTTTAAGTGCTGAAGAATAGCTTTACCCCTGCCACTCCTGCCAAAGCAGTAGTTCCATTTCCAGTTTTAAACTTCACTCATACACACAAAACCCACACCGTCCAAATGAAGAGACTTCAGTACCTTCTGATGAAAACGTTCAACACTCAATCCCTCAGTGTTTTGTGTAGACAATTCTGCAAATGTTCAACCAGAGCTGTGTACAGAGAATCGTTACAGGACATAGCCTTGAAAAGATGTGAAATATATATGGATGATTACTCAGATTCTCTCTTGTTGGTGCAGAGATGTATACTTGGAGACCAGAAAAGGGTAGAGAGCAGACTAATTTATACTTGCTCAAGCCAGCACGTGCCAGAGATTCAAAGAGGACAGATACATTAGTTATGCACCTTTTCCATGGTCACAGCCTCTGTATGGGGTGTAAAGCAGGACAGTGAAGCAGCTGTCTAGTGGTTCTGCACCTGCTGGGAATTTGTCTGTACAGGTGGAATCCCAGGGGTCTTCTTAAGGCACCTTTTAATTTGCTTCACGGTTTTATGAGAGGCTCAGAACCTGTGCTTCTGACCTCTGACATAAATTTTTTATCCCTCAGATGGAGTTTGGTCAATGTTTGTCTTCTGAGTTGTTAATTTTTAGCATTCACCTCCTAAAGCAAATGTTTTACTTCCTTGAGCAAGGGAAATAAGTATGTGCACCAAGAAATACTCTGTGTGACCCTTTTCTTTAATTTGTGTAGCAAAATAAGTCTATATTAGAACTGCAGCTTTAATATACGCTCATAAAATCTTTCATTTATTATTTATATAATTATTTGCAGAGTGCTGTTGTCATGGCAACTTTTACACACAGTGAGATAAATCCTTACATAGACAGTAGTCACGACTACAAACACTACCACATGAAGATAAGTCTTTGTGGACATTTCAGGGTTTGCCAAGTTTTTCTAAAGTAGTTATAGGCATTAAAATAGCTTCCTTCTGTTGAATTAGAAAAAAAAAAAAAAGAGTCCATTTTTAGCCTAATTTTCTTAAGAAATGAGGCTTGGGCAATAATTTTCTCCATCCATCTGTCTGCTTATCCCCTCCCAATATCATTCAAATCTATTGGCATAATTTCCATTACTTTTCACTAAGATGTCTCAAAGACAGTTAAATCTGACACAATTCATTGGAAGTGGTTTTACGAAAGAGCGAGGGTTCTAAAATAATGTTTCACAGAGCAAAATGTTCCACTACCAGCTTGAAAGTGATGAGCTTCTTTTGTCCTGTTGTCCAGACAGTATCAAATTGATCATGACACATACTATTTCTTCTACAGCTACAGGGGAAACGAGGCAGAAAAAGTGAAGCTGTGAGAGGTTGAAGGGATGAGGAGTTCTGGTTGAGACTGAAGATGTCACAGGCAGGATGTGGGGAGTGTCCCTGTTGTAGTGATAGGGATGTAAGTTTGAGGGTCACGAGTCAGTATAAAATGAGGACTTCATGGATTCTGCCATTTGTGGACAGTGGTTTCCAAATTCTGCAATCTCCAGTTTGTGGATCTGGGTCTTTGCAATATCTGAGGCAATCTAGGCTTCTTGAATCCTGCAGTGTCCCTCTGAAGCAGAGACTTCCAAGCGTGATGAATTACATACACTACACCTGCAAGGATCAGTACCTCAGCACATCAGACAGTCCAGGCTGCCAGCTGGCAGGACAATCTGACATTTTGGTAGCCATAATGCAAGGCAAACTTTGTCCTAGGACAACTTGGGCTGAAATGGGTTTTGACCCATGGACTGAAGATGATAGAATTCTTTTAAGTTTCACAGCTTCTCACCATTCAACAGCGATAACAAAACCCACCAAAATCTCACCAGACTTCTCAGTAGCTATAAGATCCTGGGTATCATCTTTCATATTTGGAAATAAAACATGACCTTGCTTGGAAATACAATATCATGACAGATATATGAATGTTAAACAGTTTCTGTTAGCTGGGGAATTTTATATATGTGTATGTATGGTCACATAACATTAGTTGCTCCAAAGTGGTATGATGGAAGGAAAGAATTACATTTTTTGGATGCTTAAATCTGGCCAATTACAATTACAAAAAAAAAAAAAAAGGTCAGTATTTTGCACCATAGTGCTTAAAAGTATTTGGTGGGTTTGTATTTTTTTTTTATTTGTATATATACTTAACTGACTTCTTTACTGAAAATTTTGATTTCCCTTTTATAAGTGACAGAGTTCAACATCTTTAAAAGCCATTCCAGCTTTAGATGCCTGAATATAAGAGTTTGATGCCTGTGATATGGTATTTCCAGTTGATTATTTGCTCAAAAGCCTTAGAGTAATGGCAAATGTGATGAGTTAACTCTGGCTGGACACAGGGTACACACCAAAGCTGCTCTAACACTCCCCCCTCAACTGGACAGAAATGAGAAAAAAAATTCAAAACCTCAAATCTTAAAACACCTTCCCCCCACTTATCCCTTCTTCCCAGGCTCAACCTAATTTCTAATTTTCTCTATCTCCTGCACACCAGCAGCGAAGACGGATGGGAAATGAGGATTGAGGTCAGTTCATCACACACCTCTGCCACTGCTTTCTCCTCAGGGGGAGGACTCCTCACACTCTTCCCTAGCTCCAGCATGGGGTCCCTCTGTTCAGTTTAACCCCAGCCAGCAACTCAGCGCTACACAGCTGCTTGCTCACTCCTTCCTCATCTCACTCCATAAGATGGAGAATAGAACAAGGAAAAAAAAAAGTAAAACTCATGGGTTGACATAAGAACAGTTTACTAATTAAAATGAAATAAAAGATAATAATAACAACAACAGTAATGTATGATAATAATAAAAATAATGAATATATCAGAGAGACAAATAAAACCTAAAGGAAGAAAACAAGAAAAACAAGTAATGAATGATGAAATTGCTCACCACTTGCTTACTAATGCCTGAGCAGTGATTCACCCCACTCAGCCAGCTCTTCCCAGTTTCTGTATTGGGCATGGTGCCCTATGGTATGAAACAGCCCTTTGGCTAATTCAGGTCAGCTATCTGGCTGTGCTCCCTCTCAGATTCTTGTACCCTCCCAGCCCACTCGCTGGCAGGGAAGGGTGAGAAGCAGAAATGGTCTTGACACTGTGTGAGCACTGCTCAGCAGTAGCCAAAACATCTCTGTATTATCAACATTTTATTCAGTGTAAACCCAAAATATAGCCCTATAGCAGCTAGTAGGAAGGAAATTAACTTTATCCCAGCAAGAATCAAGACACTCTCCCATGGGAGACAGTTCTTTGTGAATTGATCCAGTACGAGTCCCTTACATAGGGAACAGACTGCTCCAGTGTGAGTCCTCACAGGGACACAAGTCCTCCCAGAAACTCTGCTCTAGTACGGGCTCCACGTGTCCACATATCCTGCCAGAAGCCTGATTCAGTGTGGGCTTCCCATGAGGTCACAGCCTCCTTCAGGTATGTGCCTGCTCCAGTATGGTGACCCCATGGTCAGCTGTTGGAGCTCTGCTCCACTGTGGACCTCCATGGACTGCAGGGTCAGGGCCTGCCTCACCGTGGGCTGCAGGGGAATCTCTGCTCCAGCTCCTAGAGCATGTGCTCCCCCTCCTTCTCTAGTGTCCTTGGTGTCTGCAGAGTTATTGCTTTCACATACTCTAACTCCTCTCTTCTTTGACTGTAGTTGTGAAGGTTTTTTTCCCTTTCTTAAATCTGTTATCCCAGAGGCACTACTGCCATCACTGATGGGCTTGGCCTTGGCCAGTGGCGGGTCTATCTTGGAGCTGTCTGGCATCGACTCTATTGGACACAGGGAAAGTTTTTAGGAGCTGCTCACAGAAGCCACCCCTATAGCTCCCTGCTACCAAATTTTGCTGTGCAAACTCAGTAGAGTAAATAAGTGTAGAACAACGTTTTTCTTTTTGGGCAGATAATTTAATACAGTTGTTTTTTTCATTAGTTAAGAAATATGAAGTCATTCTTTTTACCCTGAATCTAAATAAAACTAGTAGTTCATACTTCTTATGAAGAGATTACAAAGAGATAAAATACTAATAAAAAGAATGAAGTATTTTAATATATTCAAGGAAAATTGTTCTCAGAAGCTCCGCTACAGATTGCATGCAAAGTGCTTTGTGCTGTCAGAAGATACGGTAAAAAGCAGAGCCTACCTTAGTGACTGAATTCAGGGATCATTTTTTTCTGAATCACAGAATGTGTGTATTAGACCAAGATAGGTAAAAGCCGTAAAGAAATAAGCCCAAAATCACACATCAGATGATGATGGAGAAGGGCAGAGGTTTTTTTAATCTTAACTTATTCTGTTTGATCCTAAAATTCTGCCTTAAAGCATCTCACATTCATGCTTTAACAGTCTTTCTCTTTCACTCTAAAAGAAGCTTGGCAGTCAAGGACTAGAGATTCACGTACTGCATGATTTTTTTCAATAAAATTGAAGTCCACAAATACTCAAAATTCAATTGGAATTAAGGACAATATTTTTCCAAGAGTATAAAGTAAATCAATCAGTCAAGCAACGGTATCATACTTTTGCAGGCAATGCAGAAATAGCCAATGAAACTAGCCTGTCAAGGGTGCCAAGAAGCCAGGTGCTGTGAGAGATAGAACATTTTATGAAGCTTTCAGTCAGTGCCACGTGATTTCCAGGTGAGGAAAGAAAGAACACTCTCTGATAGTATTTATTTGTTAAGATTGGTGACACCGTAAGTGTTTAATTTCTTAATAATTTGCTTTAAAGTTCAATAGGAATTCAAGAATCATTAAAAAACCTTCAGATATCTGGGTCCGATTTTTTGGCCTCCTGCCAATCCTCGTTCATTTATGTCACAAGATCACCATAAATGTGATCATAACTCATTAATCAGACACTCTTTGATCAAGAGAGATTGAAGACTGAAATAGAAATGAGTTTGGAAATCAGACTATTAGGCATTCAAGCAAGCTTTCTGCTATAGCTTTTATACAACTTGGACAACTTGGTTGGACTAGATGATCTCTAAAGGTCCCTTACAACCCTATCATTCTATGATTCTATGAACTTGCTTTTACTGTCTGGCTTGAGCTAGTATTGATAATACTTCATTTTCATAAGCATCACCTTTACTTATAATTTTGTCCAAAGTAAACCAGTGTACTCAATCAGTAAGTGGAGCATATCTCTGGATGTTTTTGTTCCTCTCTATAAGCAGTTCACTGGCTTTCAGAAATGGGCAAATAGAATTAAAGTTTTGGCATGAGATTTGTGCAAAATGTTTGCAATAATATACAAGGTGGTTTTAATCTGATTTTTAAAAAATAGCTGCCGTTATAATGAGGATATCTTTGGGTTTTTATATCTGTATTTCTTGTGCCACAGAAAAACTGGAAGAACAGAAATAAAGCAGAGAGAAATTTGAACTACTTGCCTTTTCTCAAACGTGACACATTATTAAATCTAATTGCCACATAAGGGATATGCCTCCTTAAAAATATTTCTAAGGATAATCCTGAGGATTCTAGGATCATATTTATAGAAAGTCAGTCTGCTAAAAAACAGCACCACTTCAGGAAAGGAAAACAGTCTTTTAGATCAATGATCTTTCAGAAAGTGTCAACAAATAAAGCAACAAATGTTGGCATATTTTCTGAACACTTTTGGCTAAGGCATCAATTTTGGGTTTTTTTTCTGCACACAACTTTTTATATAGACTTTGGAAAGCTTCCAAGAGGATTTGGATTTAGACTCATCTCCCAAACGGAAATAGATTTTCCTACCTGCAACACTCATGTTAGTATAACGAGGGCCACTTTTACTGCTGGTAAGCTTTTATAATCTTATTCTAGACATGGAGAATGCTGAAGGAAGAGAGGATTGTGCCTACCGAGATAGAGACAGTGAAGTAAAATAATAAGGAAATACACGACCCCTAATCTTAGTGGAGCTGGACTTGCACCACCACAATTAAACACACAGCTTTACTGGTAGCTAAGGAAAGCTTGATGTGGGGAAAAAAAAAAAGACAAAGTATGCTGAAAAAGAACAACATAGATTTCTTACATATATCTTCTGAAGAAAAGAATGTTCCTACCTGTCATTTCAAGGGCACTTCTGAGACGCATTTCAGCTGAAAGAATGACAGTCTTTCTCCACTCTTTGACTTTCTTACTTTAAACTGCAGCAAAGAAATGCATCTCCTTTCAAAGAAAAGCATCTTCCTTCAAAGATGATGAATGTGGAAGTAAGCCAGGAAGAGTTAGCAAGGGTCTTATTCCAGGTGAAAGGAGTGCAGAAGTTGATGGAAATGATGTGTATTAGCTAGGTAAACTTAATGATTGAAAACAGGAGGACGTATCTCTTCATCTCAATCTTACAGTCATGGAAATAACAAGTACAGGGAAATAGCTTTTGTTTTTTTCATCTTTCCACCACCCATAGAATTCCCAGCAGCAGAAAGCTTTCAAACCTCTCTTCCAGAGAAGTCCAAAGGCAACATGTGTCCCAGATTCATCATACTGGCATGCTAATGCAAGATGATAATCTCCATTGCTATATCAATTACATCAACAAACCATCAGATAACAAATTTGGAAAGCTCTTCTCTCTGAAGGGTATAAAGTCATGATGATGTTTTCTGATCTTATATGTATCTGTTGTTGTAGCAGCTATGTGACCTTCCCTTGGGAAGAGCAGGAGAAATCGAGCTACTCAAGATGTTCTTGAACTGCTCTCTTTTTCTATGTTTCTCAGCTTATTCCTGAAAATATGTGTTGTGAGAGCAGTGAACCATCTTTCACAATAGTGACATAATCTCTCAGTTGGAGAGACTTCTTTAAACAAGACTGCACTTCTATTCACCTCCTAAAACAGTTTCTCATTGACTTTCAGAAACTGAATGCTTCCAGGACCAGCACCAGTAGCAGAAAGTGTGTCCTTGCATTGTAGCAGGCTATGTGTTGCTCTCCTCTTTTCTGCTAGAACAAAACATCTCTCAGTATTCATTGATGTCATTGTGGGATACTCATAAATTAAAATTAAATGATTTAAACTTTGGACATAGTAGGAGAAAAAAACCCCTCCAACTTCTAGCAGCTTAGGGTGAAAAGCTAGAGTTTCAAAGTAATACATGCATAGATCAAACTTCGTGAGAACTCACTGTCTGCGGGTGTTGTTTGATTTTGAATGGAGTTGCCAATTTCATTGAATTATTCCACTAAGGATGCATTGAACCTTTCTTTGCCAAGACTTCTCCCAGTGGATTTCCACCAAGGGAATGACACTGCTAGGCAATCAGACACTCTGCCCAGAGTGCCCCCCACCACACAGGGCATGAGCTGTTGCTGGGCATCAAACAACTCAGATGGGTTCAGTTTGGTACTGAACAAATTCATATGTCCAGAATAGACTTTGCTGGCTCAGCTAGTGAAATCCCTTTGCCATAAGGAAGGTCAACAATACTTACTGGAAGATGTTTATCTCCTATGTTCTTAAAGAACCTCCAGCTTTCCTAAACAACTCAGTTAATTTCTAACTCATTCCCAGAAAAGAGACAGATTCCTTCAGACTTTCTGCTGTTTCTGTCCATTACTTCTTGTCTTGCCCAGTACAGTCATGGAGCACTGGTACTTCATTGCCTTTTGAATAACCTTTACCGTCTTTGAAAATTGTTACCACACCCTCCCTTGAGCTCCTCGTTGTAGGCTAAACTGCCTCAAGTTGAGATATTTTTTTTTTATAGTGATGAATCATTCTTAGTTGGCTTGAAAACACTGAAAAAGAGCATTTGATGTAGCAATTCTCACAACTTTCATTTGAAACAAAGGGTCATTTTAGTATTTTCAAAGTAAAGTTTTGAATGTTTTTTTTTAATGTCATGAGTAATTTATGACTTTATATCCCAGTACAGGTCAAAAACAAATATGGGAATAGCTGAATTTCACATGGTAATTAAATTCTAGCATGCAGTTGCCACTAGTCAGTGATTTGCCTCCCTATGACTGAAGGTCAGAGGATGATGTACGTGTACATGCAGGTTGTTAGGCTAAAACTGAAAGATGAAATAAATGACTGAAATGCAAAACATCTGTTCTGTTGATTGATATTTTAACAGGCAGGTTGTTATAGATTTAGTGCAAAATCTGGTTTAGAGAGTTATTCTCAATGGGTAAATCGTGCACAACCGATTCAATGTGCATAAATTGGCGTCACGACTTTAAGGCCTCGTCTTGCAGCTCCCTGGGGTTCAGACTGCTCTTGTGTCTGTCCAGGAACTTGACTTGGGTCAACTGTTCATTTCAGTGACTGTAGTACTAAGCTTGATCTCTGTCTCTTCTGACAGCGAATGTTGTTTTTTTCATAATTGGAGTCTAAATCTGCGTTGCTGCTGACAGGACTGCTCTCACCACTGCAGATCTGAATTTTCACTCATGACAACCTCACCTTGCCACCTTCTTAGCATTTAACACCAACAGTAGGGGGAGAAATGTTGCAAACTTTCTTATGTCCACTAAGATACTGAGCTGTCAGGAAATTAATTGTTTGCTAACATTGTTGGATTATTTTTAAGCCCTCCAGCAAATAACTCACATTCACATGGCATGTATGACTGAAAATGGGATAGGGCAGAAACACCTCAAGTGGAAGCCGAGGCTTTGTTTTAGGCTATTGTGTGACCTCCATCTATTAAACTATTACCTCTACAATTTCTCCTCTTGCATTATTGCTGTCTGGTTCTTTACAAAGACATTCACACATGCTAGTCCAGCAGAAAGCTATCTCAAAAAATTCACTTGGTTTGCTGAAGTGCCTTAGCAAAGTGTTGGGGAGTACTGGAGCAGTACAAAAAAGTGCCTGGATAGTGGCACAAGAGTCAACTTTCCTTGTGTGAACCTTCACCTGCAGATTAAGAATGAAGTGAGACATGGCGCTTCAAAACTCTCTGCTACCTTAAGGCTAATAACACCAAGATGAGGTCCTCTGTATGCACTGTGCTCATGCTGCTATAAGAATGATCACTTTGAAATACATATATTTTCTGTGTTGTGATGTACTGCTTCTGTTCTGCATTATCTCAACTTCCCAGCTTTCAATTTTATATACAATCCTTCCCGTTCCTTCATTTCTTACATACTTCCTGGACAACATATACACTCAGATTCATCAATACTTACCTGCTACTTCAAACAATGTTTAATGTCTGCTCTCATAATAATAGAAAGAACTCTGTAGAGTTCTAAATTAAATAGTAGCAGGTAGCTGAAAATTAGCAGTAATGTGCTTCACAGGGGATGTGCAAAAGAGAATATGACTTAACACTTCACTTACTAATAAAAAAAATGAATAAAAGAATTACTAGGATGATTTTCCTACACACTTATAATTTATTTTTAGATGTAACAAACATATAGAGTAGTTTTGGGATTCATCTGATCAAACGTAGACTTCTCATCACAGTTAGTCACTATAGGCCTTCTTTATAGCTAATGGAGAGAAATTACCTTCACTAAACAGCAGTTGATTGCATCCTTGTGTAAACCAAGTCATCTGAATTGCATCCTTAAATGATATTGCCTGTAAAGAGAACCTACAGGGACTAGTTGAGATATGGTTGTATTTTATTGTGAGGATACAAAGGAAGAGAAAGACAGTGTAAGATTTTATTTTAGATGAGGTAATGTCTGTCACTAGACCAATTAAGTATTGTTGAAAAAGTCACATCAGCTTTTGGACAAGTGAGACCTTTTTCACATATGAAAGAAAAGAAGATTTTAGAAGAAAATACAAAATGAGAACAAATTCTTGGCCTTTGCTGAATCAGGTAGAAGAGTCATAGAATTAACAGTCCCTAACCCAGGCCCTTGCTCTGCCATCATCCAATGTCTTATGTAACAGTAATGAAGACACAAGGACAGAGATGATTAGAGCCTGCAGACTGGAAAGTGCAGGGAAAGGGGAGCTTGAAGGCCAATGATTATTGCCTTCATTAACATGAATGACAATGTCAGTTTAAGTAATGGCTTTACAAAATGATTTGAATGTATATTGTCTCAAGAGAGATCCCAGTACCTATAGAGATCTTTTATTGTGGAAGGTTTGGTTCTGGCTCCCTGAATTGTTATTTCCTGTATATTAGGCAGGATGTTCAGTAAAACCTAGAAATAACTCTTGGAGAAAGAAGAACAATTTGCCCTCTGCCAGTGCTGTGCCTCATTCAGTAGGTTACAAAGCTCCCATAGAGAATTTCTAGTGATCCTTGTGTCTATTTGCTCTTCCATCCTACCTCAGACCAGAGTGCACATGTGAATTCAGGCATCATACTGGGCTCTTCAGGAAATTCCTTCTCCTTCCTCATTCTGGAAATATCTGTCCCTGATGTCTTGCTGTCTGGAGAGGGGAGAAGACCAAAGGAACAAATGGACTCCAGAAGAAAGAGGATCAATCTTTGAGACTGTCACAGCTTTTCCTGTCACTGAGAGACAGGGATCAGCCTGGAAAGTGAAGGATCCTGCTGAGGCAAGCCATGGAGATGCCTTTATAACTCACTGAGCTGAAATCACAGGGCGTTGCACCTGTGTACCCACAAGGAGCTGAGGTACCTGTATGAGTGGCTCTTTGGAGCTGCAACTGGCCAGCCAGAAGCTGCTCAAGATGGCTTGGAGAGGTGAAGCCTCTTTCTGAAATGCCTCTATATTCCCCAGCTGCTTGTTAGAAAACAAACTTTCCCAACTATCAGAATGAAACTAATTTTTTGAGTCCATAATTCAAGTTACAATAAAATTTGGATTTAATAAATGTTTGTCAATTGTTAATGAGAAAACAGTTAGTAAATATGAATTATTTAAGACCTGACAAATATGATACGATGGCTACTTGGCCAAATTTTCAGGGAAACGATTATACAGCTAGTGAATCAGAGGAAGCTGCATACTTCTGTTCATAGAAGCTGGCTAATCAGAGGACTAACTGAACAACCTATAGGTACAAATTTGACCACACATACTTTTGGCTATGTATTGCTCTAAAACCAAATTTAAAGCCTGTATGTGAAACAATATTACCTCATGATTTAATAAATATATCTTAATCTCTATAATCAAATAATCTCACTGTAGCAATTTTTCACTTTATCAGACACCATTTTATTATATAGGGTTTCTTTAAATTTTAATATTCTAAAAAAATACTCTCAGTTATAAAGTATTTATTTTATATGAATGTAATCTTAATAAATCTAAATTTAATATGCTTCAAGTATTTAAGTGCAACTAAAACAAACAAGTAAATAAAATCTGTGTGGAAAGGTGTAATCCCAAATCAAGTTTATTTTGAGCACAGTTTTGTTTAGATTTTTATCACCATTTTTGCATACTAATGTTTTTAATGGGTTTCAAGAGTGTGCCATATACTCAGTTGAGGAGTTGAGTATTTTGTACAATGAATCTTTTACATCTGCTAGCTCTGTAATTCCACCACTTGCTATTGAATAATGTATTAAGCTTTTCCAGGCTCTTTCTGTTTGCCAGATGAGAGCTGCAATGTTTTTTTCATATTCATTTGTTCTCTACATTTGAGTAATGTCATATTGCAGCCACGATGCTGCCACTGTTAGACAACAGAAAAATAACAATAAATAAAGCAGAATCAACCTAGATTTACCTTTCCACACAAAGCAAGGAGTAAGTATTGGTACCTGTTTGTTTTCTGTGTACATCTAATCTATGTCTACATGGATAGGAAAATACCACCTATTCAGTATAGAAACCTATGGCCTTATCTTCCTCTAAGAAGTGTTAGTTCCCAAAGCAGAGATGTCAGATGTTCTTAGCAATGGCACTTGTTGTCTATGTTCATGTCTGCTGTTCTACCTTTGTCATAATTTTCAAGTACGCTTGTACCACATGCTGTGGTTTGGTCATGTAAGTATTGTAATGGAATTCAATTACAGTTGGAAAACTTTTTTTTCTACTAGTATTACATCTTTTATCATGATTTAGAGTGCTAAGGAAGACACGGGGGTATGCCATTACTCCACTGTTTCCAATAGGTTGTAGATTTGACATGAGTTAAGCTATTGGAAATTTGGAAGCTAGCTAAAATATATGGCAGAGGAGTCTGTCACTCAGTATATTCGCTTGAACAACATGGAGATAAAGAATTACCAGAAATTAAGTTTTTCAAAGGAAGAGTGTGGCTGACATGTTTGTGAATGTCATTTTTAGCTAACAGATTGGGACTGCAGATCAGAAAATGTCTGGGACTGGCAATGGTCTAAATAGCCAGGAATAGTCAGAGTAGTGAGACCTACAGGACATGGAAGGTGGGACAGATCAAACATGTCAGAGCAGACCTGTGAGTTATCAGAATGCAAACATCTTAATAATACACCATAAGAAAAACTTTAATCCTGTGCTTAAACCAGAACACATTTCTAAGAGGAAAAAGATCTTCTCCAGACAGTTAATAGTGCCTATGACAATATGCAAGGGAATTATCTACTGTGTGAACCCAGCTAGAAGTATTCATGTAAAAATGATTAGCATTCTATGATCAAGAAAAGAGAAACATATCCGTGCTTCCAGTATGTTCATCTATGTCATAAACATGTGGAAAGCTAAAGCAGAATAGATAAGGACAGCTTGTATTTGCTTTTGTAAGCCTATTTTCATCAGATGCTAGTCTCACAAGTTTTATTTCCTTTTAGGATCCAGATTTATGAAAGAACAATATTTTTTAAATTCTAATTGAGCCAAGTGGACACTGGTATATGTAGTTATTGCACTGCATGGCACTTGCACAGCCAATCAGAAATGATGGTCCCTCTTCAAGGAGACCGAAAAACCACAATAAACTAGGGTAAAATGTGCTCTTGGGTCTGAAGACATTTTACAGCTCCAGAAACATTCATCACTGGTAACTCAAGGCTAATAGCTGTGAAATTTCTAGAGGGAATATTTTGCTTCAACATTCAAATGACCTGAGGTTTAACAATGTTTCATTGAAGCTGAATTAAATGTTTTGGTATCTGGAGAAATGATGTAAAACCTTCCCTTTAATTGTACTGAGCCCATTCTGTAGATCTGTGTTAATTCTGTTAATTTCATGAGATAAATTGATGGGTCTATAGATTTACTCAAAAAAGAAAATAAAAACCAAATCAAAACCCACCCCCAAATTCATCAACAACAATCTATAGTCCTATGTTTCTGTTTGTTTCTGTTTCTAACAAAAAATATCCCGAAGCTTAAATAAAGTATCTCCAAGGAAACAGTCAGATGCAGGTTACTGTATAGTCCTGGGAACACATTTTCTGATTTTGCCGAGGAAAGTTAAGGTTATATGAAACTATTCTACTAATGTGTACATTTTGACCATGACAAAAATCTTTGGAATGATTCTTCAACGCTTTAAATTCAAAGAGACTGTTTCCAAGAAGATGAAATGAAGCCAAATGATTGTCGTTTGCCACAATAGCTCATCAGACTCAAGGGTACTATAACCAGAGGGATAACTATTAATGATGAGCATTTGGAGGAAAATTTGCACATCCAAGACCCACTTGACATAGGTTCGTATTTATCATTGACTGTCTTTTCTATGCTTCATTAAATGAAAATAAATACTTTATCAAGAGATTATGGTACTGAAATGAAACAGGGCGCAGCACTTTAAATGTTCTATTGAAACCTCCAGACACAGAGGACAATAGACAAAATCAGCTACCATGCCTCATACAAGTGTCACAAGTCAATTGTAGTATGTTTGTTTGTTTGTGGTTTTAATCAAAACTTTATGACAATCTCTACTACTCTTCTGTAAGTTATGTTCAACTCCTGAAGCTTTTCGAGAGGAATTTGTAAGACTGAGTAGAGACTACAATGCAGCCCTGTCTGTACAAAGAAACCAAAATCTGACCTTAAGAAAAATGGCTATCCTGTCCTTTCTGCTTTTCGTACCTAAGAAGCAAGTATCAGTCTAGTAGAACTTTTTCACCAAGTTTGGGAGGCACCAAAGTAGGATTTAAGTTTGAACACTTGGGTTTTTTTTTTATCTATCATACTTTTCATAGCTCTTGCATTGAGTTTTTTCATTTCCCATAACTGTACAATATCAAACACTGTATTTCATGTTTCTTAATGAGGGCTTTGCTTTAAGGCTGAAGTGCTTTGAACTCTGTATGCTTCCTTCCAGCACAGCATGGATCCTTGGCAGCAAGTCTGCTGATCACTAGGAAGACCGAAACGCAAGAACATTAGGGCAAATTAGGCCATTCTGGTGGAAGCCAAGTTTTGTCTTCTACCACCAGTGAATATCCACTATATTTTATTTGTTGAATACATCAAGCTGTGCTGCTAAAGTAATGTAATTGTGGATCTGCATGCAGCTCCCTTTTCTACAAACCTCACTTCATTTACAGAAGCTGTATGGAGTAATATAATCGAGGAAGCCAAGGGCTCTAAGCAGCATGCATGAAAGTGGGGAGAACAGGGGAAAGTAAAGTCATTTGCCCAAGATTTTACTGTGGACTTTTGTCTGCCTACTATCAGGTGGTCTTTTATAAGTGCCCCAGTAGCTTCAGACCTTCATGAAGATCAGGTTTCTTGAAAGAGCAATCATCATACAATAAAAGATGAGACAGAAATCAAAGCAAAGCAGTAATAGAAAAGGCACTAATGTGAAAGCACAACAAGAAGAAAGCATCACTAGAAAATAACCCTGCTTGAACTTTATGAGGGAGTTTTTCTTAAAACAATTCTAGTCTAATTCCTGTGAGATGCTGTCCTGAGAGATTTTTCCACTGCCCTGGGTTCTCTGCAGCATTATACCAAATAGTGGCCATGTTAACTCATTTCTGTTACCTTGCAGTTTCCCAAGAAACTGAACTGGGAGAACTCTCATGGCTTAGGGATTTAATGATTCTAATTAGCTTAATTAAGTAGTTCTTTTACAACTAGAGCACAGAAAAGAGGTCAGCATGCTTGCATATTTTCAGTCAGAAAATGTTGCTCATTTAAAAAACCTGCAATGAAACATCACTGACACAATACTTTTCACTGCCACTGGTCAGTCCTCAGAGGCATCTTTATGACAGAAAAGGAGTTCAAATGGCTAACCCAGCTGTAAAATATCTCAGTGAAACCCCCGCTATTTTAATAAACCAGACAAGAACACTTTCTTTCCTGCCATCTTCTGAAATGTGCTTCTGCAGGATGAAGATTGGGATAATGAATGACATCTTTCTATGGACAATGTGACTAGTATTTAAAACTTCTTCCCTTTTAGGGTGGTCATCTACCACATTGTAATATTAAGCCACATTCGGGGAATCTTGCCCAGCTATTTCCAAGTGAGCCCCTGAGCAAGGATGGAAGGATTTTATTATTTGGCTCCCCAGTGGGGAACTTTGTGCCCAGAATGAGCTGAAAAACAATACAAAAAGTTATTGTTGTCACTGATGGAAAAAATGATAAAACAGACCAACTGTTGTTACCCTCACAGAACAGGCAAGAGAGAGAATATGGTTTCTTTGTACTGTACTGGCAATATTTTCAGTTTCCGAGGACTTTTGATTACCAAAATTGAGCTAGAGGGAATTCTAGGTCAGGTTTGAATATTTAACCATGTATATATACTAGATATAGATATAGATATATAGATACAGATATAATTACAAATATAAATATAAATATAAATATAAACATAAACATAAACATAAACATAAACATAAACATAAACATAAACATAAACATAAATATAAATATAAATCCATCATACAGCTTGGGCTTGTTTTGTGGTAATTATACTCCAGGTTTTTCTTTTACATTCAGATGTATTTTAGCATAAATGATTGTTTTCCACCTTCTTGACTTCTGACGGGTGCTTCCGATGAGTGTAACATTTTTTCAATGACTCAGTGCATTAGCAGACCAGACTTTTCTTGAAAGTGACTAAATATTACCAATACTAATGGTCTGTCAGAAAGTTTGAAGTAGAAATAGAAATTAATTGGCTGCAAATTCATGTTTGCATTAGGTTTTACTCAGTCTAACTTCTCTTCTACCTAGGACTGGCTGTGGAGCTTTTTAGAAGGTATAACTACCATTTACCATCAGTAGAGATCTGATTGTATTAACCAGGGAAAAAGGTAAAACACAATTCATTATGCTCTGAGATAAAGAACTGGGATAGATAATAGAAGAATTTGAGACCAAATCAAACAGCTAGTGGAAATGTGAGCATAAAGTAAGAAGCCCCAAAATGTACTGATTAGTATATTACATGAAGAATAAAAGCCTAAACCAGAATAAAACCCCAAATATAAAACACATATATGCCAATAGAAGAAGAGAGTTGGAAGAGGTCCTGAAATGGCAGAAGCTCTCAAGTGACCTATTGATTGTATTTTAAAAATGATAGTTTCAGGAGACAGCCTGTCAAATTCTTGCAATATATGCTAAAAGGAAAAGGGTGGATTAAATGGAAAGTCTCATTTTCTACCATTGCATCGGTGATGTGTTACAAATCAACACAGCATGGATGCAAATCAGAATTTGAAACTGTTTACTTTTACTGCATTTAAGTAGAAATGCCTGTTAAAAGCATAAGACAATTTAAAAAACACCCAAAGCAGTAGCTTCCCTTCTTCCAGAGAGAAGATATGGGGACTTAGAAATGCCTTTTCCTTTACAATATCTCCTTATTTACCTCCCTGTTCTTAAGAGAAGAGAGAGAAAGAAAAGCAAATGACTGCATAAAGTATTCTAAAGATATTGCTTTCTGAGCTTTATGCATGGACTATCCTGCTTAGATGCAGGAGTACCACATGGGAGTGACAGTTGCTCTGAAGATGTGCACTTTCTGAGAACACAACAGACTTAAAAAGCTCAACCTTTTTAGCTTATATATATATATATATATGTATACAAAAAAGACTGAAAAGTGATTTGATTATAGTATATAAGTACCCTTATGGGGAGAAAATACCAAAGGGTTTTCTTGCATAGCAGAGAAAAGAGTTAGCAAGATTCAGTGTTGGGAGTGAAAGGCAGAAAAATTCACATTTGAAATAAGACACCATTTCTTGAAAACAGGGGTACCTGAAACTGGAACAAAGTCCAAACCAGAGACTGGAAATGGAGTCTTATTCTTCAAGAGGGCAGGTTTCTTCAATGTGTGCTTTGTCTGGTGCAATGTCACATCCATGGTACCAAAGCCAAGCTTTAAAGGTGGTGTATATAGCTGATCTAAATTCTGCTTAAAAATTACAGTTTTAACATTGTCTGTCTCTGAACCTGAGCAGGTTGTCCATGATCTACCCTGCTCTTACATGTCATTGAGCCTCACATCAGTCAGTACCTCCCTGTGGGTACAGTTTGCACATTGGCTCGTCCTGATGTATTTAGTGTGGTCAGTCTGAACCACATGCTCCAAAACAACTTGTTTTCTGATGAAGCACTTGTCTCAGGTCAATTTAGCAGCTAACTTTTGTACAGTGGTCTGTCCCAGAAGGTGGAACGTCCCCATTCTGTGTCTAAGAAGATGGGGACTATAGTCACACCTTCTGACCATGTCAATCATCAGAGAACCAGGACTGGAATATAGTCAAGGCCCAATAGCCTGAGAAAGATATAATTAGACTCTTTAGCTTTTGAGTGGTTGGAGGAATCACACGTCTTTTCCTAGTGTGCTTTTGACACCTGGGCTAATGAATTTTAAAGGCAGAAATGTGAAAGCACTCCGAGAGCAGCAACTTGGGATACCTCGCTTCACCAGGCAAACTCATTCAAATACCGACAAGAGATGAGAAAACTCCTTGTAGAAACCCTAGGAGGTTACATATTTGTTTAAAGTTATGCACAAGTTACTTTCACTGTGCAAAACATTCATTTTAATGCTGGAGCACATTACACATTACCCTTCACAGTAGTGTGCAGTGCATAATGGTGAAGAAAAACTGTTTCTAAACCTGCACTAGGTTTCATATGAGGGGGCTTTTTCTGGTGTAAATTAGAGGGAGAGAAGGTAATTATATTGCACATTATATCTCTACTGTTTCTGGGACTGAGATAATAACAGATTGTCAGACACTGGGCATATGTGGGCTTTATGTTCTTTCTATTCATTTAATCGATAACAATAACTGGGAGAACAATTTCCTTGTCAAAGAGAGATTGCGTTGCCTTTTCCCACTGAAACACATCAGGTGTGGAGGGTTGGCAGTAGAAAGCAGTAACTCTAAGATACGAAAACGACAGAAAGACGGAAATGGATTTGTTCAGTCTTGGATAAACTGACAAGAAAAAAGCAGGAAATGAGAAGAATGAATCAAAACTGACTCAGCTACCTTAACTGATTTTTAAATGAGGCATGCCTCATCCTGTGCCCAAAAAGGATGCTGACTAAACCTCCCCCCACTATCAAATCTCTTTGTATCTACTGATACATGCATGACACTTGTTACCCCAAAATCACGTGCCTTCTCCGGGATATTCTTGCTAAAGGAAATCATATTTCTTAAGTTAATCAGACTGTTAATCAGACTCACAATGGCCAGATTGGATTTTCATTTTTCTGTATCTCATCCATGGCCAAAAATTTGGGTAAAAAGACAGGGATCAGGATAAGAAGCTGTATCTTTATAAATGGGATAGGATGGGTAAGGTGTGTCTTTGTGATGGATCAAACATATGCATCAGGTATGGATTAGGACAAGGGACCACACTCATGTTGGTGAAGGTGGGGAGCAGCTGGGAATGTAACTGAGAGAGACAGCATGGAGGAAAAGCATGAATGATACATGAGAGGAGAAAAGTTTAGAGAGTATTGAGGTTATCAGTAGGGAAGACAAACAATAAAATCTACTTGTTGGTGTACAAGTTGGATGGACATAATGAGAAAGCAAGTGGATATAATCCTTTCAGTTGCATGAGCGTGGAGATCTGTCGATGTTGTAATAGATAGGATCCAAATAAGGAAAAGGGCATGTTTTAGGTGTAATAAACCAAGAATCATGCAATATTTCAGAAAACAACTGGAAATTTTCCTCCAACAGAGAATGTGTATATAAGAAATTGATTATAAAAGGCAACCGCACAGAAGTCCAGTCAACCTTCTTTGAAGCAGATTTGTTGTGTAAGGGCTTCATTAAAAAAAAAAAAAGAAGCAGTTTTACACCAGTCCATTACTTTTTCCAGGACAGACATACTCTCCACAAAAAGATCTCCAGTAGAAACTTAGAGTCCTAATAATTTGGCATTCATTGCTCTTCTTCATGGAAGCCTACAATAGGTGCATTAAAGTCTGAGACAGGCACCTAGATTTTGTACTTTCTCAGCAGAAATATGCAAGCTATCTGCTTCTAAGTGGATAGCTGGAAAAGATCAGATGAATCACAAGCCAAAAGTGTCTATTTGTCTTTATTGGTTATAAAGGGAGCTGATCGTGGTACAGGCTCATCCATATACTGCCATCTATGTTGGTTTCTGAGAACTGCTCAAACAATTTATTGATCATCCTCAAATTAACAGAACTAGAATTAAGCAAAAAAAAAAAAGGTTTTGGAGTACTCAGGTGTGTATATACCAAAGAGGCTACCACATGGGCTGCTGAAATGTTGTGGGGTTAGGTTGCAAAGAAATTAGTCTTATAATGCCCATGTTCTTGATGGGAAATGATGGCAACAGAAATCTTAAGGTTTTGATGTTTCTCTGCCTTTCACTTCATGGGTAGACAAAAAAACTTTTGTAGTTTGTTGATGCACCTGAATTGATTCTTTAACACCAAAAACTACAACCATCCATCTCTGGAGGATGGAAAGACAAAGGGACCGGCAAGAGCCACAGATATATCATCTGGGAGGTAAACTATTAATTTAATAATGATGGTCTGATTATGCTTTGATTAACTTCAGCATATCCTCCTTGAGAAGTGATTTTGGGGTCTACCATACTCAATGGTAGGACCACATTGCCTTACAGATCCAAGACAGCTGTGAACACATATAAAACTTAAAGATGAAGTTAGGCCATGTACCAGAAAGCCAGTGATGTTTCTGCAGCAGGATAATGTCTCCTGCAGGAGCTCCAGAGTGTGGCCATGATTTTCAGCTCCCTGGACATACCTGGCTCACATCTCTCTGTGAATTCTGTGAAGGATGGGGAAAACTGGCAGCTAGGGTAGGAAAAAAAGTCACATGTAGCTCCCTGACATAGTCATCTCTGCTTTCAGTTATATACTCTGGCAATAGCTGAGCTTCCTTAGGTGTTTATAACAGTTAACACAGAGGGACACCACGGCAGAATTCTGCAGGCCTTATGAGAAGGCCTATGAGGCACCATGACTTGCTGCACTGACAGAATATTAAGATGACTGGTCTTCTTGGAATTTACATCCTGTCTGCAAATGGAGATGATACAATACACTTTCTGCTGAGTAGTGAATGCACTCCACTTGCCTAAATCATTCCTAGGCTAACTAACTGCTAAAGTGCTGTACCTCTGGTTAGCAAGGAGCTCTGGTTAGGCACCACCAGTCTTCAGAATGACCTCCCAAACACCACTTGAGTCAGTGAAGCCTGCTATGGTCTCCATAGCTTGAGGCTACTGAAAAGTCATTACAGTTAATGTATAGAAGAAAATCTTAGAGGCTTTCAGAGCTCAGCAAGGCTGTGAGCCCTCACTGAGAAGAGCAATCATCTGAACATACAAGGAAAAAAAGCAAAGAGAACCATGTACCTCACAGTCCTAAGAAGTTTATACTTTCACTTCCTCCCTCTCAATCTTTCCTTTTCAAATGACAGTTTAAGTAGAAGCTGACTGTGTGAATACTATTGTCTGATGCCATCCTACCTACTAGGAGACATTCAGCAGTTCAGATATGGTCTCTATTTCAAGAAGACAGTACCTAGGCTGTCTAGCTGTCCCTAAATTTAAAGGAACTTCTTTACCATTCTAGTATGATCCATATGATTTTTACAGTACTTCTTCACTGGGGTATTTTTCTCCAGCAGGCACAGCTTGTTGATTCAAGTGGAGAGAATTAGAAGAAAAATGGACAATTTTTTTTTTCCCCAGGAACCCCACTGTCAAGTCTCACTGCACAACCTGAAACCATAGGCTTATATGTCTGATTATGGCATCAGTAGTCAGATGCAAAGTCAAGAGTTCATTAACATGGACCCATTACTTGTCTGCATGGCAGTACAGCTACGCTAACAGAGCCTCAACAAAGCATTACATACTGCTGCAAGTAACTCAGATTGAATTTTTCTCGAAATCACCATTTCAAAGCTGAGATTAAAATTCAGTAACGGCTGGCTTTAATTCCCCACTATTCCTGAGGAGGGAATATAAGAGAAGATGGATACTAGTATAAACAATTAGGAAAAAAAAAAGTAAAAAAACATGGCATGACTACAGTAAAAGACAAAAAACGGTGGTCTTAGAAGATGTAATTTCAAGTCTCTGGAAAACTCCAGGTCTCTTCGTTTAAGGAGTCTTTTCCCAGAGGTGGCTCTGCTCACGGGATTAATATGCCCTTTGGTCAAGCTTCTCATCTGTGTATCCAAACACCATCTCAGGTAGCCGTTAAGATTCAGTGAATGCAACAAGTAACACAGCTGGCACATCACTGGAGTAAGAAAAACGTGGATGGGAGGAGAGTGCACAAACTGACAAAGGGACAAACCTCATCATGTTTGGGTAATTCTCAGGACAATTTGGCTAGTACACAGAAGTCCTACCTGTTGGGAAGGGCATGTGCTCAGCTCCGGCAGACTATATGATACGGCAGCTGTGTCTCCACAAGGTTCAATAAAGGCAGTAGCCTTGGCATGCCTCTGGGCCAAATATCAAATGATGGGCAACAACAGAAAAAAAGAAAACATTACAGCCTAAAGTAGATACAACAGGACGAAGACTTTAGGGAAATTATCAGTCCCATTATGACTTGTTATCTAGTTGAAATATTTATAAAATTGTCTGTATTTTTCCTACCAATGAAGCTGCTAAAGTAAAATTACTTAACTACTGGCATGAACGTTTGATGCTTGAATTCAGGTTTGAGTATTTGCATGTTTGTATTCAAGGTAAAAAGTCTAACCACACTATTGTTTACCGAAAGTACATTAAAAAAAAAAATCCAGTCTAGGGTTTCCTTCTAAGGTTCTCAGTTACAGTAGTTTCCATTCAAGAAGACAGCAAGACTTTAGGCACTCATTGAATTGATAATAGAGAAAAAATATATACACATACCTCAGTATCCCTAAAAGACTTTAAAAACTTTTCACAGTTGAACTTTTTATTCCTGTTGCTAGTCTTAATCAATTTTCATTTGAAAAGGTGCTTGGAAGCTCTTGAGACATAAAACCCACAATAATTATATTAAAATAATCTTCAATACATGAATTCAGACAGAATCGAAACTACCTAGTCAAAGAGTGATAATGCAGTTACCTACTTGCTTCTTTTGGTCTAAACACATTCATTGCCTTAATTACAACTTTTGGGGGAAGTAAATAGAAATAAAGGTTTTGCAAGTCCCTTAAAAAACCCCACAAAAAGCCACAACCAAAATAGAGTTCTCAGTAAACAAAGCAGACTGAAAGCATAGAATTCAATCTGTTCTTTTATGCCTCATCACCAATGGACTTGTATGGACAGAGAGCATCAAGATAGAAGATTCTCTTCAAAGAATTAAGCACTGCTTGACAGTCCAAACCAATAGGATACAGGCTGCATAGCAGGAGAAGTTGGAAGAAACTTATCTCACTTTGTTCTTCTCTTTCTAGGTGCAGTTTAAGAAGTCAACCCAAGCTCAGTGCTGTAGACTACCAAGCACATGTTCAGTGTTGTAGACCACCAACACCTGTGGTTGTAATGCTGATTGTTTTCTGCAACCATTGCCTGAAGGCTAGGCCTACAGAGGAGGTCTTGCTGCAGCTTTGAGTTCCTATAAATGGATTTTGGAAAATACTTGTTCATGTGCTTGTTCCTGCTACTCCTAAACCTTCCAGCTCCTTCCTGTTACCTGTAGCAACAGATAAAGTAAGTCTACCTCCTGGCAGAGAAAAGTGATAAAAGATAGGCACATCCTTGGCTCAAGGAAAAGTTATCAGTACCCAAATGACATATGGTCCTCTATCTGTGGGACACAGAGATCCTAAAGTTTTCAGAGGAATCTTGAGGGACATTTTAAAGACTCCTTCTGGATGGCCAATATGTGCACCAAAATCTCCTGAAACTCTTGAACGTCTGCACTGAGTTGCTTAAGACAATGGGTCCCTTCTGTATAACTTGAGATATTATATGATTCTAAGAAAAAAATCAACACCACTGCTTACTTTTGCATAGAAAATAAGTAGAAATGAAGGACTTAATCAGAACCTAGCAGACTGCATGCGGTAAAGAAGCTAAATTTTTACTACTAGTGGTAACGGTTATTTGAGAATATGACATATTATGGGAGCTGAGTCACTGAAAACAGGATCTTGCTTCTCCTGAAAATTTAATGAACTTTTTGGTGGACTGCTGATAAATTTTTCAGATTTTCAGGGAAAGTTGATGTTGGGGAGCAAAGCAGCAAAACGAGTTAATATGTGCCAGAGATATGAAAGCAATATAAGAGCTTCTGGAAGCTTACCAGAGGGAAGAAAGCAGGTATACTCATAAATAAGGAAGATATGAAATTAATAATGTTTCAAAAGTGACTGAGGTAACTTACAGTGGTATCAGGCCTGTCATCAGGAAGAACATACATCAAGAATGCTGAAATATTAGGAACAGAGAAAAACTACTCAAATGCCTTGGAAAATAGGAATGCATACTATCTAGCTAGTCTCGATCGTATCTTAGGGCAATCACCTCCCAGAGTTATATAAACTGTAGTCTTCACCTACACTTGAAACTTACAGCAATAAAATTGATGATGTGGCCCCATAATTGAGTGTGATTAAATTACTGCAGGTAAGCAAGTTGCTGCATGCCAGCTGAGCCATGGTAACTGGCCCTGTGTGCTCTCAGTTAAGTAATGTCTATTCACTTTCACTAACAACATAAAACCAATTTACAGAAACTGAAGCAAAAAAGCAGGTGCTCTTATTCTAGTTTAGGAGTGGCATATTTCACTTTGACATGATTCACAATTTGTCTTAGGTCAAGTAAAATGTTGATATTAGTTAGGAGGCATAAAAAGCTACAGTAAAGCTAGGATAAAAATAATTATCTCAATGACTGGTTAAAAGTAAGTGTCATAATAACCTTCAGACAAAGAAGTAATAGTCTTTGAAAATACGATGTGGAAAAGGACTTTTTAGACATTAAGAGAAGGGAAAAAATATGTGAGAAACAGCTCACAGGGCTGGATTCTTCTAATACTATTTCATGAGTAGACCCCCATTTTCTAATTGATCTTCTTGCTTTTTGTTCAGCAAATTGCAGAATAAAACACTTTTCTAAGTCAGTGAATGAATCAAAATATGGCTCCAGTGATCCCCACACTAGACAATACATGAACTACTGAAGAACAGATACTATCCAGAAAATTTGTTTTGTTAGAAATGCTAAAATTAACATGAAGAATATGGCATACATTTGTAAATTTACTGTAGTATTTAACATTCAACTTTAGAAGGTATTATCTGGAAAAAAAAAAAAGTTTTGATTGACTCTGAGTAGAAGATACCGCTGGGATTGAAAAATTGGAAAGAAAATTTAAATATCAGAATGAGTTTTAGGAGCACTGTGTTTATACAGCATGTTTTTGAAAGCTTGTAGGTCATACTACGTAGAGATTTGTACTACTGTAACAAAATCAAGGACTACCTTACTACCATAAACTGAGACAGAACAAAAGGGTTTTAGAGAGATTTATAATCCATATTCAATTGAAGACTACTCCTACTAATCTGACACAAGTTCGGGATGAAGAGAAGAAAAAACAGAGGCAGCAATGCTGAAAAGTACAGAAGGATGACAGAAAATAACATGCACACCTTTGAAATGTGAGACTGCAGATGATTGATGCTGTATATGCAAGTGCTTGGTACACAACATGGGATAGGACTGGCTTTGTGCCCTGGAAGTATCACACCTAAGAGGAGAAGGATGGTAACAAGTTTTAGGAAGAAGAAACAGTGTGAGAGTGAAAAATATAGGAACATTTGAGGCATATCCTTTAATGAAGCAATGAAAAATTAGAGAAGAAAGGGAAAGAAGGGTAATAAATGGCAGCTACTTAAAGGCAGTAGAAGCCTAAAGGAGGCAAATGGGGCTAAGAAATGGAAAAAACAGATTAGACATTAGGAATGTAAAATGGTAAATTAACTTTTTTTTGTTCTTTCTTTCATTTTTACCTTCTGGAATAATGTGCAGATAATCAAAGTTCTTTGACTTTGTTATTTTCCTGATTGGATGCCAAAGTCATCAGAAAGTCTTTAGTATGAGCCACGTATTGGCAATGAGCAGGTTAATGGGATCTAACAAATCTTCATTTTTCCATGACTTTTTTTCTCATTCTGTACCAAAGTTTCCTCAGAGCTCCAGTTACAAGATATATAAAATGACCAAACTTGCTGTATTTTTTCTGGATAACCATGGCTCTGTGAATATACTCTGCCCGAGCTATAGAGCCTTTCCCTTGCAGGAAAGAGATATTTCCAATTGGTTGCATAAAAAGTAGGTCCTTTCTACTTTTTTCTAGCCAGTAGGTTAGAATGAGTAAATGTTCCAAATTCACATTTCATTATTCTTTCAGGATCTTGGGCCATCATTTCTTTGAATGCCTATTGAAGAGAGAGGAGTTTCTCCCTGGTAACGTTTGTGTAACAAGATCAACTTTCTCTTTTGATGGTTTTCCCCAAACTCAACTCATCTGTCCAAAATTTCACTCACACATTTTTCTAGTCCACTATACTTTAAAAAGACTTACAGAGGAGGTCAGCCAGGTTACTTATTAAGAGTGTATAACTTTTTTTTTTAAAAGAAAAAAGCGATTGCAATCTTTGATAAAAATGAAAAAAAACTGAAGGATTATTGTATCTTTAAAATTACAATTTGTTTGATTCATCAAACTCTAAGCAAGGTCTGGTACCCCTGGCTGTGTAGAAATAGTTGGGAAGTCATTTTTCAAAGTTAATTAGTCCAGAGTTTTATGAAAGTGTTTCCAGTGAAACAGGTTAAGAATGACATCATTGTGTGCTGTGTGTTATGATTGCCCTCAGAAATCATGTGCAGTGTGAAGTCAGAGGGCAGGCCCTCCAGAGCAGGCTAGTCTGAGACCTATGGTCTTTTCAGATGCTGAACTGAATACAAGTTTCAGAATTTTCTATTCCAAAAATGAAAATAAATTATTTTCAAGGTTTCTCACAGAATAAAATGACATTTTGAAATTGTTCTGGTTTTGCTTAATTCAACTTCTTCTTACTATTGCCCCTATATTATTCCAGTTGGGGGATATTTTATTTGTACTTATCCTTATTGAGAATAGCTGTAACAACACCTTCTTTTCCCTAGATCTAAAGATGTTACCTACACAATAATGACCAAGATACAGTGTTTTTTTACAAACTATGGAAGTGGGCATCAGTTCCACATTACAATACCTACATGTAGTGTCAGCATGTACAGTACAGAGCTCCAGACACTGCCCACATAGAGGTGTGTGATGCCATTTTTAATGCCCAGTATTATGAAAAATGTAAAATCAATGACACGACAAAGTGATATAAAAATATACAAGTCAAAACAGCTCTATATCATAACATTTAAAAACTAACATTTAGAATTTTGAAATCTGTGAACTTTCCAAACTAAAAATGTCAAGACATTTTCTTTTCCAATTTCTCTGCAGTAACTTTTGCAAAAATTATTATCAAGAAATGTTATGAAAATGCATTTTTGACAGCTCCACATTTTGAAGGAAGTAAAACAATACAATGTAAAAGAACTACCAATATGGCATTCCCATCAACTCTGCAGTATCTTGCCTCACAACTCTGTCTACAAGCTACAGATTAAAGACTTTTTCACCATGATTGGTAGGTGGGTGATGGTTGTTGATTTCATCAGTCCTCATTTTTTCTTTTAATGAACACAAAAAGTTCCATTTAAATATAAGAAAAAACCTATTTCACTGTGAGGGTGAGGGAGCCCTGGCACAGGCTGCCCAGAGGGGTTGTGGAGTCCCTTTCCTTGGAGGTCTTCAAGACCCACCTGGACGTGTTCCTATGCAACCTGATCTAGGTGATCCTGCTTCTGCAGGGGGCTTGGACTAGATGATCTCTGAAGGTCTCTTCCAACCTTACCATTCTATGATTCTATGATTCTATGAGTAGTAGTTTTGGTATGCCATGATATATCACCGTTAAGGAAACAAAAAATTTAGAATAACTGTCATTAGGAAATTTTGAGGAACTGGTTATGATGGGGAAATACAAAATTCAGAAGAATAAAGAAGAAAACACCAGTGACATTTTCAAAGGTTTTTAATTATTGGCCTAACAATGCTCCAACTATTCCACTTGATTCAAGAGCCAGTGTTAAACATTCTGGGGAAAAAATTCCTAACCTATTGTGAAGTAATGGAGGGAAAATGACAGGCCTAAATGTGAGATCATTTGGCTTCAGAAGTTGAGGGAATGAGTTGATTTTTGAAGACTGTTCTAAGGCTTTCCTACATAGGAAACACATAGGCAGAAGAAGATTGAAATTTCTTTTCAGTACTGGCATTTCCCACAAATTATGATGCTTTGGTTCTGAAGACTCACTTCAGCTCAGAATAAACAGTAAAATTAAGGTGTAGTGTTTTGAAGTGCCTTGCAATTTATTAAATGAGCATCTACTATATGGCCAACGGACTACAGAAGATACGTTTTCCCACAGATACACTGCATCAGGTGTTCAGTTAGTGGGTTAGAATATTCATTGAAGAGGGGACTGCAAAGCATTCAGGCTTGAACTCCACGCTCCCTCCCTGGTTCCATCTCCTTTCCTTATCCCCAGGGATGTATCTGGTATTCTCCTTAGATGGATTTCATTCAAGGCTGTTATGACAGAAGCAAGGTTGTCATGATGAGAGCTTATGTGTCACTGCAGCTGGGCTTTTTATTTCATTTTTTTAAGAAGGCCCAAAGATGACTGCTTACTAGAGACCAAGTTGTATATTTAGTTCATTTCTTTTTCTACAAAGAAAGCTTATGCACTCTTGCTGAGACAGATTTGTATTCTCAAATTGACTGTGCTAAGGTTTTTCATACTCCAGTAATGACATCCAGCTTCTTACTCTTTAGCCACTTTCCAGTGAGACTACCAAGAGAGCTGTCCATATTTATCAGTTGTCTTGATTTCTCCCCACTTACTTTAGACAACAATTATTTGTACTGTGGCTTTGGAATGTACTTTAACACAGCAGATAAAATAAGGACTGGAGACTTTTAGTTTTGAAACCAAAAATAAAACACGTCAAGCAGAAGCACAATGAGACCCTGAAGCCCAAAGGTAATAGGACAAGAGGTAGATAAAGAGAGCAGTGCCCATTAATTATCAAGTCTCCATTCCCTTTCTCATCTCAATAGTATTAAAAGACTACTATAGACATCTAAATTGAAAATAAATAGTGTATAGTTCAAGGCATTAATTTAACTTTGATACTGAAGACTCACACCAGCGATATAGGTTGGGATCCATAAGTACATGCTGGCAATTTAGTATATGCTCAATATGAATTAGAACCATCTTTCTGCATTAAGCAATTAGGGACAATACTCCCAGGACAACCTTTCCTCATATGCAGCCCAGGTGATAACATCCCTGTCACTTTTAGAATGCTCAGTCACTCCTGAGCTCAGCACCCAACCCTGTCCCTCTGACCAGATGACAGGGAAAGTGATGGCCACATCACAGTGAGTGACGGAGCTTCTTGCATCTGTGTCATCCCAGTCTTTTCAATAGTGAATGAGGATGGAGATGAGAAAAATACTTCATCAGTAAGAATCTCTGTCCAAATAATGTGTAAACATCCTCATCAAAGCACCACTTTAATGCCAGTCAGAGACAGCTGACCATGGTAGCAAATCAGTTCAACTGCTAAGAAGGAGAAATAACATTTAAAAACAGAATTGTCAGGTGAGGGCAGAAATAATTCCTTCTTAGATAAGCTGTGATATTCAAGCAGTTCACACAAATATACTTAACTCAGTAAGAGTTCATATCCTTCTGCCTGTTCCCTTAGTTTCTCACTGTTAGTAATTGAGACAATCACTACTCCCCACTTCTCTCATTTATCAATGAGACACTGAGACAATGCCCATATTAAGCACTATTTTAGAAAATGCTGTGATGCTGTGACTGAGCTGGAAACTGAACCATATCTTAAGCTGTTTATTAGTGCCTAGTCCTGTAAACTAAAAGCCTACACAGATTTTGTTAGGCAGCTCTCCCACAGTTAAGTGCTTATTTCTTATCTGCATTATAGGACTGTCCTCTGCAGTTTGCTGTTCTGGAACCATCCTGGGAAAAATCTATCAAAGCACATTAATCCAGCAAACATGGTATTCCATTGTCTGGAATAAGGCATAGGCTTCCTGTTAACTAACTACATGAGGCCCATGACTTCTCAAGCTTTGTCTGGACTTTGCTTAGTCTCCCTGGAAATTTATTTTAGCTAGTAACAGCAATATATTTAAATAATCTACTTTGTTTTGGCTTTTGCTTAACATGGTACAGCTCTCTGGCATAACACTTAACACTTTATTTATAATACCATCTTATTAATAGTAAAAACAAATAGTTCTTTCATGTAGAATTAGATTTGATCCCAGAAGGAAATACAGCCTGTATACAAGCATGAGATTATAGCAGAGACCTTGAAAACTTGTGGCCCTAGGGCTGTAAGTAGCTCACCAGTGGTCAATTACTAGTCATCAGAGGAATGCAAACTTGAGACCTGGGTAAAATGGTTTCAGGAGTAACTTGGATTCAAAGTTGCAGAGGAAGGAATGATCAATGTTGCACTTCAACTGAAGAAGACTGTCTTGTACACCCCCAGAAGCCAGCAACCTCAGGGACAGTGGGAAGGTGATCACGAGAGAGGGGCAGATAAAGAAAGTTTGTATATATATAATTTAATGCTATGTAATGTGAACTATTAGTGTTAATATCATCCTAACTGGACTGATAATTTTTTTACTAGACTGTTAAGACTAATTAGAATAAATTCCTGTTTTTACCTGTATAATGTGTTCATTTTGGACATGAAAGGACTTTGAGTGTAAAAATCTTGTGAGAATTCAAGCAAGCTATTCTGTATCTTGGAGGCAACAAGTCACTAACACTATGTAGCTCAGAAGCTCTTGAGCACCTTTCATATATTTAAGGATTTTAGCATTCTGCTGCCCTTCTGGTTTCACCATGGCAAGATGTTGCAATTTTTTTGACATAAAGTTGGCAAGAGGGAAACTGAAAGTCTCAGATCTGTAAGCAAGAAGAAGCAGCAAGAGACTAGATTAGTAACTCTCAGTTAGTAATCTCAGTTTCCACAGTCAGATAAACACATTTTGCAGGCTAGTGCAAACGCAGCAGGGATATGGATGATTGGTGAAGGCCTACCTCATCACATTGATTTTGAATGCACAGTATCAACAGCCCCATCCAACACCATCTTGTTCTACAGCTACACATTGCTGTGCAAGCTTTGAGGCTCTGGAGGAGCTGGGCCACTGCAATGAGCTAGTGTTGACTGTGGAACAGTCTGGGTCTTTACCTGGTTTATTAGGTAAATAAGCTTCTCAGAAGGCTGACAAGGCTTGTTGTTTTTCTAGCATGTGCCAAATGATCTGTCTTTGAGTACACTGTATGTCTCATTGCTATGAGGTTCACAATACTATGTGCCATGTCTGACTGAACATGTTCCACAACACTCTGGACATCATTTGGGAAGAGTGTCCTGCTAAGGTCTGGTAAAGTGTTTGTAGGAGAAATAATCTAACCCTGTTGTCAGGGTCAAGGAAAGGGAGTAGAAGGCCACAAATACTATAATTGTGAGGGATCAAAGTAGTGGGAAATTTATTTCAGAAATCTGGAGTCTTCCTCTTGCTACAAAATATTAATCTATTCTTGTACACAGGATTGGTGTGGAGTATGGTGATACTCAATGTAATACTCAATGATGGCATTTATTCCCTGTGCAGTAACAGATGGTATCTGATCCATGGATCTCTGCCAGGATCATCAGCTATGTGTTTGGGTAACTCAAGTCACAGTCTGTGAGATCAGTTGCTTGGCAGAGTGAAGAGCAACAGCATCACCATGGCCTGCTGCACATTTCACAAGCTATTAGTAGCTGAAGGTAGGCCTTCACCTAGCCTTAGGCAAATTTGAGGGATTGCTTAAGCAACAATAGCCTCTGGGGAAGGAATGGACATGTGAAATGCATCTACACTTAAGTACAATGCAGTGGATACTTTACAAACACCATGATGTCTCTGTCTTGTCTGCAGACTCTCTAGCTAAAGCTCTTTTCTTAATTTATCACCCCCCCGCCCCCCCATCTCTTGCCATCCAGGGTTCCCTGGAATGCAACCTGTCTTGGGACACCTTCTCACGGGTGTAATTCCTGAGTGGGTGAATCTTGCAGTCCACATCAGCTGTAAGGGCAACAGGGACAAGAGTATTCTCATCAAGGAACTGGACTAATAGTGGAGGATAATCTATTTAATTGTGGTTCAGTGTAAGTAGAACTGTAATATAAAATATGAGAAAGTTACTATTCTTTTAAAAAAGTAAATGACAGAAGAGTACATCAATCAGTCAGGCCAAAGGTGATAGATGAGTTTGTCCCACTGGAGGCATAAAGAAGATTAGGAAAAGTTTTGTTTAGCTTTTCTTTTTTAAATATAAGCCCATCCCTTCTCACAGGAGACTTCTGAGATGATTTCTGTATTTTGGTCAAGATTTGAATAAAGATCATTCTTTCTACCCACAGGCATAACTCGTTGCGAGACAAGCTATCCTTCATATTAGTCATAGTCAGCTGAGGCTGCTGCAGCATCATCTAGAATGCACTCAGAACATTCACTCGAAATAGCTACAATTCTTCACACTCACACTGGCTTTCTGTAAGAGAAGCAAAGACAAAGCCTCTGCATTTATGAGCAAAGACCTGTATTGGAACTAGCAGTGGCACAAAAGACCTCTGTGATCTCAACAGGTGTATAGATGAGGCCAAGCACTACACTAAACTGGAGGGAGAAACACTTTCCTGAGTATGGTACCTGATCTATTTATTCACCAAATAATCAGTGGAAGAGCTGAGGTAGTGTTATTTTAGATATGATTTTCAAAAGTCATGAGAATGTCATAGAAGGTCATGGATAGGCTCGAATTAAGCAACAGTAACTTTTCTAAAGAGAACAAAGGTGGGTAAACTGGGCATACTGATCAGGAAATTCAAATAACCTGAGAAATCAGGGACTTTAATACTCGAGTGACTTAGGATTTGTTCAGATCAAAGTTAGTAAGAGCTGTCAGGAATGTGCATGACAAGCAAGCTGCAGGCTTCCTTGCCCTAGTAATCTCCCCTTCCTTCCCAAGAGAGGTATTAGGAAGAAGCAGAGAGTTTGAAAGGAGTGAAAAAAACCAGATCAGCTCAGGCTATGACTATATTACTTGCTTGGGAGCACTTCCAAGTTCCTTGGTCTGAGTGTATGTTTCTGATATATCCCAAATCCCATTCCTCCTTTTTCCTCCAAAGCCATTCTGATTACTATGATGAGGCAAGATTTAAGAAATATTTTATATGAATCACTGGACGATCAAGGGCCCTGAACAAATTGCATATAAATCTGTACATGGCCAGAGAAAGCTGGAATCAGGTAGTATATAAATGGAGCAATAATTTTCCATAATAGAGATAAGTTAGGTTTAGTTTGTAATATTAAAACAAGAAACGGAGGATTATTCATCTGTCAGATAGGGAGAACAAGAAGAGAAATGGAACAATGATGCAATACAGATGTATCTGGAATATAAGACTGTTCTTGGTCTACTCTTGGTAAGATATGTCATCGTGGTGAGCAAGGATGCAAAGCCTATGACCTTTGGAGACAGAGCAGTCAGAACAAGTACAGGAAAATAGAAATAATGACAAGCAAACTGAAGTGATGCTCAGACTTTGTTGGCAACAGTAGTGCAAAGATCTTTTTACTGCTAAACCAACTTGGCCAGTAACTAGTCTAACCATGCTCTCAGGACAATGAACTCACCTCTGGTAGTGGCATTGGGAAGAGGTGTGATAAAAGTGCTGCTTCTTTTGAACCCCAGTTGACTCCTAGCATCGCCTTAAAAGGCCCTTCTGTGGCTCTTCCAAGTCAAGGGTGTTGGGAGGTTACTCTCAGTTGGTTCAGAGGGATTTATCCCAAAGGCAGACACTGCCTTAGTAAGCTGACTGAAGTCAGAAGAGTTTATGCTATTAGGTAATCTCTATTACTGAAACTGGAAAGAAAATAAGTATTACAAACTGATGTTCAACACCTGAACACTTGACATTGAAAAACTCAGGAACAGATGAATATAAATTGACTGTGAATAAGCAGTCAATTAGCTGGAGGCTAAAAAAAGGTTTAGACTTCAAGGCAGGGCAGTTCCAAAGCAACCTTCCACAATGATATGGACGGAAAATAACCCCAAAACTAAACCTCAGCTAATTTGCAGATGAAGCTTGGTTGTGTTATGAGTGAGTCCATAAGGAAGTAATCAGGGGAAAAAAAAAGAAAGATAATGTAGAATTTGCTGAATTTTTATTCTTCATGTGCAGATTCTTGTAGGATCAATTTGGATGATATTCATACAAAAGAAGCAGTTCAGTTTACAGTTAGTCCTATTATGACCTGGGATCTTCTGCACAAGAGGAATGAACCAGGAGTATTTCCAACTTGGGACTGGGAAGCCCTCAATATCAAGAGTCAACTGATAGCCAAAGGAGATTTCAACAGTTTTCCATTCCTTTTACCTGTATACTTTTCAGATTATTAGAGATGGAAAAGTACCTGCTTGTTTTCTCATGAAATGTGAAAAGCAGTGATATGCTTAAAAATAACCCTTCATTGTGAAGGTTGTTACATTAAAGGCACATCTACTATGAATCACATAGGCCTCTGTAACAAGTTGATTGGCTGATGTTACTTGTACTGAATTTGCCAAATTTGCTTCTTAGGCAAAGCTAGGCAAACAGACAGAATGTTGGAGGAGATTCAGGCTTCTCTCAGAGTCACCAGTCCTCTCTGACTTCCTGAACCTGCTCCATGGGCATGAAGACCTGAGGAAAGCCAAGAAAAAGCAGGAGAGAGGGAGTCTAAAGTTTGATGATGGTCACGGAAAGTGGAGTAGAAGTAGCCCACTTCCAGAAACATCTGATATGTACACTTGTGTATTTAAATTAATTCCTTTTAGCTACTACTGCAGCATATGTTGGAGAGGCTAATGGATTTGCTAAAGAGATGTCAGCAGCAATAAAGATCTGAACAGTTCTGTCATAAATGATAGCTGTTAGTAGGGTGATCCTTTGTTTCACCAGACAGCATCTCTATTGACCATGTTCCTTCATGGATGTGACCTTGGTTGCTTCTCAATGTATTATGCATGAGGTAGATATCCCAAAGTCCCCTTTGCAGACAGGCTAGAGAAATTTACTTTCGTACTAGAGCTTTGTAATGAACTCTCGGGTCACATCATTGTCAAGATATTAATATTGGAATTTACTTTCTATTATTAATGAAGAAACTCTCACCTATATGATAAGTAGCACAAGTCCATTTATTTCAGTCATCTCCCACATATTCTAAACTGAAACAAAGTGGTGTAGAGCTTGTGAACATCCCCTTTTACAGTCAAAAACACAGGTGTCTATTTTAGCCAGACAAAATAAAAGTTCTTGTTCTCATTTTCACCCTAATGATGAATATGAAAAAAAATATAAAGTATGTTTGTAAGTCAAGCTGTTAAGTGAGAATTCCATTTTTGGAGGTAAGATCGTAGAACAATTGATTACACTGACATTCTCAATATGTCCCACCTCTGTGGGACAAGTGGTAATGTCTCTCACTGCTGCACAAATTATTATTAGGACTATGCCAACAGACAATGAACTTGAGGCCATTGTTTACTCTCAGCTACAGTAGCTTTTGGAAACATCAGAAGATATCACCAGGAATCCATCTCCGTTTTACTGATGATGTTTAATACATACATATAGATTTTCAAGCAACAGGCTGAGGGCCCCTGACATCCTCCCAAGAGGTTAACATAAATAAGTATTCAATCAGTGATGTTTTCTGCTAACTGTAATCTATTTCATTAATTTTCTAGATTCCTAGAATTTCTAGACATTTATTAGTCATATTTATAAGATTTTAACCCATCTTACAGAATACATAACCATTTCCTTGCTATAAATTTGTGTAACACACTTGAAAGAAATCATACAATATTGAGTTTCATAGATTTGAAAGGAATTTCTGTATAACTCATTAAGGCTTTATGTTAAGAAAGTGATTCTACACATAAAGAAAGGAGTCTGAATTTCAAGAGGCTTTCCATGACAGAAAATGCCACCATTTCCATATGTATGTTCTACAGATTCCTGTAATTCATTGGTGGAAATGTTATTAGGTCTACTACGAGCAGTTTCCGAGAGATGGATCAAGACTCATATAGACTGGTGCTACTCAATATCTAGATAAGACTCTTAAGAGAAAGAAAAATAGTCTCCTAGCCACCAATTTCTGCTTTATTCCTTAGAATGATTACAGTCTATCTGTGGGATTGAACCCTTCACAGCCTATTGAATTTTACTGTCACATTACCACACTTGAGCTTTACCTATATCATTATAGAGACATCTGTGTGCGCTTTCGCTATATATCATTATGAAAAGCAGTCATATGCAAATAGTAATTTCCACATCTGCATGTTTGAAGGCTGCTTTGGCTTCTGTCCATTAGTATTTCACCAGCTACATTAGACCAGGGCAGTTCAACACTTTCAGTGAGAGCTTGAGGAAAGCACGAGGTGGCCATCTACTCTGTGCTTTGAAACAAACCTTAAAAGACAGAGTATGGTCTTTCTACTGATATTTGACCCCTACTGCTGCTAATGTGAAATCCCAGTAATCTTTCTGAAATCAAAAAGTTGTTATTTTTGGGACTCTGACTACATTTAGGCTTTATTATTTATTAGATTTCAAGGACAAGAAATCATTGAATCATAGAAGAATCATAAAATCATAGACTGGTAGGTGCTGGAAGGGACCTTTAAAGATCAGCTAGTCCAACCTCCCTGCAGAGGCAGGTCCACCTAGATCATGTCACATAGGATGTCTTTTATTTAGACAATCTGATATAGTTAGAAAAAGAACAGAGAAGCTTTCAGGTACACTAATACTTTTCAGGTTTGAAACATAAATCCAAATGCCTATGCTTTCCTGATGTTTCAGTGGCATAAAGTATTCTCTGTGTAACAGCAGATAGACCTGGAAAGGACTGTAAGAGATTGTATTGTTAATGCAAATTACAAACATATCAACAAGAAGCAAACTGCCTGGATGTAGTCACTTCAGCTACCCACAGCAACTCCTACCTCAAGAGTGAGTGAGAAGAGCAGAATGCCTCATTTCTTTGTTGAGTTATTTTTTAAATGTGTTTTTGAGTCAGTTTTGGATGATGAGTAAAGGAACACATCACCAAAGGGATATTATTGGGTTTTGAGCCACAAGTAAATGCAAGCTGAAATACAGCAATTTGGTGTAACCTACATACCAAAGACTCTTTATAGAGCAAATTCTAAGACAACTTTAATATCGCCTCTCCTACATTCAACTCTTCAAAACAGAGAGAGTTGATGCACTTACTACTTATGAAGTGCAGGTGTATCTTTTTACTCCCATTGGCAGGAAGAACACAAGAGGAGAAATGCTATCAGTTTTCTGCTGAGACAAGGAGTTATGCTGGGTGGATTAAAAATGGATGTTAAGATTGCCACTGATAACTTGTGTTATCAGGGCTTTATTTGGTGAGACACTCAAAATCAGCCAGAGTGAGTGGGCAGTGGGAGGTGGGATGTTGAGGCAGATTGGTGGAAGACCAGTGCTGCCTGTAGCAGGTGGGGACAGATTGAGTTTTATAATGCATAACAGTAGCTATGAGACTAGAGCATATAGGCAGATGAAAGCTCAATGATCATTCTTATTTCATCCCTCTGGATATTTTCTGCAGATAAAATAACATGAAGCAGGCAAACATCTGTAAATCATGCTGTATATCATATGTTGTGTGACTAAGACAAATCGTGTGATGGTAAATTGGTCTTGAAGCTCTGAAGAAGTATTTTTATCTACTATATTCTCTTTTGTAACTCCAATTTCCATCTTCCCACCAGTCAGGGTGGAATACCTTAAAGTGAAAAAAAAAAGGATTTCCTTGAGATTTTCCATTTGCTTTACTGAATCTGAGGCCTTAAACAACTCATAGAAACTGCCTTGCAGAGACTCTTTCATTAGGAGTATTTAATCTCACGATTTGGCCTGAGCCATACATATACACAAGACATATTTTGAAAAGAGATATTTTTTAAAAATTTAGATTCAGTATTCATTAATTTTGTAGCAAACAGCTATTAAAATTTGACATTATCATATTTTTAAACTTATAGTTTGTGGAAAGAGTGAAAGAAAAAAATACAGCCTTTTCTAAGGAGATTTTACAGTTAAAAGATAACCCTGACAGAGATAACAGATTTGAATCTATTACCTAGATGTACCCTTTTCCTTTTCCTTCCCTGCAGCTTTTAGAGAAATCTGTTGCAGGCAGATTTCAGAGACTCAGCCCAGCAAACAAATTACCAAGGCAACCTTGACACTGATGTCTGGAACTTGGTATGGAGAGAAACAATAAGGATTTTATATCAGTACAACAAGTGTAAACCCCATTCAGTATCTCATAGTGCTCAGAGCAAAATTGACTTTTCAGTCAGTTACCTGTATTTTTGTATGCTCATGGATTTCTTATTTTAAACTTTTGCTGATACTCCAGAGATCCTATACAATTTTTTTTAATGCTGTATATCCATAGGCTCTTATAAATAAAAATCTTATCTGTTAATCTCTCGAGAAAATCTTAATTAAAAAAAACTCTCTTTCCCCCAAAAATCTTTAGCTGCTCATCTACCAGTGCTAGCATTGCAAATAACTGTGTCTAACTGGAAAAGCATCTTTTGAATCAATAGAAATGGATAGTTGAAGTGAATGCATGCAGCGCACCTGCATGAGGAGGTAAATGCTTTTAAAAGGCAGTCAGCAGACCAACTGAATAGCATTTTTGTTGGTAGTTTCCTTTGAGTGAAAGCTACATATTCTTGATGCAAGAATCTTATCTTGCAATAAGTTCATTCAAAGAAACGTTTGTCATACTAGTTAAGTGACTGTATAATTTTTTAGCTAGAATGAAAAAAAAAATAGTTGTAGAATAAAAATAGTCTTATCAATGCAAATAGACTTATCAATTCACTTTGTCTGCTTGTATTTGATTCTGGACTGTGCTTTGCAGTTCCTGCATCACATTTGGGATGTGTTAGTCCTTCTCAGAAGAGCATGAGGCTTTGTGGCCACAACACCCATGTTTTTCACCTATGTTTTTTGTTTCCTTTAAATATGAAATTGAAGAGGAACTTGTAGTAGATATTTGTGACAGTAGTTTTTATAGGTAATGTAAATCAAAGCTTAGAATATGCAGGTCTTTGCTTGAAACATGGAATTTTGCTTGGGGAGTACGCATAACCCACAGAAGGCTCATGTCCACCTGAAACCAGAAGAGGCCAATTTGCCTTTCAATATATGCTCTTTCCTGGATCTCATAGTGGCTTTAATAATGGGCTGACATGTTTCATGTAGCCATATATTTTAACATCCTAAAAGCTTACTTCAGGAGATCTGTACAGTTCAAAGCAATCCATTTCATTTTACCCAGCAAAGCGAAGCTTCAGGAGTATAAAATTCATATGCTACAAACAGTGAGGTATGATTTTTCTGTTATTTCTTTAAAAACACTACAGACTAACCCTTACAGCTAAGAGGCAATTCTTTCTGTATTCACTACTGTTGATAAGATATGCATATTTGGAATTTTCTGTTGTCCTGAGACAAATAAGAGAGAAATGAAAGCTTTTCTTATATGTGGATTGCACCCTTGTATAAAATCCTTTCATAGAGCAGGTCATTTAAGAAAGCAGCAGATACTCACTTAAAATCAACTGATAATTGCTTTCCCATGAGTGACTCAGTGTGCAAAACAATGTGCCTTATTGAAACTTCAGTTTTAATTTTTTTTCTCACGTTGCTCTGAGAGTTCAGAGGTGAGCCCAAGAGGCCTGTCTATATACATCATGTGTTGTTTGATGTCATCCGTTTTCATGGGATAATGGGTGACTTTTCAGGTGTTGTGTTCGTTGCTCCTCATAGCAGGAAACAGCTGTTTTCTCTTTGTCATCTCTTCTCACTGACTTTTCCATAACTCCTTCCATTGAGTAGTAATCCAGTTACCTTCAGGAACAGGAAAGTTGACAGCTTGCCAGCACAGGTGTGTTTAGACATGGACTGGCATGTGAGGGCTTTTGTCTCAGGATGCAAGTACGTGTATATATAGATGCATGCACTTGCATATGCATATATGTGTGTATATATGTTTAAAAACACACTGCAAGAGGTCCTGCTATGGACCCACACTATTCAGGAGGATGCACACATTACAGTAGTGACTGGGACCACTCCCAGGCTACTGGTAGAACATTCCGAGATCTCTTCTCAGATGCCAAAGGTGGAAGATATTTGCTCATTTTTCTCTCATGGCAGATGGAGTCACTTAAATGCTTTCATCTTGGAAGCTAGCCCTCTTCAAGCTGGCTGTCAGCTACGTCTCTGCCCTAGTCATGGAAGCATATGTCTGAGTTAAAGTTGAAGATCCTCTCTACATTTTCCTACCAGCTTACAGCAGGACACAACTTTCTCTCCTTAACCTTCTCTCTCACAAGGGCAGTGCCAGCAGAATGGATCGATCCTTACTCTTCCTTGGACAGCTGAAAACATTTGCATCCTGTCACAAGTAGAACTGAAGAAATCTTTACAAACTCATTAAATTAACAGGATTAAAGGTGCTGTCTTTTTGTATTGGCAAGATTTTGGTAGCATGTGAGATGTAGAGGGAGTTTCTGTGGGAAGACACCAGAAACTGCTCCCTGTCACACAGAAACAGTTCCAGACAGCTCTGAGATGTACCAGCTACTGCCCAAAATCGAGCCCATCACCGGTGGTGCTGCAATAACATGTTTAATGAAGGGCAAAATCCTCTGTGCAGCTGCTGTGAGAAAGAAGAGAAAACTGTGAAACAACTGTGGACATGTCAGTGGAATGAGGAGGGGGAAAAGGTGCTTCAGGCACTGGAGCAGAGATTCCCTTGCAGCACATGGAGGCAACCATGGTGAAGCAGATTGCCTGCCTACAGCTCATAGAGGACAATGTCAGAGCAGACATCCACACTGCAGCCATGGAGGACCCCATGCCACAGCAGTTGGAGGTGCCTTGAAGGAAGCTGCAACCTATGGAGAACCCATGCTGGAGCAGGCTCCTGGCAGGAGCTGTGGCACATAGAGAGAGGTCCATGCTGAAGCAAGTTCTCTGGTAGGACCTGTGTCATGTGGTGGACCCACATTGGAGCAGTTTGTTCCTGAAGAACTGCACCCTATGGAAAAATGACCCTTGCTGGAGCAGTTCTTGAAGAGCTGCCCAGGGGAAAAAATCTACCTTGGAAAAGATTCTAAAGAACTGTATCCCATGGGAGGAACCTCATGTTGGAGCAGAGAAACAGTGTGAGGAGGAAGGAGTAGCAGATACAATGTTATGAACTGACAGTGTTTCAAATCTGCTGGGGAAGAGAAACTTATCTATACGAAGTTAGTTAAGCAGAGATGTCCTTTATTTGATGATGCACTGGGCACACGGGATCATCCCCATAGAATGTCCAAGGAAGCATTACATTTAACAGATATTTATACCCAACACTCTTTTGTTCTTTTTTTACCATGCATAAAAGCCTGCTTATAATTGTTCATTACATTTACCCTTTACCTTGATTGGTTATTTGTTATTTTTACACATTACATCACTCTTATTGATTAGTCCCTTATTGCATAAGTTATACATATTCACATATATGCCAGCCAACATTAACCCACCACAGTCCTTTGAGGCATAGAAAGAAATTATTAATGCTTATAATTTTTAGATGTAGTTCTTGGGAAAGGTGGTCTTCTAAGAGCATTTAACATTTGACCATCCCAGTGCCCTTTGTTCACCATCCCAGGCACCTCCTCCTCATTCCCATCATTCTTCAAACAACCTGAAAGAGGAGAGTTTTCTATTCCTCAAATACAGGGCAGAAGATATACTTCTATTTCTTCTTACAAAATTTCCATTATACTTACTCTTCTTTTTAGTTAAACTTCTTGTCTGGAGGACCTTAATTAATCTTCCCTATGCAATTGCTCAGTAGGACTTGAGAGCAAAATAAAGCTTTGCTCCAGCTGGCATGTCTTTGCTTTACTCTGTGCATCAACATCTCTCCCTCAATTCCCATACTTTCAAAGTGTAGCAGTTCTGAACTCTTAGCTAGGCATTTATGGCAATGTGGCGAAGAAGACACTACTTGGTCATTAACTCAAGGGTTCTGTGATCCCTTCCTTCCCTGTGGTGTGTTCCAATGCTTGCAGTGCCAGCAGAAAGCTTTCTTCAGAGAAGTCAAGAAGATAAGTTGTGCTTTCTGTTACTGTGACTTTGACTGTAACTGCAATATCTTTATTCCCTTTTCATTATCTCCAGGGAATGTGATCCCTGCATTCCCCTCAAGATAGCTGATAATAGCCTAGTACCAATGAGCATGAAGTAAAACTTGAATTATAGGCTTTTTATAAATAAAATAATATAGGCATTTGTTTCCCAGATGTATATATTATAGGAAAGTCAGGTAGGAAAGGGCTGGCACTAGAACTTGTGTCTAGCTGCAAGTGAAGCAAATAGCAATAAATGTCATCCAGACATATAAGTGAACAAAATGAGGGAGAACAACAAATCATTCTGGAGCAATAGGAAAAGCAGAACCTTAGTTATGCATTTTAATGTAATCTGGTGTGGACTTTCTCCTTTTTGAAGTAAGTTTTCAGCATTTTTATACTGGATCCTCATTTTGTGTATAAGTGGTAACTATTACCTTAAGAAGACTTGAACGAAATATTAGCCAATTTAAAACTGTGTTCCACAGAGAGATGTAGTTTATGGATGGCTGCTGTGCCAAGAAAATTTTAATATCTCAAAACTGTCTGACAGACTGGGACTGGAACACAGATATGCAAAGCACTGCTTGAGAGACGATCAATAGCATTATTCAGCTTTAATTTGGCTTGCGGTGCATATTCCGGCCAAAATCTCTTCAAACTTTTATATCGTAATGGCTGAGGTCTGGAAATGAAGTTTTTATAGTATGAAAGAATATGCCCTTGATTACTTCTGCTTGGACTATTTAATCAACATAGAACAACAGAATTATTCAAATGTGCTTTACTTTTACTTTGCAGAGACTACTTGAGTACTGTCCTGTTTAGGGACTCTATGTTGCAATCAAAGCCATGATGGAAGGTTTTGTAAATGCCCAAGCTAGCTTTACCAAATGCAGTTGAATATTGATCTTACCTTTTAGAGTACTTTCCTTAAGTCTGAAGTTGACTTACAGCCTGTACTAATCCACGAATTGCTGCCGAAGACCTTATTTCATAGCCAACTGTGTTATTATTAGCTAAACATGAATATGCTTAGGTTATGCTGAGGTCACATCTTTGTCTGCAGCATAAACTCACTGTAACATGTAATCAAGAAAGTCCTTATCATAGAATCATAGCATCAACACAGAAGAATCCAGATCATTGGGTTCCACCAGTTCTCAAGGTGTTTGGGGTGATGTTCACATGTCTTGATCTTTAAGACCTGGATTTCATATGGAAATTTGTAAAAGTATAGCTATTCATAATGCTAAGGCAAGGCAGGATCTTCACTCTGAAAAAATGAGAGTGTGAAGTTCCCTAGTATGTGTATGTTCAGCACCAACACAGTAAATATACAGTCAGGATTGCAGTGGGAGAGGTGTTGAAACAGGTCTTTTCCCTACAGTGCTCAAGCCCTTTGTTTTGACACTTAACTAACTAGATCTAAAACTGTTTTTGAAACCATGCCTCTAGCTCAAATCTGTTAAATACAGGAGGAGAGGCTTACTGGGTGTAAACTGGTTTAATAATGTGGATGGCCAAAAGGTTGTGAGAACTGACCTGTGGAGAGAAAATTAGAGAGGGAAGATAATTTTTTTTATAAATATCAGTTTCAGTGTTCACAAAATTAATGAAGCCCGCTTTCCAACGGGTCTATGTCTCACAGTCGATTGACTTTTTAATTGCATTATACCAAGGCTTCAATGTGTGCCCAACCCCTTTAAGACTGATGAATCTATGCAGAGGATGCTACCTGGCTGGAGTATCTCATGCCTTGTGAAGTAAGGACTAAGGCCAAAAGGCTCTCCACATATTTCCTGCATTATAGACCACCAAGTGAATAATCTTCTGTGCTCGAATTCCCTTGGAAAATGAGCTTTAAAAAGTGATAATTAAACCAGGGAAATACATTTCTGATAAAACTTGATACTAGAGAGATCCCTTGGGTTATGTATTATGTCTGCTTCCATTGTCCTTTGTCTTTTTTACTTTACACTATACAATCTACAGGAGAAACATTATGTCTCCTGCTGGTCTGAAAATGATCTGGAATGTTTTAGATCCTAAGGCAATAATAATAATAATAATGAATCTGGATGGGTTCTAGAGAGCAGGACTTGTAGTTTAAAATCCTAGGACAGATGGATGTCAGGTATGGGCAATTGACCAGAACTATGTTCAATTTACAACCCTATACATCCAAAAGAAATCCAATACTTTTTGCAGGAGTACTTCAGGGGGCTTTAAATTTTCACCTGAATTGCTGAAGTTAGAATTTGGCCCAGGTTGATAGATATTACAGGATCAGAAGGCAGGAATAAGAGAGCAATAAATCATATACAAGAGAGCAGAAGGGAGTACCACCTCTGACTGGAGAATTTAAAAAGTGTGCTTTAAAGTAGGAGTCCTCCTTTGTATTATTCTCTTCTCATTACATGATTTTCTTCTTACATCTCCTCCCACTTTCATACTGACATGAGAGTTACACCCACTTTATCTGCTACACTGAGAAGGGCAAAAAATCTTTCCCAGAACTTTGTCAAATTGAAGTCACAGATATCTAATTCAAGAATCCTATAACCTTAGGACATAAATAATTGCTTTTTCAGCTTATTGCATCCTTATGTAAAAGTGGGTAAACAGGTGAGGCATCCTGGATGCTGGCACCTGGAAAGGCTTAATTGTGCAGTGCATTCTCAACCTGATTCCCTTTCTTTAAACTACAGGTGTACCATTCACACTTACTCAAGACAGGAATTTAATTTATTGTTCCCACCTTTCCTCTCTTCTCTTATGCTGTCAACAGTTGAAAGGACTTTGACTTAAATAAACAAACACATAAAGTCACCCAGGAAGGAAGAACCTTTTTGCAATTCTCATGCTGCAGTAACCATCTTCTTCCTTCTACAGTCTGCCCTTTTAATTGTTTTTTTAAAATATCTTTCATCCATGTGTGCTCTCACTTTAAGGTGAAAAGATAGCAGTCCAGAGGAATCACAGAATGATAGGGGTTAGAAGTGACCTCTAGAGAGGTCTAGAGAGGTCTAGTACAACCCCTGTGCTAAAGCAGGTTCACCTAGATGTGAGACTATGAGGTGGAAACAAGGGAATGATGGTTAGTTGATGGGCTTTACATTTTATGCAACCAGATCAATATATTTACAAAACACTCAACAGACAAAAACATTGCAAGCAAAATAGCAAGATGCAGCTACCAGTTCTTTTTCTATTCAGTATTATAAATAGAGGGAGGGGGGAAAAAATCCATCTTTGCATTTAATTCCTCTTGAAAATTCAGCTGACTAAAAGTATATAAATCTGCTTGCTCTCCCTTTAGTTTTGCAACAGTGACCCATCACTTTACTTCGAACTTTCCTGCAGTATAATCATAGAATCATAGAATGGTAGGGAATGGAAGAGACCTTTAGATCATCTAGTCCAACCCCCACTACAGAAGCAGGTCATCCTAGATTGGGTCACATAATCAAGGATTGCTAGTAATTGTTTGGAACGTTAGTTGTAGAAAGTGTTCCATGGATCAACATTGCCTCCACATTCTCCTGCTGCTCTTTTATGAGGAGCTATGTTGTATATACTGTAGACAGAATCTTTCATGTGGAGCTATCTTGCGTGTACTGTAGACCGGCTTCTCTGTCTCACCATACACATCTTCTAGAAGAGTGAAAAAAACCTATATACTGAAATATGATGAAACTCTGACTATGCAGACATCTCTAAGTATCATGGGAACTTTCCCTAATGGCAAATGATCCTTAAGATTACTGAAAATGTGAAGCTTTATAAGAACCTTGGAAAAAATATTTCGGCTTTTCTTTGTGACTGGTTGGATACAAACAAATGAACTAAGATGTCTTACACAAGACTCTCAAGTCCAGTTTCAGAGCTTAGTTGCAAGATAAATTGTCCATAAGCTAGGTCAGAAGGTTGCAAACAAAGCACACACCAAATTACTTTGGTGTCTTTCATTCATTGTCCAGACAGCAGAAAACATTTAGAAATGCAATCCTTTCTCTCCCTCTGTTTAAATGGATGGAATTTTTAACTGCTCCAGACTCTACTTCACATGCATGAGCTGAAATACTTTTGATAATTAATTTCTGTAACCAAACAAGACTATCTGGTGCAGCAATGTACACAAGGAATTGTTAAATATGCTGGAGTCAGGGAAATATTTATGTCACCGAGTTTGCACAGTACAGTATCATTGTAAGTTTACTGGAAAAGTAATTTTCCTTGATAAATGCACACACATGATCCTTATATCCAACTCCGAGAGGCACCAAATGCCACCTAGAAAGTGTTGATAATGTGTTGACAAATACGTTCAATCCAAAAGATGGAAGCCTGAGGGCAGACTGTGAGGGCAGACTGGCTCTTTCCAAAGGCAATTTAATCATAGAAATGTCTGAGCTCTTACTAGACATTACTTTCTGAATCAATATTTTTCACCTCCTAACTACCTTTAATTAGCCTTTTACATCCTACAATGGAACTCTAAAGAAAAATTATTTGCAAGGATGTGCTTAGGCAAGACCTCCCTGCAGCTATTTCCAAACTAAGTATTCCTATAGAAAACTTTAGACTTTTGCCTACAATGTCTTTGCAAGAAAAATAAATTATTATGGGAAGATGAGTGACTGAGTGATTGGGCTATGAAACTGTTCACATTGAATAGTGGTTTGATCTTATGGCCCTAACGCTCTTAACTCATCCTATAGCTCTACATCCTAACTGCAGTTAGGGACCAGGAATCTGGGCACTGTAACTGGCCAGTTCTGCAAGGACTTATGTGCTGTTCCCCAAGAAGGAGGTGAACACTGGTAACCAGCTTAACAAAGGGAAGTACCTTATCCTTTTCATAGGGCCTATACTACATACATCGTACCACTGTCTCTGGTCCTGCAAACATAATTGCACTCTTCTTATTGCAGAGAGTGCTGGGCAGCCTCTGAGGGTCTATATCTACAAAGACTGACTCTATGAACCTTCTTCAGTATTGAACATTCTGCTGTAATTACATTGCTTACCACTCTGGTGCTGACGGGCACCAGGATGCCCCAGGGTATACCTGGGGCATGGCCATCTTTACACATGTCTGGAACAGATACAGATGCTTTCATTCCACCCTGACTCATGCGTAACTTACATCCTATGACCACTGCCAGGCAGCTTTGTACAGGAGATGTTACCTACCTCCTGCTAGCGAAAAAGTGTATGGATTTACAGAATAAAAGTAATTGGGTCAAAGCCAGACTCTGGTCTACCAGCATTTCCTACTGTTCCCACCACACTTGCCTGAATCTAGTAGGCAGCTCAAGCAGGGCTGGCAAACCTGGGCCTGCTCACATAGTCTTTGTCTGCCTGACTGGCCTCAGACCATGTAAATGCGCATAATTCCCCTCTGAAGACCCCTCTAGAATTCGGACTCAGAGCAGTCTTTAAGTGCAGGGAAAGAAAATATTGGAAGAGGGAATTAGGACAGCTCCCCTTATGGAGGTGGTGGCAATTCAGGAGTTAATATCCTTCCCTGGGGTACAGTAGGAGACAAGATGACACCATAGATACATATTTGTCTCACTGCAAGGACCAGAAATAATGACTGTTGCCTAGGGCAATGACATCTTCAGTTTTCTTGTGCCACAGGTCATGTGCAAAGCCTAGCTGAAGTCCTGTCTTTTTGTCTTTTGTAGAAGTTAGGTGAGAACCTGCCTTGAAAGATGAGCTCTAATGGGACAGCCAGGCCTGCTCCCATGGGGTAGTAACAAGGACGTTTCTATCATCACAGTATTTGGGGGCCTTCTGTCAGTAACATTGTATTTTTGCCAGTGGGACTTGTTTCTAAATGCCGACTGAGGGCTGAGACACAAACATCTGAGGAGCACCACAGGGCACACAGGTAAGCCAAAGTAGCAGACGAGGTTGCTGGGATGCATGCATTGTTATGCACACTAGGTAAACAGATGTTTTGAAGAGATATGGCAAACCTGAGTGGGTATGTGCATTGGGCTGGAAAAAGAGGGGTATGGGCTGTGTTGTACTGCTGTTTGGGCTATGCAATGGCTTGTACAAAATTTTCCAAGCACAGCATACTCTAAATGTCTTTGTTGAACCATCCTAAAGGACATTGCAAGGCTCCAATGTTCTTCCTGGTATGTGAACAGGAATAGTCCTGAAGGTCCTCCACAGGAAATGCAGACAATCAACAGGGGCTGTAAAAACCTAAAATAAACCAGTATTAAAATAATCTTATTGGATTTCTTTGGAGTGAAATGTGCGAGACTTTGCCTATTAAAAACATATTCATGATCCTATTAGTTATGTACTTTCAGCTCAGGGCAAAACCTTCTGGTTGATCAGCCTTTGCTTAGAAGAAGGTTTTGCTTATTTTTCCTTCATGGAAAGGTAGAAGGGACCAGTGGGGAACACATATACATACACAAAATCTCAAAAGCTAACTGCTTTCAAAAGATTTCATTTTTACTTACTAGGGGAAAAAAAAAAGCTATAAAGCCTATTTGTTGTGTTGCCATGGGACGATTTTGTGAGGAGTTATAGAACCAGCTGAGAAATACAACCAGTCTGCAGTAAAATGAAGTGCTGAGGCAATGTAGCACAGTTAAAAAGCTCTGACAGCATAAAACTAGAGTCAGCATGAAAAGTACAGACTTTGCCTATTCTGAATTTATAATGAACAAAAGGTAATCCTATTGTAGATATCTATTTAATGGATATTCTCAATACACAGCTGTTCAGCGTGCCTTTGAGAAGCTGATCTGTTTATCTGCTCATTTGTAGCGTTGCACAGGAGCTGTGCAGCTCTGTGTGTGTCAGGTGGGAATATTCCTTGGTGTACAGAATACAGGTGGATTGAACTTCTTTTTTAAAAAAAGAAACAAAAACCTTCCTGATTCATCAAGGGTCTCTGTTACTTCCTTAGCCTTAGATCATTTATATTACTCTTTCCTCTATCTTTTCAATTTTTCCTGCAAAAGGATTCTGTCCTGCTAACGATAAAACCCAAATTTACGGTGATGGCTCCAGAGACAAATGTCACAGAAGAATAGTTACACAGGTGGCCAGGCTATGCTTCCAGGTTGTTTTTACTTGATATTTTACCTTTGAGATTAGACCATCCCATGATTAGATCCTCTTATACTCCTGTTTCTCTATCCATCATTGTCTTATTTCTCATGTATCATTAGCAAAACTGCTTTTTGTAAAATTGAGTTGAGATAATTTCTTATGAGCTTATGATTCATGTAGGTTCATCTGGAAGATCAGGCTTTTGGTTTGCAAGTCATCTGAGGCAGACTTTGTCTTTCAGGTCATTTTTGTGAGTGGTTGCCAGAGTCAGTGGTAAGTGAGTTGCGAGGATGATTCATATTACTCATGTTAATTGCTGTGACTACTCCAAGCTTGACAGAAACAGCTGGTGTAATAGAAAGATCCATAACCCAGGTCTGATTTCATATCAGCCAAGTACCACAGAGTAATATGGCTGCTTCATATTTTCCTAGAATATATTTTGAATCCAAAACAGTTGTTGCAATATACTGATATACAATGTCCTCATATAGCATGACAATGTATCCTGATATTTTGCGTCACTCCCTTGTTGTAATGGTTGTTAGCAGTGGAAATGCACATGCAGAGATCTTTAAGGTTTGGCAACAGGTATCCAAATAGAAAGAAATTCCTTTACAATCAAATTTGGATCATGTGTTCTGCACTATATACTGTTGTACCTTCTGCATTCAAGCAAACAAAATCCCATGTGAGCCATAACAAGCTTTTATCAACAGAAGAATAATGCAGAGAATCTCTTACAAAATTGCACCTTTTGTCTGGTAAATTTAATGAGTTAAATATAGGAACAGTATCCTGTCCTAATCAGAGAACATTACCGAACATTCTTCTGCATTAGAACATATAGGTAGTTTTAGCATTTTTTGACTAGTAAATCGCCCTTTGAAAAGTACATTTTCATTTAAAAGTACCCACTTTTCTCAGGAAACCATGTCTTCACATTTTCTTTTTTAATGGATCATTCTCTAATGGCTTACCTGTTACTTCCCAGAGGTTAAGAGGTATGAAAGCATAGGGTCATGCTTATTGCTTGTGATCCACGAGACTCTGTACAGGAAATTTTAAAAATCTTGACTATAATAAACCTATTTGTTTTAATTCTTTAAAAATCTGTATTAATCACTATTGGGCATTTTTTTTTCTGTTTTATTTAAAGAACTTGGCATATGTTAGGAACTGGATAATAGTAAAGTTTTCCAGCCAGATCTCACAATCATTTATTATGTGGTGTAACTGTAGTTCTCACAAGTCTAGACTGTGGGATTGTGTTCTCCTATGCCTTTGTTCCTCCTGCTCTTGGATCTTTCTCTCAACAATGGAATGTTAAATTCACCTATACACTGCAGACCCTTCTGCTAAAATCTGTTACATAGCAATGTTGTTGATGTATTTATTAGTAATATGTGTAACATAAGAAAATAATATTTTTTTATTAGGTGATTTTACTTCATTTTGATGTTGTAACAGCCTGTGATTTCACCCAAATGGAAAAGAATTTTTGACAGATCTAGAAGATAAACACAATTTTTATGCAATGAGTCTTTTCTCATCTGGGGCATGCCTCCAAATGCAACTCCTTAGAGGCTGTTTGTGAAGATGAAAGGATAGGTAAAAGCTTGTTCAGTTCTTGGCTTATTCTTTCAGACTGTATAAAATAGGGTGATTTTGTGAAGAGTCTTCCAAGCTCATCATAAAAGATGTGCTAAGTAGATGTTGCTGAGAGAAGAATCTGCACATCTGTCATCCAGCCTTTCACTACCACCACCCCTCAGCACATAGTTCATTCCTTGAGAAGGTCTAGACAACTGAGAGTTTATTGGCAAAGGGAATTTGCAGCTGCTTTGCACTGTTGAAGTCTCCAGCAGTGTCCCTGGCTGACTTTTTGCCTCAAGGTCCCTCTGGTAAACTATGCCAATGGATGCCAACCTGGAGACTAGAAAGAAAGGCAGATTTCGAACAGAGGAATTGCATTTTGCCTGGAAAAAAGAAAGGAGAGAATTCTTGTACAATTTCCAGGAGTGTTACATGCAGAACACATGTTGGCCATAAAATCTTGACTTGCCAGGTCCATTTTATTGCATGGGTCCTTCGTTTAATTCATCCTAATAAACAATCAGTGTGAGAATAGGCTGATGAGTCAGACCGTGCTGACAAGCGCGTCTTCTCAAGGGACTAAACAGTCCTTGATCATTTCAGACAATTTTCGATCAGGATTTAAGCCTCTATGAATAAGAGCTTTAAAATCTGCCTCCAAAATAATGGCTGATGCACTGGGGATATGAAGAAGATTTAACATCTCAACAAGCATAGGGTGAAGGACATGAGGCTTACTAAGCCATTCACTATGTGTTTCCTGCCTGCTGGGATACTTTGATAAAGCATATTGATGAGGGTATTAAAAGAATGAAATGGAGAATGCTGTCTCCATAGACTAAGGGAAGTCTCAGAGATGACATTATCACATTTAGATTTTTCAGAACAAATGAAATAAACTGGAAGATTCTGTTTCTTAAAACGGATCTTTAAGGGCACTGAAAATGCAAGTATAAACCTAGCCAGTAGAATTTGCACTAGTCCTCACTTTGAGATAGCACAATAAAACCTTTTCCTCTGGGGCAGGATTTTCAGAAGCATCTTGTGTTTGTGTGAACCTCCTTTTAGTGAAGTGAATTACAAATAGAAGATGTGAATTTACTTTGAGAGAAAGTGGGAAATGGTTAGGAAAATGGAATATAACTACATGCCCACATACAAATGTTGAATGGTGTGTTTTACCTCACCTGGAAGGTCATCCATGCTGCATCCGCATCCCTTCATATGTCTGGGGAAGATGAGTCCAGGCCCAAAAATGAATCTTATTTGTAGGTTCAGATCCCCAAGTGGATTCATAACACAGTTGGATAAATACATGTGCAGGTATATAGCATAAATAGTACAAGATGAAAATTAAATTAACTCATAGAGATCTATGGCTGTACAAAACTGACATAGTTTTACTGTCTCCTCTTTAAAGTTCTCTTAAAATATGGAATGCTCTATCTCTGGAAGTGTTTAAGACTAGATTGAATGATTCTTTGATCAACCTGGCCTAGTGGAAGGTGGAATCTATGGCAGGGGGTTTGGAACTAGAAAATCTTTAAGATCCCTTCCAACTCAAAACATTTTCTGTTTGTATAGTTTCTCCTTTTAAAGATATTGTGTAAGTTGTTACAAGAAAAGGTTTAAAAGGCTCTTGCATCCCTTTAAAGTGTATCTTTTGTCTAATAGCAATATCTCTATATGGCTAGTTCTCAGGGACTGCACTGATGATCTTTTACAGTGTAAAATGAAGCTAGTTCAGGTTTTTCACAATACAAGCATTTTTGCTTTTATTAATGCTATGGAGTAAGTAGAATCGTTGCAGAGCTGCAGTGACAAGATGGACATTGAGAATGATAATAGAGAATGCCTACCATGAACCTTAGGAGACTTTAAAATAATGTATTAAGACTATACCTAGGAACATAGTGGAGCTATCTCCAAGGTCTCATCATACATGTCTATTTATTTCTGTTGTGGTATATACTCAGCTGTCAATGATGTATCGCAGCCACTTGCTCATTGCCCTTCTCTTCCTCATTGCCACCACTTCTGTAGGACAATGGAGGCTCCAGCAAGATAGGTGTGAGTTCTTCCCTGGGGCTCCAGCACCTCACAAACTCCTCCAGTGCAGGTCTCCTCTGCGGCAGCACAACTCCAGGCATATTCTGCTCCAACACCGCCTCCCAACAGAGTCATGGCCCCTCTAGGAACAGTCACTCCCTCTGTCTTGGAGTCCTCCATGAGCTGCTGGCAGATCTCAGCTCCAGCGTTGCCCTCTATGGGTGTTAGGGGGACAGGTGTCATCTCACCACAGGATGCAGGGAAGTGTCTGCTCCAGCACAGCTCCTCCTCTCTTCCCTCACTGACCTTGGAGTCCCCATATTCACGTCTCTCTTATCCCACTCCTTCCATCACCTCCAACCACTCCTCTTTTGATTTCTCCTACTCAAAAAGTGATCACAGAGGTGCCCAATTGGCTCAGCCACATAGGTGTTTCTGACTAAGAGCTGGTGAAGATTTCGAGTAATTTCTTAACAGGCCACCATTGCAGCCCCACTCCATTACCAGAAACTGTTCCACACAAAGCCAACACAATTTATAATGCAGCTTTATCTCTTCAGTGTATTTCCATTAAGATGAAAATGTTTTCTTTAAGGATATCTACTGTTTGCGCAGTCCTATGGTATATACTATTGTATTCCATCCCTGTTGTCAGTATAGAACACAAGATTATATTGAAAAATCACATAGAATTTCTTAGCTTATATACAAAACTTTTAAGGGAAGTAGGGGAAAAAGAACCCTGGGCAATTTAAGAAAAATAAACTGCAGAAAATTATACAGTCAGTCTTTTAAAAATACATTAGCTCTTCTAGTTTTTTCAAAGTTACCTTTCATGTTTGTATATTAACATCAATTTATTAAGAGAAAAAATTCTTGGGCCTCCTGCTGTTACAGTGTACTGATGCCAGTAAGATTTAAACAATCTGTGTTGAATTTGGCCTTGAGCTACACATCTCTGGGGAGATATAAGTGGTTATACCCAGAGCTAGACAGAGGTGACCGTCTCTGAGGGTAGTATGGAAGGAATCTCACAAAGAGAAGGCTTGTAAGACAATGTTCCTCTTGTTTTTTACCCCCTAGTGACCCTTGTTACACTATACAACACAAAATTACATCAACCAGCAGCCCACAAAATTGAGTCAAACAGTAGAGGTGATAGAGGAGCCAACTGTCTTCTGGTGCACAGAAATGCTACTTCTGTCTATAAAGTGTCATACCTATGAATCATCTTGTCATTATTACATAGAAAATGACTAAGTTTGTTAAATATGCCAGCTAATCCATTGAAGTTTGATTTAATGGCAATCAGTATAATCTATTACACATCACATTAATTCATTAATGAAAGCAACATCTGCAAGTCAACTGGCTCTGCATTTTTTATCTATATTCAAACAGTGCATTTAAAAAGAATGCCCAATAAAATGGAAGTATTTATCAAGCCAGAAGCGTTCTGTTCAGAATTTGAGGAATTGCTCATTAATAGTCTCCCATTGTGTGTTTTAATTGAGCGCTGAGTAGATGAGCAGCACACCCATGCAGTGATTAAGCAATACTTTCCAGCCACAATTTTAACCACCTCACTTAAATGATTAAAAGTTTTCCTTTCATTATGAATACAGGCACCTGCATAACGTCTGTTGTAGCTGTTAGCTCCAGCTGCAAAGCTCTTGGCTATATGCAAAAAAGTCTTAGCCATTTTAGTCAGGTAAACAGCATAATCAAAATGACTGGGCTGTCTCACATGATTAAGTTGAGGAGGTACAGTCTGTGACTGAAAGAGATGAATATGGGGCTACTCTTTCACTTAAAAAAAGGGAACAGATTTCACATAGTTGACTTCGAATAAATAAAAAGGTGAGAAGGTTAAAGTCACCTCACCAAACCTAGAAACATTTCACCAAATTGAATTCCTTTTAGGGGCAACAAGGAAGAACAGGCACTTTCAGGCTATGACTCACCACACTACAGGTCTCTGAAGTAGCTTGTATGAGCTGTGCACTGATAGTACCTCTCTCTTGACTACAGACATGTGTTGTCTGACTAGTTTAGGTATAAATATCTCCTTTGTAGTCATTTAAAATGAGTGGTAAGGTATGTGGGGGTTGAAGGATGATGTTGCAGAAGTAGTGGATTTGTTACCAAGGTCCCTCTTGGGCCACTGAACAATGTCACAGCTGCAGTGTCACGACTGCACTGTCTGTAGATATACATGGTATGTGGCCTCTCCTTCTGCACTGACATTATGATGGCTTGGCCCAGTGGCCCTGCAAGCTGACACCTTGGTTACAACACTAGTTTCACCTTGCGGACAGACAGATTCCTCTCTACCATCACCTAGCTCATGGTGATGGTTTGCTTTCCTCAATCCTCCCAAAAAATGGTATTTGCCACCACTCCCACCTTTCACCAAGCCCCCTACTTTTGACACTGGCAGGCTGGAAGCCTTGCTCATTGGGACATGAAAGAGAGTTGTTGCCTTTCTCCTAGTGAGCAGCAAATACAGTTTCCACAGTAAAAAGGTCAGCTCCTAAGTATCCTAAATATGGCTATCAGTTCCCCCATCCCCACTCCTCCTTTAACAATCTTCCCTGGATTTTCAGGTACATTGCCAAGACTTTTGCCAACAGGACCAAAATGCTTCCACAGAGTCTCCATCCCTTCTTTTTCACTCTCGTTCCCTACTTCCTCCTTCATATCTATTGCTGAGCTGCTTTGAAAGCTTTTCTTTAAAACAATCATAAGAACATATATACATACTTCAGGTTCACTTCTTACTGAGGACTGTTTGTGGGAAGATAATAATATCCTTTATTAGAAGAATGAAAGCAGTTAGAAAAAATACAGAAGCTTTTGGGCACATAGTTTTTTTTCAGGGCTTCTATTCAGGTTACATATTATTGATGATTTAATAAGATGATGAAAACCTGAAGAGATATTTTAATCTCTGTTCCAGGGCTTTCACACCCAATGACTTCAAGAAAAAATCAATGATGACTTGCCCCCACCTATCAAGGAGTGTACAGTCGAAGGTAATTTATGTTCCACAAAAGTAATCTCCTGTTTCTTCTGTTGCTTCCGTCCCATCTAATCTTCTACGATCTGTTAGCACAAGAGAGAATTAATGGTTTAATTTAGGCTTTAAGCCTTTCTTTCATAAATTCTTAATTTAATGTGAATTTCAGGAATGCAAGTAGTGTAGAATAAGGTTTTCCATCTGCAAGCTTCAGGTAGAAAGTTCTCAGGCTGATCTGCAACTACTGTAAATTAATACAGTTAAAAAATAAAGTGTGGAGTTATGTAAATTCACACTAGATATATAGGTTTGTTTTGTTTTGGGTTTTGGATTTTTTTTTTGGTCTGATCTCCTATTTGTAGGGCACTCTGTACGTTTTACAGGTTTTTCAGTATGGACTCAGCTGTGAAATTTTGTGGACAATGACAAATTGTTATTTATACAGATAATCCAGGGGGTTCACTCAACCTAAGCACTCACCAGTAAGAGTATGGTTTTATTCTTATACGAGATTCCATCAAGTGAGTCTTTGATGTTGCTTTGGCCTCAGTTTGGTGTTTCCCTATATTATTCTAGGGGTTTTATGGCTTTTACTGTTTCATAGTGGCGAAAGCAGGAACAAAGGCAATATTATGAACAGGAAGATAAGCAGACCACCTATACATGGAAACAATACAGAACTTGTTTTGGTTAATGGAAGGGAAAGAGAAGAGAAGAGAAGAGAAGAGAAGAGAAGAGAAGAGAAGAGAAGAGAAGAGAAGAGAAGAGAAGAGAAGAGAAGAGAAGAGAAGAGAAGAGAAGAGAAGAGAAGAGAAGAGAAAACAGATGTAGTCCCTGTCACTTTTACATCTTTTTCCTTTTCCACTCTTTATTGGTACTTTATTGCCTTCACTTGCATTGTTTTCATTTTGTCTCCCAATGGTTTCCAGTTGTGTTCTCTCTTCCTATGTAACCTTAAGGTCAACATAGAAAGCTAATGCAGACTGATATGCTACCTGTAACCACAACCAATTGTCCTGGTGTACTTCGCCTTTCTCCCACACAGGAATGACTCGATGATTTGAAAGCTCTGTTTGTTCCACATGTTCTTTGAGGATCCACTCATGGATGTCCGACTTTAATGATGATAAATTGTGATAATAAATATACACATTTATAAACAAGGAAATAAAGATTAAAGGCTCTTATCTTCACTCATTTAGATGATGACTACCTTCTTGACTAACATTTTGTAGACGTGAGCTGCAATAAGAAATGGTCAGCCCTATCTCCAGTCAGTACTAGTGATCTGGAGCAGAGTCCAGAGTCTTTTCTGGCTGTTCAGTATGATTTGGTTTGTCAAATGAGGGTGAGAAATGTATGGAGAAAATACAGATCGTTTTAATATCAGGTTCACTTGTTCTAGAATCAATGTCTTTACTTCCACAAGTCCTTTACCTTGCTCTCAGCAAACTCCTAACAGCTGCATTCATTGCACAATTACATATCAATTCCCTGAGTAGCATCTTGTATGCATGTTGAATAAAGCAGGTGTCTTTGGAAACATAGGATGTTACAGCGCAATTAAGACGGTAGTGTAGATACAGAAAATGTAGAAGCAGTATGAAAACCTACATTTGCCATTTGATTTGGCAGCTTATGCTAAGGAGTTCTTTTGCTGTAAGTGTTTGAGTTTAGTATAATTCCCTCCATTGTTTTAGTAGGAGGCAATAGGAATCGTAGCAACACATCAGCACATATCATCACTTGAGCTCAAACTTTCCAAATAAGTTGCTGTCACCTGACACAAAGGAGGAATTGTCACTCTGCACTATGCTGGGCTGCTGAGTCACTTGCTCTAGGAGGGTGCAACTCTGTGTTGTGCTATGTTGCTTCACCAGATGGCATTTGTTTGGTGGCTTTGAGAACCCCGAGTCAGGCTGGAATATTTATGCTCAGCTGCTCTTTGGCATGAGTTAGGCTCACAGTGTAAATAAGAGAATTAGATTATCATTTTTTTAAGTGTCAACTTAACTTGAACAATATTTCACAAGGTATTTCCTGAGCCCAAAGGCTTCTTACTCGCTGGTTTTGAAAGGTCTGCATAAAGCCAACAATAGGTGTTTCTCCACAAAATATCCTAAGAATCTTTTCTAATGGGCAATTTATTTTTATGCATTGTAACCATCTTTTTCAATAAGAAATCTACTGTAAATTAATGGAGCTATCCTGGTGTAAATTTGGAGGAACATAGTGGCAAAGAAACTACATCTGTGCTGTTGTTCACCACCGATATGTCAGATTTTTCTCTTTCGTAAGAGATATACACTGCAACTGAAATTAAAAAAAATCAGTAAATAAGCATATTTAAGGGTGAGACTTAGACATATGTTTCCTTCAGCACTATAACTCAAACCCTCTTGTCTATATGAACACTTCTGATTATTTCATAGTGTTAACTTTTAGGCCTTCACTTTTTGCTTTTCAGCTACTCAACTTTTAAGATATTTCTGTCTAAACTTATGACAACCGCTTATCTGAACACCTGGTTGCACACACCACATTGGAAAGAGGAAGACTACTGCATTGGACTAATAAAATTCTCTGTCAAAAATCAAACCTTCTCCCAAATACCAAATATCCTTCCTAGTGCTGTGGCTTATCCAGTCATCTTGCTCAAGGAAGGGCAGAAAGATAAACCTTCAGCTGTGTACTTAAGGTCATTATTTACCATTACTAACATTGAGCTAAAATAGATTTTTCATCTCTTTTGTGTCTGTTTCACAAAAATCAGAGAATATCTTTTAATGTTGGACATAGCATTAGAAATAATGCCCTACTCCCTAGCCATTAAAGACTACAACATTAAAATGTTTGGATTTCTGTACTTGCAATCAGTATATATAAAAGGCAAGCCTCTACAGACTCTCTCAGGATTGTAGCCTTTTCACAGAAATTGTAGCATAGACAGATGTGGTAAAGTTCTCACAGAGTCCTTCATAGACTTATGAACAACAGCTTAATTTAAATTCATAGTAACCAAAGCTGTTGATCAAAAAAGCATTGAATTTTAGATGGTGTTCAGAATGGGTAAACAAAATCAGTATTCAAAACAAAGTAAATCAAAGCAAAAAAAAAAATCCCTTGCTGCTTTTTAGCTTAAACAGGACTCAGTGGAATATGTCTCTATGGTGATGTATGCATTTCCTGGAAGCAGCAGAGATATAACACATTAACACAATTAGTTTGCTTGCAGACCTGAGCTGGTGTTACTAGTACTGCTGTGATGTCTGATTTAAAGTTCCCTATTCGGATCAGCACAGAAGTGCATTGATGTGCAGTAGCTAAATTGCTGAGTATAGATCAGATCTTTCACCGGTTTCAGATAGTTGTTCATGGGAGTCAAAATACCATAATACAAGATGATCCCTGCTCTGATGTGATGACAGTATTGCCTAATAGATAATGATAAAGGACATTACAGAATGAATAAATAATAGCAAAACACATTAAGCTAGATGCATGAGTGTCAGGTTGAAAAATTCTTTGTAGGGGAAGTAGGCTTTTTAAAGAGATTATTTTTGTTTGTTGTGACATGTGTTGCAAAAATACAAATGCATAAGACACTGTTTGTAATATTCATTTTGTTGTTTGTTTGAGGGCATGATGAAGAGTCTGTCAGGGCCTTGGAGGCACTAATATGCCTTACTGGGCCCTGGCCAACCTCATCTGAGGCTTTCATCCCCACCCCTGCCCTTGGGCCCAGGAGTTCTGTTAGTTCAGTTCTGGAAACCCATTGTCTGCCTGTTATGTGTCAGGAGTGCTGATCTTCATCTCAGCCACATCCATGCCTCTGCCTGGCCATGAGATCTGCAAAACTGGATCTTGACCCATGGACTGACATCACAGCTTGACCTGAAATGTTCTTTGTCACCACAGACTGGACTGGGCTGTGTCTGACTCTGTTTACCATCATTGGACCCAGTCTCAATCTTTTGATTGACTTCCCAGCTTGACCATGTACTCACCTCATCACCACAACTTGCCTGATGGCTTCCTCTTGGTCAAAGTTGTCTGCTGTCTCTGGACCTACACTGCTCACCTCTCCTACCATGCCAACTGTGTTATCAGCATCACCTCTCTGGTTATTACCAGAGCAGCCAGCCCTTACTATTGCCTGACAGCATGTTGGTAAATCTGTGGTATTTTAAAAGTGGTAAATAACAATAAAAGTTCATTTTACAAGATTTTTCCTCATGAAAAAAGTACTTGAAGTTAGGGACTTGAAAGTGCATTTTCAATCACAATTACAGTGTCAGTACTGTCATATTATAATCACAATAAGAACAATTGTTGCATGAATCCTATTATAGAGGAGCTCATTTGAACCAATTAATTGAAGAAAACTGTTGAGCTGAACACTCAGAGCTTCTGTTATGAAGATCAAACAAATCAAATATTCGGGATTTCTCTGTTTACTTTCAGCTATGTAGTTGGACACAATAGGAACCATCATATGAAACATCCATATAGTAAAGCTACTTGATCATTATCAAACTATGTCAGATTTCAGCTAGCAACCTCATCCAGTCCCCAAGGGTATCTTCAGGATGAACACTACCTTTTTGTTTCTTCTGTAAGCTATAGCTTTCTCAGCACTGCCAGGTTCTCACTATCTAAACAGCATTTCCAAGTCATCCATAGAGCTCAGCACACAACAGTCACTGCTGATATTTTGTATGTGGGGTGTAATTAGTTTTAGTTGTTTTATACTGTGGGAGTTACAGAAAGAGAACAACAGTTCACTATTCTGTGTTTGCTTGCCTCTCCCCAAAAATCACCCAGATTAGTGTTTTTTTTAGAAGCTGAGACACAGTTTTAATAACATCTTGCAGCTAAAGCAACTCCACAGTTAGCTGCAGAGCGGTGGCTGTTTATCAGTCCTACTCCCTCTCTCTGCTCTAGCTTTTGGCAAGATTGCTATCTTCTTACAGTGATGAAAGAGAATATTAAGTACATACATCAAAATGAAAGACATGATAAGTCATTTTTTATCTTACTTTTTATTAAGACTCTTCATCCCTGATTTATTAAGAGTGGTGCTTTTAATTGATAGTAGTGAAAATTAAAGCTCTGTCATAACAGATTATATCAATATCTCCTTGTATCCAAGACTAAAACCTAAACCTCAATTATTTACTTATTGTAAGGAACACTGTGTTGCATTTTTTTGTATGGGAAGCCAGTCTCTTAGGTTGTACTTGCAAACTTAGAGTGGCAGCTCAGAAATACAGGTTTATAATTCAGATAAGCTGATACAATGGGAAGTCAGAGAGAAATTTAAGAGTTAGGCAGGTTGATGAGAAAGTCTGAGACATAATTATCAGACAGATTTACAGAGAGGCAGGTGAAAACCAACAGTCTGGATCTTCACACAGGAATAATCCCAGTTCTTCCTGGTGACACTTCTCTATTCTGTCCTCAGATTTTAAGTCTAGAGTCTTTCAGTAAGAATAGTGGAGTGTGAATAGTGCTTGTGGGGAAAAAGTGCTTTCAAAAACATCCAGGGTCCAAGCTACTCAAGTATTCAAAGATCTGTTTTGTCATCCAAGCTGCAGTCAAAATAAGTTCAGAGCAGTGGACCTATGTTTCACATGTGTAACCTTCTCACTTTTACAGAAAGAAATGTCAGATATTTCCACCCATACTCACCTTTAGGACACAGTAAAACACCTTGTGGCTTCCAGCATTGCTCCAGTGTGCCTAGAGCTCACATGGACTTGATTTTTTTCAGTCTTCAGCCTTGTATGACAGACAGCTTACTTTTTGGAAAAGACTAAGGTGATTTTCAGGAGCATACTAAACCTTTGGACAAAATGCTGAAAGTAATACCCATTCCCTTGGAGATTGGGGAACTTTTGTACCTCCCATTCAACAAAAGTTAGGTGATGTCATGTAAAGTGGCCTTAAATATTCACATGGTTATTCCCATGTTTATCACATGTATGCTACCTTGCCATTGAGGTGAGTCAGCTTCTTGCACGCTGTTGTCTTCTCCCTCAGAGGCTGACACTCACTTTTATACTCACCCTGAGAAGAAATTACTTTGTGGACGTTACCATGGGGCTTTTCTGGGCACATGAAAATACAGGAAAACAGTGAGAACCCAGCTTCAAAGCAGTGACTGCTCTGCCTTGCACTTCAGGGAGTAGCAATCTGCATTATCCTGAAAGACTTTCTTGGCTCCATTAGATACGGACAGTTCTTAAGAAAGATTCAGTATTTATCCTGAAGCAGAGTTCTGTCCTATTACTCAATTCTTAATGAATGGTAATGTCACCATAGGAGGAATGAATATATGGTTGCCAGTGAAAGTAGCCTGTTCACAGGCATAGAGCAAGTGAGATTAGAAGTGAGATCCTCAATCATCAAGCCTGCTGCATTGCTGTCACAGAAAACCGTGTCAGTTAAAGAGAGGTGTGCAGTGCAGCAAAGAGGTCACAGTCCCACTGATAGTTTTACTGATGTCAGTGGCTTAGAAAGCCAGACTGGGTTCTAGTGCACTTGCTGTCATCAAGAAATGGGATTAAAAATATTTAGCACAGTGGCTTCCACTGCAATATGTTCTTGCAGAAGCAAAGGTTGCACCTTAACCATTTTCATTTCCCAACAGGGACAAAAGCAGCAAGCCAAATTCTCCAGAACTTTCCTCATAGTGACTTCTTCCTTTCTGGTGCAACAAGACCAAACCTTGTGCTGGTTCCAGGCCCTCATTCCTAAATAAGAACATCCAAGTTTTCTCACCTTACAGAGGTAACTCAGCTCATCAGATGACAGTGACATTGAGTACTCTCTGCATGAGCTTTTCACACTGTAGGTGCATTCTTGGTTCTAATACTTTGTATAACTTTGTACACATTCTCTGGTCCTAATGTTACTACTGGGAGCCATTGCAGGCAAACTGGCCTTGCCTTGTACAATATTTATTTAATTAATATTCTCGACACAAGACAATTTATTGTGGTTAATTAACATAAGCTTCTGATCACTAGTTTTGGTATTAAAAAAAAAAAGTAAACAAACATGTAAATAAATAGCTTTTCTTTTTCAGGCTCAACTTCATTCAAACACTTCTTTCCCATCTTCATGTCAAATTTCCCTATGGTTTCTGTGAAGAAGCACAGGAAGTTTGGGATTATCTACATGATGGTTTCTGCCCGCTGCTCCATGTGCATTGTGGGTTTTTTTGCTAATTTCTTACTTGCTTTCCTCTGTTTTGTTGTGAGTCACCAATGGTTGCAGTTCCTGGGGGCTGTCCTTGATCTGGCATCTCTCAAACTGGTAGTGGAGTTGGCTGGAACCAATACAGGCATCCCAGGCAGTTCCCAGCCTGCTCTCACACAGAGAACTTGCATCTTCTGCTACGCAAACCTGCCAATTAGGCATAGAAGAGGAGATCATTCCAGAAGAGCACACTCCTAAAAGGGCACGTTTTCACTTTTCTTTTTGTCGTAGTTTTGTTGAAGTCTAATTTATTCCATGTCTCCCTTAAGTTTTAATGTTCATCCACCCTCCCAGGTGTTCAGCTGGGACTAGAACCAAACGAAAGAGAAGGAAATTTCCAGCAAATCCCAAGCATTGCTTTTTGGCTAAGTTTTCTTGTGCCAGGCTTCTTTTTTAAAGTGTTCACACACAGTGTTATCTGAGTCATTAGCCATTTTCCATGTCTGATATTTAAGGTAGGTATTTATGATGACTTTATGGTAACACTTTATTAAGGCTGGACTTTAATGAATTGGAGAGTGAAGAATATTGCAATAAATAACTGGGTTTAAAACCAAGTACTTGTGATAGAGGGATTTCCAATAAGTACCAGTTGTTCACAGAATCCTTGTAGCTTCATATAAATTGATTGAAGCATTATCACAGCTAAAATTTGGAAAAAAAAAATCCCAAAAGAGCAGATTGCATAAAAACATGTCTTTATGAAAATTGTGTGTGACAGAAACAACCCATGGAATGCCATACCACTTCCCCTTTTGTTCTTTCAGCTTTTGAAAGATATATACTCACATATTCTGCCTTTTACCAGTGATTTCTTATACACATTGACAAAAAGACACAGCTTATGTGTCCCTGTCTGCCTTGTCTTTGCTTTTGTATTTCATTTTGCCATTGTGTTTGAAGTGGAATAATATACACTGGCATAAATTGTGTTTTCTGTTACTTGTGATTACTCACCAAATCATTCTGGAGTGTTCTTGTTTTTTTCTAATTATTGGGTTTGATCTCTGCTTGGGGAATAGGGTGTTCTTTGCTGTGCTGTCCTAAAAATAATTGCATTTGCAGGGCTTGTTTTCTAATAACAGTTCTGTGGAACAAGTGCTTTGGGGCCAAATCCAGATTTACTTAGGAGAACAAAATAATTTTGCCTGAATAATAATTAAGTAAAGACTCTGTGTATTGGGTCATTATTTGTAAAATATTTATACAGCCCATGACAGTTACAACATATCTGCAGTACAATAAAGAGCAATCATCATGTCAAAACAGAAGCTATTATAATATTATTGTCAAATTTGGGCAGCGTAGTGCCTTGGTTTGGACACAAGGCTTTCACAGATGTTTATGAGAGCTGATGAATCAGACAGGGGAGAGATCTAGAATAAATGTCCTTGTGTAAGATATGCCTTTTTTTTTTTTCCCAGTAAAATCCCTAGTTGACCAAAGGCTACATTGTGACACTTTGAACAACACCGAAGAACTGCTTGCTTTCCCCAAAGTATTCTCTTTGTTTTTTTTGCTATATGGACAAAACTCAGGCTTGTGAGAGCCTGGTTCAGGCTAATGAGAAAGAATGAGAATATTTTAACTGGATCCCAAGCAATTATTTGGAGTTTGAATAATACCTGGTGATTATGTGGCATTCAAAGTGTTCCATAGGTTGATGCCTAGTTATCTTGCAGTGCTACTCTCCCTGGCATTCATTTCCAAGGTAATTCATAGCGGTTTAGCCAAAGGCTTTCCACTGATATTAGTGGTGAGTCTGAGCAAGTTAATCCTTCACAGGACAAAGACAATATCATCCCCCAGCTCTTTTTTATTCTTATACAGCAATTAATGTTCACAGTAGTATTTTCCATGATGTAGACTTAATTTTTAATTTACACTTTGTGGAATATTGAATATTGCAAGATATACTTTTTCCAAGTTTTCTCAGCTGCATAAATCTACACATAGGCTCTGTCCTTAATAATTTATACTATTCCAGAGCACTACTGTAATTTTTCTAATATACCCTGTGGGTTTAATTCTTGCTTTCTGTACTTCAACTGTAAGTTGAAATAAGTACAGGTTAAGAACTCTTAGAAGTTACTTCAAGGATAGTTTTTACTTCCATGGGAAGTCAAGGATCTAGTATTGTGTATTATATCTGGAGAATGATAATTCTGATGAATTATTGTGACATATTGCAAAATAAAATAATTAAATAAGCAAAGATCAAAGATCTCGAGTTTGAACACAGGAGATAAACTGCATGCAAACAGAGCTGCCAGGTCTCAGTTCTTCAGGTGACATCAATTAGTCTGGACAACTACAGTTATTTAACTCTGCACCATGTGGAGACAGAATATCATCATTCTCTTAGTGTCTGTCAAATTAATATGCACACATGTACATATATAATAAATAAATTGTGGTCCTCACATTTACATTGTCATTTGAGTGTGATAGTAATAGCAGTTGAGTGATTCTTAAACACTTCAGTGGCAAACCCATCCTGAACGGAATACATTGATCATTACTCTGACATCCACTATTTGATCTGTCCGCACATCCAAGATTCAGAGATATCATATTGCATAGATTAATGTGTCATCCTCACTGTTTATCAAGGTGCAGTGTCTTGTTCAGGTTGTGAAAAACTCAGAAAGAATTGTAACTTAGTACATCACTAAGATTTAGTGTTAACCATAGTCTGTGTTTTCTCCCCCCTTGATAAATCTGACCACTCTTTTCATTTTGTTCTATTGTCTTTTGCATGTCCTTTTCTCTCTCTTGTGCACTTCAGAAATCTGTTTCTCCTCAGCTAGCAGGGAGTTACAGCCTGGGATGAGAGAGCTGCTGTTTTTGACCCTTTTATAATGTAACCGATTCATGGATGTTCTATGAAAAAAGAAGACATAATATATCCCCACTTTTAGTATAAACAATTAAATGATCAGGTATGCCTTTCTCAAGTAAATCTTCCACTCACAGAATTTACTACAAAACAGATCAAACAAACATAAAGGAGGAAGGTGAAGTCTGGATTCAACATTACTTGTTTGTCCTGGCATCACTTATTCCTGTAGTGGTCACAGCCTTGTTGATGCTCACCTATTGATATTCACCAACCTGCTGGGTTTAGGCCTCAAACAATGTGAAATGTGAGTGTAAATTCTCTTAATTGGAGTCAAGGTCTTCTTTGGCTCCTCTGGCACTTTTCCTTTAGTTGTCAGTTCTTCATGGAACTGAGATCAGAAACTTAACCTTTTTTTTAGCTCCCAGCTGAAGTTGTAACTCCTGGAAAATTCCCAAGATTAAGAGCAGCCTTCTTTGACTGCTTCTTCCTCTGTTTTATAGCTTATTCTATCAAGAAGGGCTTAAATCATGTTATACAGAGAATTTGTAACAATTTCTAACGCGTTTGTTCTTCAGTGTATGTAAAGCAGGAGACATAAAAGGCAATCAAAATATCTAATTCTGGGTGCTTTGTACTCAATTTCCTTAACTATTTTGAAGCACTCGTTGGGCACTGTGGGAATAAGTTCTAGTGTCAGTCTTTACCCAAAGAGAAGTCCTTGATTTTCCCTTATGTTTCCTTATATACATCTCCAAGCTTAAAAAACCTCCAGTACATGAGTAAGTAAATGAGTACTTTTGTAGTAGGGTATATGAGGGTACAAACTCCTGTTCTGAAGAGGGCTTTGGTTTGAGCAGCATAACACTGAGGTGTAGCAATACTCTCTTTTCAGCAACGGCTAAGTGTAAACATATGTCCCCAAATTTCTGGCATCCTGCAAAACAATATGAAAGATTTCAACTTTACACTCAAAATGGTATCAGGAAGCAAAACATGGTTTGATATATGAAAAAATATTGAGAAACACACTAATCCTTCAGATGACATAGTAGAAGCAATGGTGCACTGTTATGTACCTCAATAAAAAGCTGAAATACAATGTTCAACAAATTTTGCCTTTTTTGTTTGTTTGTTTGTTTGTTTTGTTGAATGTTGTAATAGATTCTGCAAATCTTTGTGGTAGGTTTTGACTGTCTCTCTACTTGGTCAATTACTATTTACTGAAAAATGTATCCAAAGAATAATGGCAAAACAGATCAAATAGATTATGTGATGAATATTTTTTCAGTTTAGTCAATTGGCCCTAAATCCTATTACAGTTTTTCTTTTATAATACATATAATATATATGTATATATAGATAGATAATATATATGTGTGTGTATATATATGTGTATAATAATTTAACAAGAACTTCAAATTACAGAGCTTTGATTTTATCCAAGGCTTGTGAGGACAACATAAACCTCAAAAATGAGAGACACCAGTATTCCAAAATGGAGTGTTAGCCCCATAACTCAAAGCACACTTGCATTTTAATTGATACTGAGATTTGGTATAACAGTAGATCTTTCCTCTTTTGTACTACTTCCCCTTATCCTCCTCTTTCTACTTCAATCCTCCACTGCATAAACACTTCTGCTCCTCCAAGTTCTGCCAGTGCTCTGACTTCATCCTCTCAACAGCCATCAGTGTTCATTGGGACAGAGTAAAGCTCCATCTAAGAAAAATACTAAAATTCTTTCAATGCGATAATGACACACCTGTGTGCCAACAGTGTTCAAGGGACTTGGAGACCATGCAGGAGCTGGATGCCTGAGTGATCCTACTGTCTTGCCTCTTTCCATGTCCCTTTCACACTGTGCACACACTAGATTCCCGATATTATTTACTCATGTGTTATCTTATTACAGAAAAATGGGATAAATGTTTCTCCTCCACCTCTTGTACAAGCAATTATTTTTCACTAAGTCTGGCTGATTTTTACCTTTGACTAATAAACATGTGACTTCAAAAATTGAAGATAGTTGGTGTTTTACTGTTGTTGAAAAAAGATTATTTCCTCTCCTCTCTAAATATTTGAAGGTTTCTAAATATCTGTCATTTTATTCCTGTCCAGGAAACATTGCCAACCTCAAGTTTTGAGTGTTTTTGTTGTCATTGTGTTCACAAAACTGTAGGCAAAGATTGGAAAGGAAATCATGTATCTTGAAGCACAGTAGCTTAAAAAGAGAACTTGTCTCCACCATAAAAATTACACTTGTCTTGAACATATCAAGAAAAGTAGTTTGACATTACTGACTTCTGAAAAATTCCACTAGATTCTTAGTCCTTTATGCCTATGTGTTTTCTAAAAAGTGAATGTAATACTATTTTGTAGATGGAAAGTCTAAGGAACAAAAATAAAGAGGAATATGCTTGGATTTTAGATGCCGTCTTTGGCTTTCCCCACTTTTCCTCTCCTGCTCCTAGTCTTTAAACCTCATGGTTGCTTCATAGAATCATAGAATCATAGAATGGTAGGGGTTGGAAGGGACCTTTAGAGATCATCTAGTCCAACCCCCCTGCAGAAGCAGGGTCACCTAGATCAGGTCGCATAGGAACATGTCTAGGCAAGTCTTGAAGACCTCCAAGGAAGGAGACTCCACAACCCCTCTGGGCAGCCTGTGCCAGGGCTCCCTCACCTCAACAGTGAAATAGTTTTTTCTTATGGAAAGTGGAACTTTTTGTGTTCCAGCTTCATCCCATTACCCCTTGTCCTATTGCTATCTACTATAGAAAAAAGGGATGTCAGTCTCTCTTTTCTCACAGAGGCCAAACATATTGGGGAATCAATATATGATCACTTAACCATAAGTACAGAGTCCCAGACACAGAAGATATTTCTTCCCAAACTTAAAAAGTCACTTCAGTTTTCCTTCAAAATTGACAATTATCTAGAGGTCAGAACTGCCAGAACAGTTTATTTCTCTTTAGAATATGTGTTCTTTGTACATTGAGTTTAACCATCAGCTGGAGTACAGTAGATACTGTGATGCAATTTCTTCCCATGTATTTTTCTGAGATCATTTCATAAAAGATTGTAAATAGCTAATGCTGTTAATTTAAGGGCACATCAAGTTGGCAAAAATAGGATCTCAGGTTTCTCTTCTTCATAGTTTTCTAGTTAGCATTCCTCTTCTAATCATCAGACTTTAACAGAAATCAAGTTCATTTCAGAGAGTGACAGACTCTTAATGTAACTTAGCTTCCAGAGTAATGAAATTACTGTCTCTAATGAAGTTTGCATTCTCTTTCATTCTCCAGTATTCCATATTTTCTTGCAGTATTGAGTGCTTGAAAGTGACAGACATTTTCCTCCTGCCTAATATGAAGGAATGATGTATTTCCTTTAAAAAATATGAGCTCTGTCTAAGCATTGGCCAGTTTAAGTTAATGCAAAGACAAAGCAGTTTTGAGTGATGAGGTTGCCTGGCTTTGAGTGTGGGCGATGTTCTGATCTAAGTTAGACCTACCTTGAATGGTTTTTTACCAGGTGACCTTTGATGGTCTTTTCCAAATGGAGCTGCACTATGAGTCTGTGATTCTCTTCCTTACTAAGAAAACCTCTTCCTCTCAATGACAGCACTCATCTTGAAGCTGGTTCCTGGGACTGTTTGAGCTCAACATTTTTTTATTGTGGATGAAGCTCACAAGTACAGCACCACTCTGCTTTGGAAGTACATAAAAAGTAGATTCTCCATTGTTTAAAGAATACAAAAAAGGGGAAGGTTTTTTTGTACCACCAGTACTAGAGAATATGAATAAAGTTCCTTGTGTTTGTGATATAAGAGTAAATGAACAGTGCTTCATTTTCTGAAGAACAAGATCCAGTACACTGAACAGTAGCAATACTGACTGAAAGGATAAGAAGATGTATATGTCTATTATAGGGCTCTGGCAGCATTTTATCAATTCTTCTACTCTGTCTTTTCTCTGTCAGAGCAGGAAAGATTTTAGAGAGAAAAAAAAAACTATAGCAAACTGATTTACAAGCTCTAACTGACAGCAGTGAGTCTTATTACTAAAGTACACTCTAGGATCACTATTCCCATCTTTAGCAATTTGTGGCCGTTGAAATTTTTTTAAATGGTCAGAAGGAAGGATGTTGTGCTTTGCAATATCAAAGTTTATCAGCACCAGGCACCGCGAGAGTAGGTTCCAGCTGCAAATGTGTGAACTTTAATTCTTCTGAAGCTATTTTATCTTCTAACAGAGTTTTGTTCCCTTCATATCCCTTTGCTCAGCTTCTTTTAAATATCCTTTCCTGTCATATGAAATGTAATTTCACAAACTGACTGGCAGCAGACATTGAATCCTAAGGCTCTTCCACCCAGAAAGACAAAACTAAAGCAGAACATTCACCTTCAAAGCCACTAAACTGCCACAAAATGATTTTGGCTGTCGCAGCTGTCTCTTATCTATCGTGCTTTTAAAATAATATTCCAAGTTATTTTCTTAAAAGGGTAAGAAAACTCTCAGGCATTTTAACCTTCTTGCGAAGGTAATGTCTGTTGCCATTACCAGGTGCTTCTAGTGAAATTGTGTACACCTTCCAGAAGTGGACGGGGCATTTGAGAGAAGGACTGGTTGTCCCTGTAAACCTTCACCATGAATTCTACAGTGCAGGATTTGAATAATAATGTATCTTTTGAAAAAAAGCAAGGAAATTCCAGTTTTGATGAGAGCCACGAGACGTTGCTGTGTTACCATTAAATCCTCTTAATAACACTGTCAGAAAAAGGTAACATCTTCACTGGCAGAAACCCTGAACAAAATGAAGTCAAAAAAAAAACCCCACCCCAAAATATTTAAGTCTTAGCAGCATTTCAGCTGTTGAGTAGTGTGGGAACAGAAAGAGTTATTTTTTCTAATAAAGTCATTAAGAAAGACTGACAAATTAAGAGTATTGGATATCTGTGTATGTCTAGACTCTTCAGAGATCCTTCTTAAGACCATACTTTCCAGCCATCTATGTTATGAACTCACAATCCTGTATTAAGAGGTTGCCTCAGTTGAAGGTCCAGACAACTCTTAAGGAACAGACTTGAAGTTTTTCTTAGCTCCTTAGAAAGGGCCTTAACTCTTGCTCATGAGGACAAGAAAGCCCAGCCTAGGCAGGTCTGAATGTGTTGTCTGCCACAATCAGTAGATTTCTTAAGCTGAGCTTTTCCTAAACACAACACAAACCCTTTCAGGTTGAGTGTGGGTATAGACTGAAAGCATCTGTCCCTCAGGTCCTCAAGCTCACATTACTTCTTGGAAGCATAGTCACAGGTTACAAAGAACATGATCCATGAAGGATAGTACAAGGTCTTCAGATCCAGAATGAGAAAGGAATTTTTGGACCATGAATCTGCAGATATTAAAGAAATTACTCTAAGAGATTATTACTTAGAAGTTTGTTGTCACAGGCTGCAGCCTGGTCCAACAGCATTAAATCGCGGTCACAGCTGACTCCTCAGATCAGTCTAATGGGGGCAGAGAGCAGCAAACCTGTAGGACTATGATGCCTTCTGAACAAGGATCAAAGAAGGGAGTGAGGAGGGGAAAAAGTGTGCATTTACATAAACACTAAATGACAAAAAAATGGTAAATATTAATTTAGATCCATACAAAGAAAGTGAAATAGTAATTTAAGAGATTCCTAGTTCTGTTAAGAACTCTGCAGATTACTCTATTAATATTAAATTGGGGTGAAGATAGATCTCATACGTAGTAATGAAGCTGACGTTTTGCCTGCAGAGTTAAATAAGCAAGCCCGTCATTTCACGTTAGAGCAGACGGAAATCAGGAGGGACAAAGAATGGATAGAAAAAATGATAGTGTTGGCAGACAAAAACTGTGGCAAACTGCTTGCTAGAAATCCAATCTCTGCTGAGTAAACTCATCATCGACTTACTCTGAAAAGCTCACAAATTCCCTGCCTTTCACCTTTTGGATGGGATGAAAGACATGCTGGCCAACTGCCAACTTCTGATTCGAGTGTTTTATCTAGGAGTGTGATAGTGATTCAGCCAGGGAGAGACAAGAAGCCATTGTGGATCCAGAAGAGAGCCTATATTTTTTTACTTGAGATTTCTCAGTTGAATCTAACTAATCTCTTCTCACTGGATTTGCACCCCTAGAAACGTCTCTTTGAAGAGGGTTTGCTCATCAGAGCAAGCCATCCAGACTGTCATGGATTTGAGAGACAATCACTGAAGGGAAAAAAACAGTCTTTGCTGACCAGTAGAAATTCATGAAAGCTTCTCTAAAGCCTTATAACAACACATCTTTTTAGAGTGACATTGCACACAGCATACAAGGCCAAATCTGGCCATCCTCATCAAAGACTGCGTGGAGGGTATTGCTGCACATTTGGCTAGGCTTTTACTATCCTTCCACAGCCCCTTCTGCTGCCTGGGGACAGCATTTGGTTGAGATAAGAAAAGACAGCCAACTTTTACTGCAGAGAATCAGCCCCAAAGGTGGCTCATAACAGAATAGTACCCAAGTGACAGATTCAGGCTGTGATGGACTTTCTGGACCAGCAAGAAGAGTGGAGGGGCCAAAAGGAGATAAGCACTACCCCTTTCTGGTGTCTGAGGATGGAGTGAAAGAGAAAGCTTTAGACCCACTGAAGAGACTAGGAGTGGCTTAGGATTAAGTGCTTAATGCTTGAAAGCACTTTATTTTAGTCCATGTTTTTAATCCTGAGGGTAGCAGTGGCAGTTGCGCTCCTTGACTTGTGTTTCTGCTTTGAACTTTTTCTCAAACCTCAGTGTAAGCTGGAAATGCTGAAGCTTAGAGGTTTTTGCATGAAGAGGAAGACACACTCCTCCCTTGCCCCAGTTTTACACATCCTGAACACAAAGCTGTTGACTGAATTTCTGTAAAGCTAGGGCCAGTATCTGCACAATACCTAGCTCCCACAAATCATCAATGGAACAAAACCCAGTGAGTGTTGTGCTTCAGAAGCACTATTTTCCATTGCTCCACTGAATTGGTAAACAACCATCTGCAAAAGGCTGATTGCAGACTTTTCCTGGCACATTGAGGAGAAAAAGGTTCCTCACGAATAGCCACTGTTTCTCTACATGATAAAATTTGATTTGTCTTGGACCCAGTTCCTACATGTTCTCTGCTTTGTGTAGGCAGATACATTTGTACAGTGTTTAACTACCAGCTAGTCAGACTGTAGAGGATTTTGTGTCCCTTATACGTGGAAGAATTCACATCCCTTGGTACAAACACCTGTCTTTAATCTTCCTCTATCTTTGCAGTATAAGGTCAGATTAAATCATAAAATCACACATAAAAATAAATCTATTGTTCAAGTGTCAAAACAGCCAGACTTGGGTTTTGAGTTAACATGGAACACATCTTACAGAGCTAAGCAATTAATTTACTTACTTGTCTTATATTATCATCCCGATCTGGTATCTGAACAAGTTATATGAGTTATTAAATGTTATTTTTCTTCCTAACTTCATGCGTCGTTCCTACACTCATACTCTTGTGCTGTATTTTCCTGACCTTGTGTTTAGAAGTGACAAAATATGAATATTAAATTTGTATGACCTTTACCATCCCCAAATGTGAATTAGGCTCATACATTTCTTTGCACTTGCATTTGAAATGAGTTATTTAGTCTGCACTGACAACTGTGTAGCAGAGAGATAAGGCAGCAGTGCAGTATTGATGTAAAAATAAGCATAATAATCTTTAAAAACATTTCAGATAAAAGAAGCAGATAGCAACTCGGTGTTCTTGAGATCATGGTTAAGGTTTTTGTCCTCCCTGAAGTGGTGTTTGGGAGCTGTAATCTCCTCTCTTTGTTTTCTGGTACAGGAGATATGCATAATGAGAGAAAATAAGAGATAGGCAAACAGGAAAGCATCTCCCCCTAGAAGCCTCTAAATACGTGTAATTATATGCATGCACACCAGCAGAGCTTTGAACTTGTTTTAAATATCCAAGTGCAAACTGTTTGAGTTGCTCTGTGTATATGTGTGTGTGTGTGTGTTCATGTGGTATTTTAACAAGGACGGTGTATTGTGATAGTATAACTCTGAAGCTTTCAATTTAGTAGATGTCTTTTGCAGATTTTCATGATGTTCAAGCAATTTGCTGACCTTTCAGCCACTAATATTGTATTCTTAAAATAAATGTAATAGGTAAAGAAATCACAATGGTAATTTTAAAAGAAATTTCTTCTGCTCATGTGATCATTATGATGGTAGTTTTACCAGAGCTGTAGTCTGCCACATCTGCTAGATATGTTTCTTATGTCAAAGGTGAGTTTGAGTCTGGCACTATTTTTAGACTGATTTGCTAAGGAAACATGTACATGTTCCTCAGGTACATGTGACCACAACCTTTCTTTCAAATCTATTACTGCATTTCAACCAAATTTCATAGAGGCACATTGATACCTCAGACATTTTAATTCTGTGATCAAGCTGAGAGATGTCTTAGAGGAAAGACACTTATTACTGCTCTCACTGCTGCCCCAGCCCCACATACAGGAGTGTGTGGATGCCCACAGCATACATGTAACCCCGGCTGGTGGGCAGCAGAATTAGTAAAGAGGCATGGAAAATATCTGTGGGTAGCAAAGGTGAAAGTGTAGGAGATGTAGAGTGCTCCCTGAAGGGAGCTAGAAGTGGCGTGAGAGTCATAAGAGAGCAGCAAGAAATATTGCTACTGTACTGACCAGTTCACTCAGGTTTTTTTGTTACCAAATAACATTTCCCCTCATCTTCTCCCTATCCTACCACCCCATGATAGCTTTCCCTCATCTAGTTAAGCAGTTGCACATCTAAGATCTGTGATTTATGTATTGTTTTGACAGAACCCAGCTATTTCACCTCATCTGATTTTCTAAGGAGAGGGTACCTCTCACACTGTCTATGTGAGCCCATTTGGTTTTGCCTTTTCCTCTCTAACTGTTGAACATTATGGTTGATTTCTGCTGAAAAGTGGAGAAAGAAAATAAATCTTAAAGGTATTAATTTCTTATATTTTTCAGGAAATTTAGCTGTAAGGGGGAAGAGAAAGGCTTTTGAGATCTCTTGACCAAAGAAAGAGAGACATCCTCAGACAGAAGATCTGTAAGTTAATTAAGGAAACTATATCACTGTCTTTGCTGTCGAAAAGTTCCCACCAAAACCCCCAGTCCAGCATGAGAAACTAACCCAGATAAGAAGAGGCTTCAATTGACTCGATGCTCAGATGAGAGAGAGTTTCTTCAGAGAAAACTGAGGCTGGGGAGATAAATACAGTTTATTACAGAGGAGAATGCACAGTGTGTTCTTGCAGCACCTTTTTTTTTTTTTTCCCCTCAGAGCACTTTTTTTCTTATTTTGTTTCCCTTGATTTGAAATGAATCATTCAATCTGTGTCACTTGTCCACATTGGATTGCATCGGTTTGATTTTGTTTGATGCAGCAGAGAGGGGAAGAAGCGATGGGATGTGACATGCACTTTATCTTGAGTATTATTTGTCTGTACAAGAGCGTGGTGAGATGAAACCTCACAAAGGCCCAGTGTAAAAGATAGTCATTACTTTGTAAGTGCTTACACAAATGTGGTGGAAGATTACATTTGGGAAAAAGCTTTTCAAACTGCTCAGATATTTTCTGATTGAGAGATGAGTTAGTCAGAGCACGCTAACAGATAGCTGGGGACAATGCAAATGTGTAAGTTAGAGGCTTGGTGACTGACTGACATAACATGAGAATGCACAATATGTGAGAAATCTTTCCCAAATTTATAGTACTTTGGCTAGGAATGAGAATATAATTCTAGCTTTATTTGCTGGGAAGTCCTTTTGTAAGGTATTTTTCGGTGTCATATATTTTATTGAATGAGACAGAAAGTATTTCTTATCTTAAGAGAGTAATGAGTTTATGGGTTTGGCAGAGAAAAGGGAGGGGATTGACCCTTTCTTAGAATGTTTCAAAATCCCAGGTAGACAACAGCACTCAATATCGTAATTCTATAACTATTTGAGAAGACATCTTGAAGAAACTGGAGGACAAAGTCAAATGGTTGCACATGTATGGAAGCATAAAAATTAACATAATCTATTCAACCAGAAATCTGCAGCAGATCTAGGTCTGGTAGGAGGAGGGAAATCTGTAGGAGTAGTTTAAGTAGGTCTGCACTCTAAGAGTTATTTGAAAGTCACTTGTAGTGGCATTTATGGAGTGTTACACCATTACTATATTTTTTCTGAGCACTATTTTTTTTTTTTGTAGAACTATTAGAGTGTTTCCTTCTGACATTAACTTGAAACTGTCAGCAAGCTTTACATGTAACAGCCTTGAGGTTTAATGTTGAATAATTTCTAAAGAGTCCTGGAATTTAAGAAGGATGGACAGTGTTTCACCAGAGAGACATACTGAGGCAGAAATAAAATTGTTAAGCACAGTGGTAAGTTGTTATCCTATTTTGCATTACAGCTATGTTTTGTGACTTCAGGTCTTAAAATTTCCTGGTAAGTCTCTATAGAATATTCCCTTTGGTCCCTGAGAAGATTTCAGCACTCTAGTATTTTCTTTGGCATGTCTCCACTTTGTAAAGGAGGCCTGTTTAATCAAATAGTAAAAAAATTGTACCATAAGACAGAACTGACATGATCTGACCAGATAACTCTAAATAATAAACACTTGAAGAGATACTTACAGTCGGGCTCAGATGTATTTGGAAAAAGCTCTTCATCAAGCAAATAATAAAAGCCATGATCAATTCACAGATAATTCTCCAACAGAAAAAGGGTCAGATCTGATAAATGAATTGTTCATGAAGGCCATTTTGATGAGCTATAATTATATGAAAGAAATCCTGTCATCTTTTGTCTCTTGATTGCTTGATGGCCACATAAAAGGAAGAGAACGGAAAAGAAAACTGGATTCTCCCAGTCAGTAAGAGGTGTGGTATTGATTCTAAGTTGTTGCTAGGTAAATAATTAAACCATGGTTTCACTCTTGATTTTATTTGGCTGCTGTATGTAAAGGCTACTTAGATACATCAGTGAAAAATTAATTAATATATTTCTGCCACTGCTCAAATTATGGAAATCCAAAGATGAAATGGCTATAGTGGTTTGAAACCACTAATTAATGTTCCACCTCTACTTCAGAAAATTTTTCCAAAGTCTAATGGTTCTGACAGATCAGACCATCTTTTTTTTAATTTAATTTTATTTTAAATTTTTCATTATAGTTCCTACAATAAATAGATATGTATGAATGGAAGATGTAAATCAGCCTGATTTTATGTGATGAGCTTTACCAGGGCTATATACTTACTTGATCTTGTTCTTGGTGCCACTCCAACCCCAACAGAGCTCTTCACTGTGTAGATCAAAAGCATTAGCTGACCACATATGCTGCATCAAGGAAAGGGCAATGCCGAACAAGCTGAGAACAGCACACAGTGGTTATCAATGAGGTGCTCTATATCCTTTTCCAAAATAAAACTTAGCTGCAATATGACATGTACCAAGAAAATGAAGCAAAAAGACAAACGACGGGGAAGGTCTGAATAATGAAGCCTCTGAGTAATTAGCATGGTAATACCTGAGGCATATTTGTACGCACCACATCCATGCTAATTGCCCATTTACCAGACTAATTTAACATCAGTTATTTCTGGGTTCATTCCATCATCAGTATATTTCTCTTGTTACTAAGCTACTGTAATTTCAGCATCAACTGTGTTTTGACTTAGATACACTTGTAACCCTTCAATATCCACAGGGGAGCACAGTTTACCCTGAGCTTTTCAGTTTAAATGTCTTATATACAAAAGCTGGGGAATTTTCATTTCAGACCCCAATGGGCTCATTTCAGAACTGTATTTTTCAGACACTTGATGTAGAAACTCCAGATCACCATGTGGTCACCCAATGCAATTTTTACTGTTCTTTTTCTGTGTTCTGAAGATTTCATACTATCTAATTTACCTCAAATTTAATCTTTTGCAAAGGTCTCATGGTCATTAAAGTGATTACTTTCTTCTATACATATGAATGATTGTGGTAAATGATGATTAGAAATTAACAATTATATTATACAGTGTGAAATAGCATTTCATTTGCAAGGAGATTAACTAGTTGATCTGATGTGTCTTTTTATTTTTAATATGTATGCTTCTGTGATATTTATAGATACTGGTATTTTCTCCATCACGTCCCAAGAGGACTACAAGAGGAATCATTCTTGTTCTTACTGAAAACATTTTGTAGGATGCTGACTTTCATTTTTACTTTTCAGGGGAAATAAACTGTACTCTCCACATTTATAGAAGCAAATTAAAGATTTGTAATGATTTTGGTGCCAAAACATGATGCCTTTATTTCAGGCTATGAATGGAAATCTTAGCAACCTTGAAAACATAGGAACAAGAAGAGACAAGTGGATTTGTCGGTAGTTCTCTGAGATGAAAGTGGGTTACCAAATGGTGTACAAACTCAGTGGACTCACTGGGCATCATAACTGCTCTGAGGATTTCAGTGGATAAGCAAACATACAATGATCCAATGTATTTTAAACATGATAGGTTATCTTTTTGTTAGTTTTCTGTGTTGCATTTATGCTGTCATCGGTGACCAGTGAGAAATAAATACCACACATACATGCTTAATATTGATTACCTGGTAAAAACCAGGATATGAGTTTTACTTGAATGCTTAAAATTGAAGGAGAGAAGGATGAGATGGATCCAAAAAAAATGGATCTAGACAGTTTACTTACATGTCAGGCCAAGTACATACTCCCCCAAGCACAGAATGTAGAAATATGCTGTTCAGCTGCTGCCCATCCTTGGAGAGATCAGAAATTCAGGATGTCTGAGTTTCTGCTAACAAAAACCTATACAATCCTCAGCACTTACTAATGAGAGGACCCTAAGCTGTCTTCCTGGAGAGCACAGGAGAGCAAAGTGCCTGATTCACTCTAACTTAACTTTTCTATCAGTGAGGACTGTGGATGGTGGAGCTTGTTGTCTCCTCTGAGACACAGATACGAGGTGGATTTTGTCTTGGCTTTCCACAAGTCATGGCTAAGACTTGTCAAACCTGCTGAAATTCAAAAGCTTCTGTGATTTGCATATGTAACCAGATGTGAATTATACTGTAGGGTTTTAGGGAATAAACCTATCAGACAGGGCCTTAAAACACAGATGAAGCTGGGACCGCAACTGGCTAAAATGTGTTACCTTTAAGTAAAGTATAATGAATCCATCAAATATTAGAAGGGTGAACAGACCCATCAGAGAGCAAGTGAATCATCTTATTCTGTTTAATGGATCATTGGCAGTAGACTGTGAATTTTTTTGCTTTGTAGAAAATAGTGGATGTCACTTTCAAAAAGAGTCAAAACCTAGATTATTCTCTTGTTTCATTTTCTCAAATGTTTGAAATGGAAGAGTAGACTGTGGAATCAATTAATGCCACAGGTGGACATTTTTGAACCATTGTCTTATCTGCTTATTTAAATCCCTATCTTAAGTTTTCCATTGCTTTATTAATAGCAGCTTTGTTTAAGAAATGATGTAAAACTAAAAACTGAATATAGAGTAAACTTCAAACAAACAAACCTGAGAGGAGCAGTTAGCTATTACATCATAAAAAGAGCCTAAAAAGTATAAACCAAGAATCTTTTCCTATGTTAACATTATCATCAATATAGCACAAAAATGAGAAATGTAAAGCAATTACTGTGGCACCAAAAAGGCATAAAAGACGCATATCAGAAAGCTTAGAATCTGTCTCTGTATTTGCATACAGCTACCATAAGTCTCTTGAAATTTGCTCTGAGCATATGGAGGACTTGATCAAAACCAGAGCATATATTTTACACAACAAGGGGCTTTATACAGATGCACTAAATTCACAAAGGCAACTGAAGGACGTTTCAGACAGACTTGACAAATTACAGGCTGCTGCTGTTACTGTCACAGTCTCTGTGTAAATCTGGTTTAACAGCAAAGAACTGGCATCGCACAAGGACAAAACTGAAAAAACAATTCAGAGGTGCTGTAGAACTTTTCCCATTACAAATGCCAAGGTAGGCAAATACAGAGGTCCATAAATAAACAGGTCACGGATTAAATAAAAAATGGGGAAAAGCCACGTCAGGTGAAAAGTCAGATTTTGCATTATGCTTTCCATGTATGGAAACTGATACATGGAAATATGTGACAGCTTTTCCCCTTCTTTTTAAAGGATTTGTTTGCCAGCTGAGAATCACTTGAATGATTTCAGTTATTTTGACTGAAAATTTATAGTGGGTGAGAAGATGAAAGATAAAATAACCTGGTAAAAGTATAACCAATATCAAAGAAGTGACAAGAATGTGAGGCTAAATTGGACAGGGACTTAAATATCCTGTTCTTGTCATTGGCTTGGTTTGAAGTATAAAAGCACATTCAAAAGAGATTACAACTCTAGTTACTGGAGGATTTTATCTGTCAGATTGCATGAAGGCGTGCATGGAGGTGTCTGAAAATCTCAGATTTTGTAAGAATGATAAAACCAAAAAAACCCAGTCCCTCTCCTCAGTGAGCTGCATCTGCTCACTTTTGCTTTGTCACAGAAGTATTTCTGGGAAGCAGTACAGTGTGGCCCTTGCAGTTGCTTCGTGGCCACCACTCCCGAAGTCTGTGACTGAACTCTTCTGCCTTCAAATATCTCTTTTTTTTCTTGGGAATTCCAGTATCTTTCCTGAGTGATCATCTTTCCAAGGCATATCTGCTTGAACAGTGTTTGGGACCCACGACCAGTCACAGCTGGGCACGTCAGGAGGTCAGGGAAATATCTCCATGAATACAAGTCATCAGTAGTCAGTGTTGCTGACGAAAAGATTTGAGATGCAGTGCCCCTAAATACTCTCACATATTCGCTAGGTGGAAAAACCAGATTGATGCTGTCATTAGAAACAATATTGCAGGAACCAGAGCAGCAGACTTCTCAGTGTTGGTCACTGGAAGGACTTGAGACAGCAGTAGAGGAAAGGATGGTAATGGCACAGAAGCAGCTGGTTGCTAAACTATGACTGATGGTCTGTTTCAGAATGATAGATATAAGAAAGTTCTGAAAACCTTTTATAATAGCTGCAACAGTGATGACAGTAAACAGTACTTCACAGTGCAAATGCCAGCAGCTCCTCATAGGGTTCATTTCCCAGGAGACTTTTCTGTTTTGTCATTGCCACACATGGATTACTACTCTTTGGATGAACTGATCCTCTTCCCTGTCGGGCCAGGTGTTTAGATGACACTTCATTGCCTACAGGAAGAGCAGAAACTCTCGTAGAACTAGCCCTCTTCATAACAGGTAAAGATCAGCCAGTAATGTATAAACATACTCTATTTATAGTCCAGAGAAGCTCATAGGTGTTTGCTTCCCCTTCTTTCCCTCACCTCTACTCTTCAATGTGCTCTAGGAAACAGCTGTACTCAGACACATACTGTATGAGTGCAGAGTAAAGAAAGGTTTCCCCATTTATTTATTTATTTAACGGAATTAATTTTGCATTCATCATTGGAAAACTAATTTGGAGCTAATCTGTAAACCTTCTCATAGGAATTATATTCTTCATGGGTCATGTACACAACTAAAGACCCCAGTCCTTACAGTCTCAAACCTCTGCCACAGGCAATTCTTATAGTTACAGTATTTTGCACATTCGATATGGGCGAAACATCTAAGATGAAACAAAAGTTATTAACAAATTTTAATGTATTTCCAGACACGGTAGCAATAAAAATGTGTGAACAACATGGTTTTTAGGCACCATTGTCTCTTACTTCTGCAAGATGAAGACCAAAGATGTCAAAGTCTTCTTAAAGACATTTTGTTAGAATAATTTTGTTACCCTGTGTGACTCACTAGTATGTGGTACCATATATCCTTTAGATTCTACTGCAAAGTTTGGCAAGTATTTTCTCCTAGTTTTTAATTTTCTAAACCCTGTTTCTGAGTAAGCAAATAAGAAACTGTTCTAAACAGAGGCTATGAACCTCTCCTGCCAATTTACCACTTCATAATATTACTCAGGTTTGCAGGTTTCATTTTCCCATGGATGTGTGTGACATTACTGCTGACATCTTTCAGGCTTGTACCAATATTGTTCCTGTGACAAAACATTATCTGAGTCCAAAATTCATTCTTGTTCAAGCAGTGTCTGCTACTCTAAATTTAGAACCGTTTCAGTGTAACATAAAGGCTTAAAATTCACATTACAGAGTTTTGTTAGCCAAGATACCACCTTACTAACTGATAAGATCTAGGATAATAGCGATGTTGAGCTGCATTAATACTAGAAAATATAGAAAAAAAAATTGAATAGATGTGTCCTTAGTTCCAGTGTAGTAAGTCAAGAAAATGTTTTTAGCACACAGAGTTAAACAAGCAAATGATCAGAAGTCATCTAACGTGGATTTTTATTATTTACTGCCATGTTGCTGAGGTTTAACACAACTGCAACATCACTTTCATGTCCTCGCTTTAATCATAAAAAATTATTTTCAGGAGAAGAATCGTAGAATTGTTATGACTGGAGAAAAGACTTTTAAGATCATTTAGTCCAACCACTAACTTCACGCTGCCAGGTCCATCACTAAACTAAACCATATCCCTCAGTACTTTATCTATGTGTCTTTTCAATATCTCTAGGGCTAGTGACTACACCACTCACTGGGCAGCTTGTTCCAATGCTTAAAAACCCTCTAGGTGAAAAAGTTCTTCGTAATGTCCAAACTAAACCTCCCCTGGTGCAACTTAAATCCATTTCCTTGTGTTCTATCATTCATTACTGGAGAGAAGAGATTGACTCCCACAGCACTACAACTCCCCTTTAGGTAGTTGTAGAGAGTGATCATATCTTCTCTCAGTCTCTTCTTGTCTAGGCTAAACAACCCCAACTCTCAGCTGCTCCTTGTAAGACCTGCTTCCTAGACCCTTCACCCACTGTGTTGCCTGTCTCTGAACATGCTCCAGTGCCTCAATGTGGCAATATCCAGATTTAGTGCAAAAGACTAACTATAAACGTTTCTCTCCATAGACTTTATAGAGAACCTGATCTACTTCATTCCTGCTACTAGTTATCACTGTACATCGCTGACCTTCCCTGTTGAGCTCAAACGAAAGGGTGGCAGAACATATCTCTGGGAATTAAGATAAAACTACTGTGTCCAGTTCTGGGCTCCTCAGCTACAGAGGGACAGAGAACTGCTGGAGAGAGTCCAGTGCAGGGCTACCAAGATGATCAGGGGACTGGAACATCTTTCATACAAGGAAAGGCTGCGGGAACTGGGGCTGTTTAGTCTAGAAAAGAAGAGACTGAGGAGAGATCTTATTAATATTTACAAATATCTAAAGGGTAGGTGCCAGGAGGTTGGGACATCCCTTTTTTCTATTGTAGCTAGCAACAGGACAAGAAGTAATGGGATGAAGGTGGAACACAAAAAGATCCATTTAAATATAAGGAAAAAACTATTTCACTATGAGGGTGACGGAGCAGTGGCACAGGCTACACAAAGGGGTTGTGCAGTCTCCTTCCTTGGAGGTCTTCAAGACTTGCCTGGACATGTTCCTATGCAACCTGCTCTAGGTTGACCTGCTTCTGCAGAGGGATTGAACTAGATGATCTCTAAAAGTCCCTTCCAACCCCTACCAATCTGTGATTCTATGATTTGCAAAGTTTCACCAGAATGAGCTTTGAATCATAGGACTCCAGAGTTGAAGAGTTAGTCTTTTACTTTATTAGCTATCCATATTCCTTTAATTTCCCCCTCTGCAACAAATGGACACTTCGAATCAAACAAAATTGCTCCAGTGTTTAAAGTTATGTATTTCCACTATTTCAACTGTTTCTCAGGAATGTTCCACTCTCCTCCTTGCAAAGGGACAGCAGTAATTTTTATACTGTAAGTAGCAAGCACTAAACACATCAGCATGCACAAAGTTTCCAGCACAAAGTTTCCTATTGACATCTTATCTTGGATGTGTAGTTGAAGGAAGAGAGAAGAGTATGGAAGAGAAGCAGAACAAAGTTCTCTTTCCTTTTCCTGTAGAGATCATATATGATATAGGATAAAGGCTAATTCAGAAGAATCTTTCTTTCCAAAACAATCCTTCTTCCCTCATTAACTCTGTAATACTAATTTATAGATAAATATCTTTAAAGGATGCCTATACTGAAATGCTGTACAATAACATTTTGGATAGTGCAGACCACAGTAGCTCAGGAGCAGGCAGTGACGAGGTGACTGGCAGGGTTTATTAGCCTGGGAAACATGGTCTCATTCAGACTCCTAGACCATTGTCAGAACCAGGCTAATGCATGATGGTGTTTCTGTGTGCTGCACAGATCCAGCTGCTCTGATTTATGATAATACTCAGCATGACAGTCCATTACACAAGATAAATATTCTTTTAGTGATCCTCAATCCACATTTACAATCACTTTCTTCATCTTCCCCCACCTGTCCCATTTTATTCCATCCGTGAAGAGATTTCATGATTACACACTTCTTCCCCAGTTCATGCTCCACATCCTACATTTCAGCATCCTTATTATCTCTGTTTTTAGGTTCTGGCTTTCAGTTGCCAACCAGATGAAGGCTGTCTGCTTCTCACTATTACAGTTCACTTCCTTAGAAAAGCTAATGGCTAACTGGGAGCTGGGTAGAACAATAACATGTTGATCTATATATGACAGAAAGTGACTGAATAATTCACGTGTGGAAATTATTCTAATATTATTAAGCTTTACAAACCAAGCTTTCAACTGGGTTGAATTTGAGGTTTGAATCAATCTAGTTATTAAGAATTTCTGGAGAGTGGAAACAGCTTCTAACCAGTGATAAAAGTTTTCTGCAGCCTCTCTTCTTGCTATCTCTGAAGAGTGCACATTTTTGGTAATTCTTGTTAATGATTGATGAGGCCAATTTCCCAAACATAGCTCTTTTAATTATTGTGCAGTGGTTCAGTTTGAATACCAATTACCTGACTCTGAAGTGAAGAAGGACAGTGTGCTTGAAAGCTTCTGTTTTCCAGTGACCTCACTGGTCTAGTAAAAGCTGTTACCTCACTCTGTAAACCTAGTTTGGCTTATATGCTCAGGCTTTGACTGTGATATCAACATTACTACTATGCAACAGGTGCACTTACTTCAGTGTGAATGATTTTGTTTTACCACAAATTTCTTCCCGAACTTACATTCTCCTTTGTTTTAGTACACAAAGGGTGACTGTGTTTCTGAGATAAATCTGAAATGGTTAACTAGAGCAACCACTACAGCTGTGTAATCGAATTATCAGACTTTAAGACCACACGACTGGAGCGTGAGGACTGACACCACCTCAGCATGCCTCCTCATACCACAGCCAGTGCAGCACGGGACTCAATTTCCATTTTAATTACACAATCATTTATCAGTACTTGCCCATAATAAGCAGATAAAGTTCTTCATCTCTGTTTAGCAGTGGATAATTCACTCATGTCTGCTAGCACTGATACTGTCTTTTCCAGGGGACAAACCTCAAGGTCTTTACCCAAGTTCCTGCTTAGTTTCCACATCGACAAATTCCCTGTGAAAACAAAGAAGGAAAGAAACAAGATTAAGGCAACTAGAAGATGCTAGTGTTGTCCCAAGTCATCATTAAAGAAATTTAATTTCATTTTTTTCTGCTTAGGTGTTTTCTTTTTCATCTTTATTTGACGTCTGGTTTAAAGACTGTGGTCTTTGGCTCCTACACTTTTCATAGCCACTATTTAACCATCTTATTATTTTTGAGGCACATTGTCTGATCTAGTATTTTTCAGATATGTTTTTTTATGCAGTTTGGGTTTTGCTGGGTCCCTGTACTGGCTCCCATCAACACAACTGTAACATCCAAATATTGTTCCACTCACATAATTTTGAATTCATTCCACTTGTTTCAATCTTAATCTAGGACATGCCAACACTATCATTCCTAGTGTCATGTTCTGATATATCTGAAATAGATGTAATTTAATTAGCTAGCACATCAGTATATATTTATGTTTCAATACCACTAGAAGCACAGCCCAGGTAGTTTTTGATGGAGGCTACATGTAGCCTCCCAAGACATACAGACACAAGCAGTAAAGTTCATGGTTTGCAATTTCTTATCCTTGAAAAATGGCATTGGGTTGGTCACATCCACTTCTTTATGATGAGTTTTATTGCCTAACTCCTCTTTTTTGAAATTCTCTTTTCTTTTCAGTTGCCATAAAAATACCGTTTCATAAAGATTTTTTTCCCTGCTTTCTTTTTACCTTCCAATTTTCTTCTGTTTGGAAAAAAGTAAATCATCTTAGATTTAAGAATCAGGGATTTTTTTGCTAAAAATTTAATAGGAAATTTGCTGTCTTGAGTATGAGAGGGAAAAAAAAAATACACTGAAGGCCTGCAAAGCCAGCCGTGTTGTCATTTTAACTTTCTTTGGATTGCTGTAGTAACAAGAACATTGAAAGATTTAACTTTCTTAAGAGAGATCTTGCTATATTATTCTAAAATAACCTTATGAAAATTGCAAGATGACAAATATTTAACTTAGTACTATCACTTAAAATTATATTATTGCTATGTTATTTGACTGGTACTCATAAAGTCCTCCCAATTAATTTTCTTAAACTATTACTAAACAGCACAGTGCATTTGATGGTACTGAGAACTGAAAGAAACCTTCCTGCTTTTTTTCCACAGTTTGCTTTAAGCACAAAAGGCATTAACAGTATAATGGAAGACATACAGATGGATTTTCAAAGACTTCAACAAAAAAGGACTAAGTCATCCATGATTGATCAAAGGGATAAGTGGATTTTCCCCAGTAAACCTTGAAAGACAAAAGCTTGATATCCAGTATCTGACTGAAGCATCAATTCTAAAGGAATAATTTTCTTACTGTTACATTCATGAAATACTATTAAACTCTAAATCAATATGAGTCTACTATTCTTTTATATTTCACATTAGTCTTCTCATAACACATAGCTACTATCAGAGTGAAGTAAAGGCAATGTCTTCTCATGAAATTGATGTAATTTTCAGTTTATCCCAAGATTTCTTATTTATCACCTGCTGTTATACAGCCTTCATGGATCATCATTGTTGGGTAGGGAAATACATATTTAGGTATTTTAAGATTGTTACTGTGTAAGTATTCCTCTGATTTTGGATAATTTGCTTCTGTTCCTTAAATAAAGGTCTTCTTAGTATGACTATCTGTCTAGTAATGATCTCAGAGATGCACGAGATACTGCATTAACATACCGAGAGGGTAAAAAAAAATTACATTTGCTCCATAGGTAAAACTTTTGAGTTGAGCCTGTTTTTTGTTACTATGCTATGTTGCAAAGATAGCTAATCTGACATATACCTTCTCTTCGAACTAGAGTACACAGCTAGTTTTTTAACTCTAAAGAATCATGGCTAGTTGAAACAAATTTTATCACCTAAGGCAGAGGCTCTGACCTTGTTCTTGGGGCAGGTTTTATTTAGTGGACCAGTCATTTAATTTGTCATTTGATTTAATATGAGTACCTGTTTTCCAGAAAAGTTTGATAATGACCACAGGAGAGATACTGAATTTATATTTTTTTAACTTGAAAAGGCTGAAGGAGTAAAACCCTCATCCTATCTCAGCCAAATTAAGCACTAACTCCACTAGAAAGCATAAAAAAAAATTAAATCAGGCAGAGTAATCTGTCAATAGGATGGCAATTATCAGTTTGGAGATACCTATTAGAAAGATGGAATTTGTTTCTTATATATTAAGAAAAGTCGAAGTGAGGATAGATACAGTACCAGTGAGGAAAACACCAAGTACACATGGCAAAGAGGTGGCTGGATGTTGGTATTGTGAGATTAACTCATTTTAGAGTTGGTTCTTAATTTAAGATATTCCTGACAGAGTTTCTGGAAGAGAAGTTTCAGATCCTGGAAGTGTCAATAAAGACAATAGACTTCAGACAGAGTTTAGGGATGTGACAGAAAGATGAAAAGATATGCAGATGCCTAGCATACAAGAGGTTCCGAAAGGAAAATTTGTGTAGAAGAAAGAGGACCACTGACATTGTGTGACTGTGGGGAAAATGTCTTTCTATGTGCAAGAGACTTCAAGCACTGCAGTAGGCTTGCTCTGTTAAGAAGAAAAGCCAGCAGCATGATACAATGGGATGGCAAGAAAGAAGAAAAGAACTAGTCTGAAGTGAATAGACAATGAGACAATAGAAGCCTTCAGAGACAGCATCCTGGAGAGACAGAAGAATGCTCCAGAGACATTCAAAAAGAGGATGAGGTACAGAAAGAAATAGAAGCAGAAGAAAGAATACCAAAGAGAAATAGATATGTCTTTTGTTAGTGTCAGTGTATCACTAGAGCCTCATTACTGAGAGGAGTAAGTAGGCATATTATGAAAGCAACTCAAAAAGGTGCTGTCTCCTGGGGAGCAAGAGCACATCAGGTAGACTCAAGACTGGAGAGGAAGCTGACATAATGTGCATAAAGGCCACTGGTTGCTCTTCACATCAGAGCAGGCAGCGAAGTTGTTGCCATAGATAATGAACTGTTTAATCTGGTGGGGAAATGCAGTCCAAGAATGGAAGGCTCAGGAATCATTCCTGTCCAGAAAGATGACAAAAAATCTTCAAGAATTTGAAGAGCAGTAAGTGATTTCTTGATGATTATAGTATATTCGAACATTCACAGATACATCTTTCTTAAAGAAGGTTCAGTTTGACCTTGTTTTTCCAAAGGGATATAAGCCAGGTAATAGCTGCAGAAAGCTGAGAGAGTCTCAGATAACCTCTATTCTTGTGTAAATACCATGAGCAGTCGAAACAATCTATATTCTGTGATTGTATAACTTTATATCAAAGATTCACATGTGAGTAAAGGAGAACACAAGAAGGCTCATATACTAGTTGGGAGCTAAGGTTTGCATTCATGGAAATCACTGAAAGGTTTGTTTTATGCTTGCAAAGAGACTGAGATCCTTGGAACGGTTATGAAACCAGACATTGCAGGAAAAGTGAGAAAACAGAAAAAAGGTAGGGGTACCTGGAGTGAAAGCATTCATACATGAAGAAAAGAGAAATGAGAGAGGTGGTTGTGATGGGTATTCGTTAAGTAACGGATGGAATGAATTGCACTGTGCCAGTAAGGTTAAAATGATATTTTTCCTGACAAATTTTACCACTAACAGGCTGCTAAGAACAGTATTACAGACTTTTTAGAGATGGATATGCATCTAGATAATAACATGAGAAATACATACAAAGAAATTGCATCAGTAGAAGAAATTTCAGATTCTTTCAGATGCTGGGAAAGAAAACCCACCAAAAAAAACGAAATCACAAAACAAAACGAAAAAACCTAAAATGATAAGGCCCAGACATCTGGGACAATAGATTTTTTATTATAGACTTTTGACAAATAGTCAGTGAAACAATAATGTTATTTTAGATTTTGATTTAATAAGCAGCAAACAAATCAGAGAATAAATGCTCATAGAAAATAATCCTGGAAGGAGTAAACATGACAGATTGCATTTTTTTTTAAATGAAATTAAAATTAGGACAAAATACTGTACTACATTCTAAGGATAAATGTAATGAAACATAGGAAGTTAGTTTGTAAGGCTGTTTGGAATTAAGCATAAGGATTTAATTGGGAAGAAGTGAGATTGGCTAGGTCTGCAGTGCAATACTTTGAGTTTTTACTAAGATGGAAAAAATAGCAAAGAAAAAATACAATTCTTCTGGGAAAATATCGAAAATTAATGTACTAGCAAGGAAATGATATTTTTGTAGTTAAAATGCACAGAAAAGAAACTGAGGTGGGACTTGAAAGGAAAATAAAAAGAAATTGCTGCAAGTACAGGGATATGGAATAAACTTCAGGCAATTGTGCGCTAAATATTCTTCTGAACAGTAATTTTGGAGGCCAAGACTCTGAACCAGATGGTTCCTTCAAACTCTCACTCTCCTTTCCACTCAATTTCTGCACTTTCTGCCTGGCAACATGAGGAGGAAAATAGTGGAAAATTAATTCTAACATCAGCTATCTTTTGTCTCGGTGTCTGGCCCCATTAAGTCAGCCTCCCCACTTCAATGTACCAACAACATAGAATAATGTTGCTAGCAGCATTGCCAGGAAATGCTCTCCTATTTAGGGAGAAAAGATTCATTCTGATGCTAATGAATCTACTAAGTATTCAGCAGAGTTGTTTGGATGAGAACAATGGCTCAGGTATACAGCACAGCAGCTGCATGAAATTGTCACCATACCATTCTTTCAGATGATCCAAAAGGCCCATCCATGATGGTCAAAAGGCATATTTTGAGGTGCTTCTGAATGCACAGAAGTTTCACAAAGCTAAGTGATAGTCTTTTCTTCTTCAGCATGTACAGGATCCCTATTCACAAAATGGACACTGCATACTCATGAGTCCACCAAGTACAGTCCATCTTGTCATCAGTAGAATAAAGGTTTTGCCTCCCTGATGCGACTCTAAAAAGGGAACATTTCTCACCAACTTAAAGTTCAACCCAGTATTACCAGGTAAAGCTTATCTTTGTAACTGTTAACAGGGAGACTTCTAAAAGTTAGTAGTTTTCACCACTTCCACAGAATCTTGAAACCAAACATAATTCTACTAGATTTATGATTCAGATTATCAAGTGGCCAGAAACACTGTGATTTAACTTTTGATTGACAAGAGGGCTATGCATCTTCCCCTTATATTACATCTGTTACTCATCAACTGGGAAACAGCAACCTCCAGCTTCTGTAAATTTATGCATGTATATATTTTTTCTTACAGTTACAGTGATCAGGAACATAACATAGATTTTCTGGCATTAATGGTGTTTCAAGATACAATCCAGATGCACCTTATGATCATAATCTTCATCACTAGTAGACAAAACCCTTGCAGCTAGAATGGATTTATTTCACACACATTTTTGTATTTTTCCAAAGATATTTTGTTCAGAGAGATGAGTACGTTGCAGAGAATATAGAGTGAAATTAGTTCTAACTGAGATAGGATTTTATGAGTGGACACAGGATTGATAGAGCCATAAAACACAGTAAGAGAAGCTTTACAAAAAATATAGATGGTTATTAAGGAAATGTCTCATTTTGCCTTGGAAAGTTTAAGAGCAGATACTCTCTAATTAATAACACCCCACCCCTCAGTTCCTCTTTTTGTAAACTCAGCAAGACACGATTGTACTGGCAAATCCATGACTTTAATTATTATCCTAGCTAAAACAAAGGCTGGTTAAAGACTTCTTTAAAAATTATAGTTCAAAATGACGGCTGCTCATTTTTTGTGTGATTTATTTCCAACCCAAACTCTAAAACTGCAGCTATATTTTAAGTTTTAATGTAATTAGACAGCTAAGATAATAAAAGATCATCTTCATTAGTGGCTGTATTCTTGATTAGACTCTTCAATGAAAGAGAGTCACGAGAGTGATATTTACAGGTAAATAAAGGTGTTAGCTAGATAACAGAACAAATAAAAGTAGTCATTCTCCTGTCCTTGTGTCTAAACAGAAAACAAATAAATTGGACTTAAAAAGTCACTAACATTTAAAAAATTGATTGATTTTCTTTATGGAATAGTTGCAGTGTCAATCACTCCAGAGAAAGGATATCACCTCAGCTGGAGTTTACCACCTCTACTCATATTTGTTAAGCAATGAGACTATAAGCAGCAGAAAATACTCCCAGTAGGTGGAAATCTTTCAACTGCCCCTTGACCTTTGTATTTACCACGGACCAATTAAGCTGAACAACTTTAAGAGGGTGCATTTACTGCAGAATATTTACCACTGATTTATATAGCTTTGTCAGTTTATTTTAATGCACTATCGTTATCAAAACTTTCATTTCTGCACTGTCTCAAAGATATTGAAAGCTGATGTTTCCCATATTTTCCTTTCCAGAACACTTATACAGTTATTCAAATCTCCTGGATCAAGGCTGACTCTATTACTATACGTGACTGACTTGATTTCAGAAAGATCTCCACATAGAAATTGATTTTTATCAATAATACTTTTGCAGAACTTCTGTGAGCTTCCATTTTCATTCATGGCTGAAAACACTTGAAGTAGAAATGGTTGAAAAAAATTAAAAAACCTCCCAGATAATTTTCCTCCATCTTTTGTCAACAGTTGAATGCAACTGCCATTTTCCTCTGTTTGTAGATTTTAGATGGCATATTTTTTATTCTAACAATATTCTCTGTTGTAGTAATACAACAATTCTTTTTGTTGTCATTCTTTAAGTGATATGAAGGAAAGCCTTCAGGAGAAAAATTTAGCATATTTCATATGTTCACCCACCTATACACATTTCAAAACTTCAAGAAAAGAATGCATTTATTTCTGTCCTACTAGTGAGCAGTGGGAGGTTCTGATTTGATTTTCTTTTCTCCTACCAGTGAATAGTGCTTATTGAAACAAAAAGTAATGCAGAATTTTACACGTATGAATTCTGCACATGTTAATTGTTTGCTGTCAAATCCAAGCTTGATGACATAAATTTGGTATTATTATTCATGTCCAAGATTCTATATTGGAATAGCTATTTTGTATTAAAGGTAAATTTTTAAATGGTCTTTACCTGCAAAACTCTTGCTGATATATTGCTAATGCTCACTAGACGCCAGCTGAGTTAATCTCAAGCACAGCAGAACCTCTGTAGTGCCATATGAAGAATTTTTCATGGTGACATTCTTGATTCTTTTTGACAGTTGAATGACACGCAGCAATGCTAATTCACAAAGTAATACTGGGCACTTTTATGTACTGTGACTTTTCATCTTCCTCACAATTACTTGCTCATATATTTTGTTCCATATTAAATTACTCATATGCATAACTGATATAATCTCCTTTCTGTATTCACATCTGTCTACAAGATTTTGTTATTATCCTGTCTGGAATGAAGTCTGGACTCTTCTCTTACAATTAGACGATTATTCTGGCATTTTATATCTTCCTACATTAAGTGCAAAGGAACACATTATAAAAATTGCTCTATCCTTTATTAAGAAAGCTTTCTGAATTTCCATTCCATTACCCTTATATTCTAGATGAAAGGTAGATGTCTTGGGCTACATCCAAGTAAAACAGAGGTGGTGATTACTGGCAGGTGCACATATATGACAGAATCAATATACTTTATTAATGACTTCCCTTAGCTTGGTTTCCTGAAGGTAAAATTTTGGTCATCTTTAGTACATGATGCAAGATCCATTTTCATCTTCTTTACTAAGCACAGTGTCTGGGACCTTTCTAGTAACTAATCTTGAAATATTCACTCATAGCCCTTGTGATGTGGCTTATTTGATAGCAGAGCAGGCACATGATCTGTGTGATACCGTGAAACTCTGGAGAATGATGAACCTTAGAGACCACATTTACAGCCACATCTAAGGGGAAAATTGAGACACACTTCCTATAAAGACTTACTTACTTTGCAAGGCATATTCACTTCCATTATTTTTGCAGGTTATGTTTTTATGTCTCTCAGATATTCCAGTGATTTAAATTAATGATAGGAGTGAGACCAAAACCACCATACTCTAAGTGTGCTATTCAGTGGGATCTCGACTGGCTTGAGAGTTGGGCAGAGAGCAACCTCATGAGATTCTACAAGGACAAGTGCAGAGTCCTGCACCATGCACCAGTACAGACTGGGAATTGAGCTGTTGGAGAGCAGCTCTGCAGAGAGAGACTTGGGAGTCCTATTTGGCAGTAAAATAAGCATGAGTCAGCAACTTGCCCTCGTGGCCAAGGCAAATGACATCCTGGGATGCATCAAGAAGAGTGTGGCCAGCAGGTTGAGGGAGGTTCTCTTTCCCATTTCCTCTGTCCTCTGGGCTTCCCAGCTCAAGAGGGACAGGGTCAGGAGTCCAGCACAGGGCCACCAAGATGATCAGGGCATTGGAGCATCTTCCTTATAAGGAAAGGCTGTGGGAACTGGGACTGTTTAGTCTGGAGGAGACTGATGTTAATAAGATATTAAAAATATCTTATTAATATTGCCAAATATCTAAATGGTGGGTGTCAGGAGGTTGGGGCATAGTGTTTTTCTATTGTATCTAGCAACAGGACAAGGGGTAGTGGGATGAAACTGGAACACAAAAAGTTCCATTTAAACATAAGGAAAAACTATTTCACTGTGAGGGTGAGGGAGTCCTGGCACAGGCTGCCCAGGTGTGGAGTCTCCTTCTCTGGAGGTTTTCAAAACCCACCTGGACATGTTCTTGTGTGATCTGATCTAGGTGACCCTGCTTTTGCAGGGGAGTTTGACTAGACGATCTCTAAAGGTCCCTTCCAACCTCTACCATTCAGTGATTCTATGAAGTGAACATTGCAGCCTAATAAAGAAAAAGACACATTGTATTATCAAGCTCTGATACACGCAAAAATTTTCTAAGCTTAATCAATTAAGGGCCAGAAAATATCAAGCCATTGGTAGATACATTTATATGAAATAAAAATGGGTTAAATTTAAAATAATCACTACAAACTATATAAATCATCCACAGATGCAGAGTTCTCACTAGGATTGCCTAGCTGGTTTTGAACAAGAGCATGCTGAAGAAAATCACAATGTGTGCTTTCATGCAGAGGAATTATCTGCTGGGTACTTTAACGGCAGCAATTTGTGATAAATGATATGTCCATTACAAACTCCTTTCTCTTAAGGAAGAGTGAGGGAGACTGAGGCACATGGGAGATCATAGCCTCCCTAGTCACTTCATGCTGAGTGAAAGAATCTTGTGTATAGACTGGAGCAGTGGGACATATACTTGACTCTAGGTATTAATACACTCTGGGACCAAACAACACTTTCCATCTTTCAGGTCTGCAATGATTAATGAGTTCTGGGGGCACATCAGGACAAATTATCTCATGTGATATTCCTCTTTCCCCATCATTCCTCCCCATGTCTGCCCTTCCTTTGGAAGAGAATATTATAGTAGGGACTTTTCAGTCAATCCTCTGGTTGGCTTCTATCCCACGGTGAATGAGACGACACCTAATTTTGAGTAATTAGGGTTTAAACTGTGGTTTTCCAATGCGTATTAGTACAATCTTTCTGTTTAATGCATTCATATTTCTGCTTTCTTTTAGTTAATTATCCTAATCCATCCACCTGTTTGGAGGAAAAAGGCCAACAGAATCTAAATTAATCCCTAAAATATCTGGTTATGGTGGGAAAGAAAGGGACCCTGATGCTAAATGATAACATCTCCCATGTCTAGGCACTAGGCGTCTTGGCAGTGCATATTCCAGCTGTGCCACTTCACCTCACAATGCAAATCCCAAAACTTGACAGAGATTTCTGACTCTAACTAAAAATCAACTATTGCAAAACACATGGGTCCCACAGATGGTCTAGTAAAACTGAAGGGTTTTTTTTCTCCTAGAGTTTCCGCCAATCCCACCAAGGCTGTGTGTGACAGATGCAGTTACAGCTGAGACACTTTTTAGTGGTTACTATATTTTCATTGTCGGCACCAGTCCCTACTGTGCCTCCACATGTAGCATTTCAGTGGCTCCCTTTGTGCAGTGTAGAGTGTAGAGCTAATCAAAGGCAAAGTCATGTCATCATGAATGAATAATGTCCTCATGGCACACGGTACTCTACATTTTATTTTGATTCTCAATGAGTAACCCCTGTAAAGGGATTTTTCCAATGTACTGTATTTGTAGAATAGGCTTCTCATGGCATTTTTGAACACATGTAGTCAATTTAATTGATTATGCTCCTATTAAAAATAGTCATACACCAGTGACAGTCTCGACAGCCCATCTGTAAACAACAGAAGCTATTTAAACCCATCACTATAATGCTAATTGGTAAAACACTACTTGTGGCTGCATATGAATCTCTTGAGTGAAGTCCTCACATTTGTGGTACAGATGAATTAGGAGAATGGGCCTGAAATTCTCCCTTTGAAGTGTTCCAGGCATAAGGAGTACCTTTTCAAGGCAAGAGCTTGTGATAAAAAGAGGTGCTTTGGTTTTGCTTTGCTGGCTGGTAGCCTTAAGTTTATAGAAGCACAGGTTGCTGATTGCTGCGACATATGCCCAGTACAAGCATTGCCCTTTCTTTTGGCCATTTCCCACCTTATATGCCAGCAGTGAGCAGAAGGGCAGGAATACAGGCACTTCCAGCTCTGCTGAACTACCACAATTTCCCTATATTTTAGTGATCTTTCTGAGCCAAATAAATAGACTTTATATGGGAGATTTTATTAGGATGTGGCACAAAGTAGGTATATTGCAACAGTAAAACTCAAGCATCACCTCTGTAGCTCTCTCAGGTACAGTATCACACTTTTAAAGGAGAAAAAATGACACAAAAAGAAAGGACTATACTCTGAGCAGCTTTAATTTGACAGCTCCCTTGTCACCATTGGAATAAAAATGATTTATGCTGGCTGAGGGTAAAGGACACTGAATTCTTCCTTACATAACTAACAAAATATTTTCCTCTTAATTCTCCCTTCACTCTAAAGCTTCTGCTTTGAGAGGCTTTTAAGGCTTATTGTAGATAAAATGCGCACAGACTTCATGTTAAAAAGAAAAGTTGATGTCAAATACCAAGCAAGCATTGACGGAAAGCTACTGCTCTGATTCCTAACATAAGGTAAGTGTCAGCCTTGCTTTTGGGCCTTAGTCTCAAAGGTATTACGTATCTGTGAAACCCACACAAGCAGAATAAGTCAACAGTAACTTCCAGGCTCTAGGCTTTATTTCCAAAATATTTTTTTGAGAAGATATCTTCCTTTTTTTCCAGGACTCTTCAGTGTAGAAGAAATCCATAGTTCAGTGATATTCTTTAAATTTCCAGTTTTCTATTTAATTTTTGTTCTTTAAAAATGTATTTTACAAAACTCATGTGCAAAATTTAACTGAAATAAATAAGAGGAAGCAAACATAATGTTTAAAGGAAATCCTTCAGCCATTGTTAGGAAGTACTGACTGACATAGTAGTATGGATCAATACTTCTACTGTCAGCACAGTATTAAGTGATAAGCTACTTCCTCGCTATTTTGTTTTACATTTATTCTCTTTTTTAAAAAGTATGAAGCTGTCACATTATTTATAGAGTTGCCAGTTACATTATGAATTTGGATAGACTCATTTTTTAATAGATCCATCTTCTGGTCTCATACACAAGCCCAGATAAACCAGGCCAGATTTTTGGGTTTATTGTGGTTTGTGGTTTTTTGGTTTTGATTTTGTTTTTTTTTTAAATGGTGCATATATTTATTTCTTTTGAGCTATTGATTTAAAAGCATGAGAGAATTCACCACACATCACCACTGTAACATATCATTATACTTAAATCCACTTTAGCCGTTTTAGGGACTTACTCCTTCATTAATGGCTGACTGCAATACATGTGCATCTGGCACTTGCAATTTCTGCACACTATTGAAAGAATCAATAATGACTTAATTCTGAACCTTTTCATATTGTAGCATTATTCAGAGTAAAAAAAACCTTTGCAATACTGGTCCAGCAGTTGCCACAGTCTATCATCACAGCATATGCAAACTATTATGTTTTAAAATGCTTATAGGCGCAAGTGGCCTAAATCTATTCTCCCCAAGCAGCACCTAAACAACCATGAAACCTTGTATCCTGAAATCCTTTTGATTACAAGTATCTAAAATACAGCATATGTGTCATAGAATCATTGAATCATAGAATCATGTCATATTATACTTACTGGTTTAATCATTTTGCTGAGACATACCAAGAACTCTAATGGTTCCTCTTACTTATTTTTCTCTTTAAAAACAAAATTTTTCTCAGTAAGAAAAACTCTTCTCATGTTTTTCAAGATAAATCTCAATAACTGACAACATTTGTTGGTTGGTTGGTTGTTTGTTTTGTCAATGGTTTGTGACATCTAGGAGTGATATAGGGCATGTAATGCACACTAATATGGCAAAGTGTTTTTTCTTGATGTCCATCTAGATACTATACTCAACACAGAAGTCATTAAAGCCTATATGTCACCTACACTTTGCCATTCAAATCTATACTTACTTTTTGGTGCTTAGTTCCCACGCTTGTACTGCCACCTTTAATTACACAACTCATCTGTCAAAGGGCTGTGCTTTCTATTTTTCCAGTTGAAAGCTTGCCCACAACTGCTTCTTGAAAGCATACTTACTGAAAACTAAACTGGTATTTTGTACAAATGCCCCTGACAGAGATGTTCTTTGAAGGTTGTTGTCCAAGGACTGGTGCTGGCCAGGACTAGCTGCACTGAGATGACGGTTTTCAAAAGTGCCCTAGAGATGGACACTCAGATCCCAAGTAAAAGAAGTGCTTTGGTGTGTATTTGTTTTCTTTCTCCTTTGAAACTCCAATCTAACTGACGTATTGAACTGAAGTTAATTTTGAAGGCCTGTGTACACAAAAATAATGCCAGTATATTGAAATGGATGCCCTTATATGAGTTTACAAAGATTTAGCTGGCTTTACTAAAGCTGTGACTGAACAGTATTTATTTTTCTACACCCAGCCTCACCAGTGAAAGGAATTATTTCCTCTTTACTCTTCATCACTCCTGCATACCTGATAAAAAAGCTGTGTCTGTCCTAGCTAACATTTCATACTCTTCCACCAGAAAGACTGGTCCTCTCCTCTCCTCTCCTCTCCTCTCCTCTCCTCTCCTCTCCTCTCCTCTCCTCTCCTCTCCTCTCCTCTCCTCTCCTCTCCTCTCCTCTCCTCTCCTCTCCTCTCCTCTCTTTTCTTCCTTATTCACTCTCACCTTGTATCTTCATCCCCAGTGGATCCACCTATTGCCTATGCTTCCCAGAATGCCTTTCTCCCTGCTTTGTCATCTCTTTTTCTCCCATGGGATTTTCAACTGCACCATCTCCTACGTCATGGGCCCTTGACAGGCTGGAAGAATAGGTGAACAAAAATATTGTGAAGATCAACAAAAGGGAATGCTAAACTCTGCAACCCAGGAGAAGAAAACCCATGCACCAGTACAGCCTATGGACTGACTGGTTAGAAGGCAACTTTGCAGAGGACACAGTGAGAAGTCACTTGCTCATGTAAGACTACCTAAAACTAAATCATATGACTAAAGAGTCCCAACAAATTGTTAGGAGGTAATGGACAAACTGACAGAATGTGAAATTTTTGAAGAGAGGAAATGCAATTCTGAGACTCCTCCCACAGCTCTGTGCTTAGATTCTGAGACTTCCCACAGCTCTGTGCTTAGATATCACATCTACTCTCAAACCACTTCAGGCACTAGGCTTTTGTGACGTTGAAAAGACTTCATGTGCAATGGGTAGCTTTTATGATATAAGAAAGAATATTGTGTGTAACAACAGGCAATGGGCTTCCAGGACAGCTGAGGCTGGGATGGCAGCTGGGGCTGTCTCCCCACAGGTAACTAACTGTCCTCTACCATAGCATGAAAATTAAAGCTACTTATCACTATCTTTTTATACTATAAGCTTGAAGGTTTCAATAGACAAATGACAAGCAGAAGTGTCAAACAAGTCTTTTAATGCCACGCGGCTGGATTTAATTGAGCTAAAGGGATCTCCTGCAGGCTTAAGTCACCTCTACCAACGGTTTATTTCCATAGTGCACAGAAAGATTGCCTTCTTGATATGTTTCCTTGTGCTCCATGGCAAATGAGTGAGTTGTACAAGAGGATTTACTGAATTTCCCTGAGAAGGTAGAAGGGAAGAGGAAGAATCAGGGAAGCCATGAAGACTCTCACGGATAACTGACCATATCTAAGTTTGGCAGAAAGATGCTCTGGATCTCAGAGTTATTGTGTAGGTCTCAGGTGAGAAGAACTAGGAAGGGAGAAACTGAATGGGATGATTCAGTACAAGTTAAATTGTGGGCTGTGCAAGCAATGTATTTCTCTTTCACATTCAAAATCTTATTTCTCTGATTAGTGAGTCTTCACTTCTCCATTTCCTGGATGGACTAAAACTACATTTGTTACCTGTCTCTGAACAAGTGACACCTCTATAGGAAGTTGATCCATGCAGGGCAAATCTGTGTATCAGGCAGGGTGGTCTGGGAGAGGTCTATCATCCAGCTGGGATTGTAGGTTTGAGGCATAGACTATGCAATCGGCATTGCATTATGGTGTTATTCAAACAAGGCAATAATCCTCCTCAGAGTATAATTATGCACAGTCTGCTGAGCTCCCAAAACATAATTACCTCTCTATGGGGCTAGGTTATGTTCACAGACTGAGCAAGGGCACGACTCTTCCTTTCAGGAACTGGGTGCCTCCTTCTCTGTCAAGAATTTTTTCTTCTGTTCCTTGACAGGTAAACAGGGGGAGTGAAAAATAAACATTTTCCTGACACAGACATCAGCTGTACCAAGATGACTGTTGTGTGGATCTAAATAATATGATCTTCTGCCCCTTCCAGCCTTAATAAGCCACAAAAAATATGCCATGGTTTGAAATGGAAAAAAAGACACCCACATAGATTTCACTGGCTTCATTGAGTTGAGAAATGGGGCTAGAGCTTTTCCAGATGCCTCAGAAAACTTTTACATTCCACATTATGGGATATAAAGCAATGGCTGCAGGGACAAAAACCATTATAAAACTCTGTAGCTAAATCTCATAGGGACAATCTAAAAGGTTTCTGAAAAAGAACAGGGACTCTTGTTTGATGTTTTATTTTAACTTTCTCCATCCTTCTGCCTGTATCTGCTCTTGAACTCTGCCCATGCTACTTAGCTGTGGAAACAGAAGTACCTGTCAAGTTTCCAAACAGACACAGGTAGTTCTGAAGTACTTTTTTCTTCAATATCTTCTAGTAATTTGTCCCCCATGTACACACACACCATTTGTGGCTATGGACCAGGAAAATCCAGAGTGTTTCCAGGGAGATTTAAGCTCTGTTGGGTACCATATATTACAGTAGGCTCAAAGAGAATAAATCCAATATTTTTATGGAACAGTTTAAATCCAGGAACAGGCATATTGCCACACTAACATATTCCTTGTCTCTGAAGGGGGGCAAGTAAAATATTCCCTCAGCATTTGATGAGCTTCCTATCCTCCATCATCATTAAAACTTTCCAGTCAAGAAAATCTGCATGGTGCTATGTCTCACCTCTTCAGTTCTGCTGCTCCTCAGCAGGGATGAGCAGGCTGTGCTGGATGAATCCAGGGCTGTCTTGAGGCCATCTACCTCAGTAGAGTAGCCAAATATGGCTCATCAGCTGCATGAATGCTTTGGAGATGCATATTCATGATACCATTAGCCTTACAGAGATGAGAGGACATCCTCCTGGGTTGGACTGAGCTGAGGAAGGCACCTATTTCTTGGTATTTAGATTTATTACTTGAGGTGCTACAGAGACCCCACTTGCTTTAGGGGAACCAAGTGCTTTGGTAATAATTAGGTAGTAAGTTTTTCCTCTCTGCAAGACTCTGTTATACATCAACATCTTGTTAACACAAAGTTGAGCTTTTGCATTTCACCTAGACTAGGAGATAAATGATGCCTGCAGATTAAAAATCCCACCTTCTTGCTTGACATTCGTGGGGTTTTTTGGCTTTGTCTTACCCCATATTAAAACTCTATGGTGAAAGGCCCATTTTGGTAGTAAAAGTGTGAGTTACACAACAGAATCTCTGAATATGGAAGCATTTCACAGCCATTTTCAAGTTTAACAATGAAAAGAATGCCTAATTCCTTAGGAAAAAAAGAAAAAACAACTAATATTGCACTGAATTATACTCAACTGGTAACCACACAGAGCAATAAAGCTCTGATGCAAAGCTACATGCCTCAACTGCTGCTATATTATGTATATGTCTGTGTAGAAAGACTGTGACTGAAGTGAAATAACAATTGAAATGGAAAATTTTCAGGTCTCATTTTTTAAAAGTTTAGGAAGCTCCAACCTTAAAAAACCTTTTTTTTTTTTTTTTTTTTGTGTGTGTGTTATTTCTCCAGAAATATCTTTCTAGAAGTCCTGACAGCTTTCAGAAACAAAGGAGCCTTCCAAGAGAATTTTAAAGAGCATTTAAAAAACGCTTTTGCCTTTGTATTTGAGAGAGGCTTTGGCAGCACTGTAAAACAGCAGTGGTTCTCTTCACTCCCTCTTCTTTTTGTCAATCATCTGAATTTACACTGCATTTAGAGTTTGTCACATAAAATACTGGAGACCTTGAAATCATTCCTTCCAAACTGGCAATTTTTATATGGAAAATCTTGCTGTGAGGCCACACAAAACTGAATCAAACAAATGAATAAGTTGGAGAACGAAGAAATTCTAAATATAAACATGCTAAAGAGTAAGTACTTTCTTTACTGTTCCTTCTATCAACAGATTTGTTTGTACTTTAACTAGAAAGAATATAACTCACAGGCATTGCTGAAACAGTGTACTGATAAGGTACCTGGACACACTTTTTTCCAAAATTAATTTCTGATGTAAAGATTCATTAGGAATGCATCAGGGTCAGCATTAGGGTCGGAAGGGAAAGCCAAAAGAGGCAATGCAATCAATTGCACGCAGTAATGCAAGTGGTGTACTGGTAATTTGCAATGTGTTGACCTGGAAGCCTACCTTACAGCCTAGCAATGAAAACATACCTTTTCCAGCGACAAGTCAATCCTTCATTCTTTGCTTCCTTCCCTGTAAATATGGAACATTTCTGTGCCAAAACTATAGAATACAGAAGTGTGGTTCAGCTAGTCAAGGACATCTCTAATGTGACTTCTCTCTATCATAAAGCAAAGCTAAACATTCTGCTTTCGTTCAACTGTACAGTCTTTATTAAGTATACATTTACCACAACGTCAAAACCATTTACCACATAAAATGTTTTATGGAACGTATATAGCTTCTGAAAGCATAAACACAAGGTGAACTGGGTCTGTAAAGCGCAGACATTCAAGTGATTTCATGGAAAGTATATTGACTACAAATGCACATCCTGACACCAGTAAATGCGTGAATATTTCTGTTTCGGTGTTTACATATATTCTCACAATTTTGAAGTGTTTTATGTTAGATATTGAAAATATAGCTTCTATGTATTATTAATAAAATCCACTAAAAAACATTTTTCACATTCTGCTTGTGACTAATAAGACAAGATTAGAATATCACACCAAAAGATGTGTATAGCCAAACAAACAAACAAAATGTAGAGGTTAAGATGACCAGAATTTCTTTTACTGTGTACTCACAGAAAAGAAACTGAAAATATATTCAGACAGGCATACTAGGGTGTGATTTATCTGGTTACATGTAGATGTTTATATACATGCTAGCAGATTATACTCTCTTCATTTTAAACTGAAAGAAATGGGCATTTACAGGATGTGATTAATCCTTTTTAAAGGCAGACATCTAAAATAGGTCAGGTTGCCTTCACACAAGAAATATTTATTTCTGTGACTTGACAGCAGAGGCATTTTAGGTCAAACCTAAATATTGGTTAAGTAAGATGATTTTCAACCTTTAAAATCTTGCCTATTGCTGAAGAATATAAAGGATGAAGTCTTGCTCTCTTTGAAGTGAGCAACAAAAATGTCTTTGATTTTACTAAAGCCAACATATTACCTAAAATTAGTAAGCCAACTTTAACAAACCCTTAATGGCAATGGCAACTTTAACAAACCCTTTTTCTTACTTAACTAAATAAAGAATACGTTTACTTGGAGCTCTTCAGGAAATACTTGAAACCTGATAACTTTATGCTACTATGCGGTTCCCGAGCTCAAGAGGGATAGAGAACTTCTGGAGAGAGTCCAGTGCAGGGCCACTAAGATGATCAGGGGACTGGAGCATATTCCCTATGAGGAAAGACTGCAGGAACTGGGGCTGTTTAGTCTAGAGGAGACTGAGGGGGCATCTCATTAATATTTACAAATACCTAAGTGCTGAGTGTCAGGAGGTTGGGACATCACTTCTTTCTATTGTATCTAGCAACAGGACAAGGGGTAATGGGATGAAGCTGGAACACAAAAAGTTCAACTTAAATATAAGGAAAAACTATTTCACTGTGAGGATGACAGAGCATTGGAACAGACTGCCCAGGAAGAGTGTGGAGTCTCCTCCCTTGGAGGCTTTCAAAACCCACCTGGAGGTGTTCCTGTGTGACCTGATCTAGGTGAACCTGTTTCTGCAGGGCGGTTGGACTAGATGATCTCTAAAGGTCCCTTCCAAACCCTACCATTCTATGATTCTATGAAAAGAATGAATGCAGCCTCACATCAGCTGTCTTGTGGGGAAAAAAGATAAGATTTGCAAACTCAATAATGTAATTCGAGTATCTCCACCAAAGTCGATACTCTTGCATAGGTTACAGTTGGTTTATTAGAAGACACAGTGCAAGACTAAATGAAAATTTGCTGGGATATTATCTCTGGACCCCAGACCAAGATGTGCAGGATGGCTTGGCTCCTCACTTCTCTAGAGCAGGTTGTCCTCATTCAACCACCTCACTACTTAGAATTCAACCCTGTGTCTCCTCCAAGATCTTGCTTTCCTATCAACCTAAATATTACTCTTAGGCAGTCTTTCAACTAATAATGTGAGGAATGCATTGCAGCCCAACAGACAAGCAGTTTTTGGCATGAACCTGGATTGCATACCCAGACACAGTTGAGAAAGCCAAACAGCATTCTCAGACATAATACCTAGTAGGTGAAGTTCCTAGACAGAGATATTCTCAGAATTGTATCAGGGTTTGCTTTGAGCAGAGATTCAGTTAAGATCTTGGGAATGAACCGACTTCCCTGCATGGTGAGCAAACAGAATACCAGAACCCAGAATTAAACTGTGAAACAAGTGTTTTTGGCAGCATAGAGTCACCATTAGCGTTGGCATTCCTGTTACATGACATTATTTTTTAGTGCATTCCTTCATTTTTGTAAGCTTGGCATTTTACCTGAGGGGGAACTGGTATGGATGTCTTTCAGACTTAGGTGCTGATGAGGGGCTGCTGTGATATGAAAACTTCTGCTGTAGGACCTGACAAAATGAGCAGTCTTCTTTAGTCTGGACTCCAAAATCTACCACTATGTCACAGTCAGGATAGTTGAGACAGAGCAAACAATATTTCTTTTGCTGTCTGTAAGTGCTACACTAGAACTTCTTTTCTTAGATGAGTTTTCATTTTGTCCAAAGTACAGAGATAGCAGAATAGATAGAGAAAAAAAAGTTCTAAATTTGTTTTTGTAATTATTCATATAATGAAGGGTATGCCACTGCTTCCTTCTCTCCACTGTCTATACAAAGTGCCTACAATGATTAGTTCATATGCAAATATCTATACTGCTAATATCTTTATTAAATAAAATGAATTCAAGGCTTTGTGTCCATGTCATACTAAAATTTGTGTATTTTCTTATACTCTGCATAAACATGACCAACTTTTGATAACATCTTGCATTAGTTGGTTGATAGATGGTCACTCTTCTCTCTATGTACTGTATGATTATGAAACTGCACAGTGAGTGCTGAAGATCAGAAGTGAACTCTGCAGAACCCACAGCAGTGCACAGCATGGAGAGAGGTATTTTTCTTCTACAGTTCCTCAAGTTGCAGTAAGTAATACCTAAAGTGAGAGAGGTATTTTTCTTCTACAGTTCCTCAAGTTGCAGTAAGTAATACCTAAAGTGAGGTGTTTTCAAATAAGTGAATTTGTTTGAGTTTTGTTTTTCAATTGGAAATGTAGAAGGAAATTGAAGTCTGTGTTGTGTTAGAACCATTTTATAAAGAAAATAATAAAAATTTTTTTAGAGGAATATAAAATAATCGTCCAGTAAAATATGTTATCATGTCAACATGGTCACTGCTGTTCCACACCTGTATTCCACTGTGCACGAGGCAAACTTTTGGGTTGACTGGGGCAGCTTTGCCACCTTAGAAAACACTATGGTCATCACTGGTGTTCAGCAAGATTAACACAGAACAAAGGGAAGCTCAGCACAGGCATCCTGTATTTCTGCAAGGTTGACTCTTTTCCTTGCAGAGCCCTACTAGACAGAAAGCAACGGATGGATGTAGATGTCTCAATTTTGTCTGTTTTTAAGTGACAGTGTCACTGCTAGAAATACCAAATTGCAGTTTCCTTCTTATTGCAGGATATATAATTTTTTTTTTTAAAAAATAAACTTTTTCACAACAAAAGCTGCCTCACTTGTTATTTTAGACCACCACTAATCAGTAAGAGGAAAAGCAAGTATTATTTAGCAAGAATGCCTTATGAAACAACCTCAGACTTAATATTACCTGTGTTACCTGCTGCAGTAGGGAGAAATGCAAAACATCCCTTCTAAAGAGTCTGTTGAGTACCAGGAACAGGCAGTGGTGAGCTAGTTACAGTTACTGATCTTTCTGTTTCCAGGGACTCAAAACTGTTCTTAGAGAAGTAAACTGCATATATTGCCAGGAGAGTGAGACACAAAAGGCACTACCAAGACAAAATAATTTGAGTCCCAATGTGCAGAATTTCTGTTACCATTAATCTGCACTCGTTGCTATCAATTATCACCGGGCTTAAAATGGACCCCGAACAATGGCCCATTAAATGATTTTTCTGATTAAGGACATTCCGATTAAGTAGAGTGCACTGTAAGGTACTTGAAAAACTGCACTATTTATGTACAAATCGAATACAAATAGAGCACTTATCAGATCTCCATTTAGGAACCATTTGCTGACATTAGAATATTCTCTTATTGGCACTCTATAGTGATTATAGAAGAAAAAGAGAATGATCTGATTGAGGTACTAAAGATGTGACAAAGGGGAATGTGGTTTTATTTCTCCTGTCACCTGCCATGAAACGGGATAATTTGCAAAGAGTCAGTGTTCAGGGAGCCCTGGGTGGCTGTTTCAGCTGATGAAACAAAGAATGAAATCACTAGGTAATCACTTGGAGAGATGAACTCATGGTGTAGAACACTAGAATTTTCACTTTCAGTTCTTCAGTTTTAGACATTTAATAAGTGTTTATCAGAACCTTGCAAGTAAATTGAAGATATTACTAAAGTGTTTGTGATAGCTTTGTACTGCTTTTCTAGCGGGTGCTTTTTAAATGCCTATAACAGCTATCCTGCTATAATTTTCATAATGTATTAATAATGTCTATAATGGAAGGTAATAAGCTTTTCTCCTAAAAAAGGTGAAACTGATGCACAGTATCCGTCGCTGCATGCAAAGAATGTGGAAGAAGGGAGAAATACATTATTTCTCAGATAGATTTTGGTGATGCAGTTTATATTTTACAAGAAAAAAAATATAGGAGCTTAAAGGTTTCATTTAGTAAATGAGAAAGTTACTTTTTTTAATTAAAAAAATGTCCTAAAGATATTGATCTGTGGTTAATTATGTCAATGAAGAAATAATTAGAATGGAAGTTGCCCAACTTCTCAGGCCCCTACACATATCCCGTACCAATCACCATTCAAAGTGCTAGTTCATTCTTCAAACTTTTATATTGCTGGGCAACCTCTAATGTTAACATTTTGTGGTGTCTTTCTTTTCGTTGGGGAAACCATGTAACAATTTTAGGAAGATGATAGTGCCATGATTCTGTGCAGAGGTATCAGTAGGAGGCTTTGACATGGATTGCATCAAAGCCAATACCTAACTTAAGAACACTGTGAAGTCTAGTAAGCAGATTTTCCTCTGGAAGCTGCTGGCTTGTAGTCTGTCTCAGCAAAAAAACAATGTTACTTTGTCTGAATGAGTCCAGAAAGCACTGAAGGAGGAAAAATGCAGTACATGACTGGCCTTTGGTATTTTCAAGGGGAGAATATATGCACATATGCAAAATCTAGAGTTTTAACAAATCATCTGCAATCTGCTAGTGTGCATGTTTTCAAAAGTGAAAAACTGAGGACATGGCTGTATTTGGGCTCTCAGAGTGATATTTATGTGCATGGTAAACAAGGACAAGAGACCCTCAAGTTTTGACCCTGAGCTAGATTCCTCTTTGCCTTGTCCTGGCCAAAAAGTAGAAACAAATATAGTGATATCCTTCAATTCTTCATTCAGTCACTTTTTTAACTGGACTATCACACTACACTCCATTGCTAATTGCTGAGTACCTTAGAGAAAAGCCTTGTGTATCTTAAAACTGAGTCCAGCAGAAACTTTTAAAATATCTATTAAAAAAACCAAACAAACAAACCCACTTACTGGAACTTCCAGTTATAGATCAAATCTGTGCCCTAATCAATCCTTGCTTGTGCCTTTGCCATTCCAGTGACTTTGGGAAGATGTTTTATGAGTAAAGAAACATCAACAGAATGTGTAAGAAGAGGCAGAAATTACGCTAAAGTTAAAAATCAAGTTAAATTCTGTAAACTTTCTAGTCTGGCTTCTTTGCTTTGAGATTCAGATGGTTCAAGAAATCATAGAATCATAGAATGGTAGGTTTGGAAGGGACTTTTAGGGATTATCTAGTGCAACTCCCCTGCAGAAGCAGGTTCACTTATAACAGGTTGCATAGGAACACGTCCAGGCAGGTCTTGAAGACCTCCAAGGAAGGAGACTCCACAACCCCTCTGGGCAGCCTGTGCCAGGGCTCGCTCACCCTCACAGTGAAATAGTTTTTTCTTATGTTTAAGTGGAACTTTTTGTGTTCAAGCTTCATCCCGTTACCCCTTGTCTTGTTGCTAGGTACAATTGGAATGTTTATTGAAACATTCCCATCCTGTTAAAGCTTCTGAGATGTAGGCATCACTCCTTGAAAGCACTGTACTGGAACCTAAAACCACAGGGCCTGACTCTGCCCTTACAGTGTGAAACAGATGTTGCAGACAATAAATTTGTCATAGTGTAAAACTAGAGAAATCTGAGACATTGACAAAACACTAACATAATATACTCAAAGTCACATACAAAGTATCTCTAATTTGACTTACAGTTGCTATGGTGATGTATCTTATATGCTTGGCTGGAGAAAAGTGGTATGATATGCTAAAGACTGCAATACAGCATGGTGGTTTATGAGTGCACAGAAAGTTGGAAATTATTTTAATTTTGGAAACAGTACAATGAAATATCAAGCCATGGTAATATCTTGTATTGTTTTGTCCAGAACATTTCAGTACTCATAAGCATTGCTGTAAATTAATCTATATACATGAAATCATTTTACTTCTGTTGGTTTTTAATGTCATAATTATGAATATAAAAATTTATATACATTCACATTTTTTCCCTGTTCTTTGACCTTGGATAGCCTATCAGAAATATGAGAACTTCTGCTGAGTCCTGTAGCAGTTCAGATATCTCTCAATTCTGTGTTCCACCTGTGCAAGAACCACTTAATACTAGTTATGAGGTTTGAATGGTGTGAAATAGAGCTAATAGCCATGACTTGTGTTTGAGCGAAATATCTTTTAAATTTGCTATGAGTTCTAAAAAGAACAGTTTGAGATCAGCTAAAATACACTAGGAGAGCTCCAAAATAGAAAGAAATCAATCTGACAGGGCAATTATCTCAGCCTTATTCTAACAGACTCTGATTTAAAAGCCAGCAATGCCCCAAATTTTTTTTTTTTCCCTATCATTATTTATCAAGCATGTTTTTGTGAACCGTTTTTAAGATTAAACTAGTAAGCAATACAGGAGTTTTAATTCTTAACAGAGAGTAGGAGAATAAATAGCCTACAATTCAACTTTCTGATGAAAAACCCTGCACAACGAGCCAATATTTCTTTTAAGACTAATAAGCTTTCATTAGCTGTTTCTTTAAGTTATTTTTATTTGCCACTGCAGTGGAAAATCCACTGAGAAATAAAGAAGACTGAAAAATGCAAAACTCTAATTCTGATACATTGCCACAAATATATACTCTGAGTCTTCTTTTAATTATTTTACAAAATCAACATATCATGTATGATATACCACTCATTCTTGCACTTGTCTCTCCTCTAAGTGATAACAAGCATTGTTTCTCTTAGTGAGTTTCTATTCTCTGTAGTCTGCCTTGCAGAACAATATTTATTGGTGTATATTGGTGTCAAGGAAAAATATGGAGAGCAGCAGTAAGAGAAAATGTGTATTCAGTGAAAAAGGTGGGAAGTGCCCCTTGTTTTAAGTAAAAATAGATCTCACAGAAAAGATGCTTTATTAACACTATACTTCAAACAATGCAGATCTTAGATTCCCTGGCAAAGCTTCACATCTCCCATGATCGTTTTTAATTCTCAGTCACATCAGCAAAAAGAAATCCTGGCACTTTTTAGATTGATGTCTGATTGTCTGGCTTCTTATGTATCTGCTTTGATACCACTGAATCACAGAACTGCTGGAGCTGGAAGGCACTTCTGGAGATCTCCTAGTCCAACCCCCTGATACAGCCTGTCAAGTAGAGCTGGTTACCCAGGGCCATATCCAGTCAGGGTTTAACTGATCCAGGAAGGTCTGCTCTTCTACCTCTCTGGGCAACATGCTCCAGTGTTTGATCAGTAGAACAGGTTTTTCTCACATTTAAGTCCTATTGCCTCTATTTAGTATGTAACTAAAGCCTGAACAAAACTCCTGCTAATATTTATTATTAGATACAGTCATGCAACAGTAACAGATGATACAAAAATATATAACAGAGGAGTTACTGCTTGACAAAAAACTATTACACAGCTAATGTAAAGGATTACTTAAACAGTGAAGCAGAATGCCTGTCTTTTTAATTTCTTTTCACCATTAATGAAGAATTGAAAATACAGAAGTAGTCCATTAACTCTCTTTATCATCTTATGACTGTGGAATTGGAACAGACTCCTTTCTCCCCAAGGAGCTTTTTGCCCCACAGTTTAACCACAGTCATTCAAACCCATGTTGTAAGACAAAACTAAGCAATAAGCTTCTTGTCTAATGGCTCTCAGTAACCATGATTACAAGAAATTCAAGTGCCACCCTCTTGATGGAACAAGAGTCTGAATGATGATTTCTTTTTCTCTGTATTCACATGTTAAAAGAGGAGTCTTCACTACTTAGACCCTATTTGCAGGTCTGATGGCTGCTGAAGTGCCTGTAATGAGTGATGTCCCCATACAACACAGACTGAAAGGCATTTAATAAACCATTCAACCAGCAGCAAACCATATCAATGGATCATCGAGACAAGACCTAACCTCGCAGAGAGTCAAAAGACACTGAAATTTCATTCCCTGTTCAAGCTACAAACACTAACACAGGGCCAGATATATTTTAAAAGTTGATTCAGTCAGGTGTCCATGAATTTCTAAGGGGCAATTAGGAGGAGCTTAAGCCAGGAATACTTGGAAAATCATTCAAGAAAGTTATAAAAGCAGATAACATTTTAAATTGAGATACATTAGATCTTTCTTCTCCTATTGTCTCCTTTCCAGGGTTTTTAGAATAGTAGTAAAGCTTTAATAACTTTAGTTTTAGCTTTTTTTTTTTTTCAGTCATCATCAAATGCAGAGGGATTCCTTTAAAATCAGTAATATCTCTCTGACACAAAATTAACATTGGTAAGAGAAAGTGTAGCCTACCTCCTATCTTATTTTAAACTCACAGTGTTTTAAAATTAACAGTTATAGTTTGGTACTGACTGTTTTGTCCTAAAAATACTAAATGAGAAATGCCCTTCTGTCTTGTTTTAGGGCGCTGCTCCCAAGAACATGAAACTGGAAGGACCCTGTTCAATGTCTGTTCCTGAATCACTGCTGGCCATGCAATAGATAATGTCTTCATAAGTTAATCATCTAGCTCTGTCCTAAGAATTGACTCCCTAACTCCTACAGCTCCAGCTGGAAGCTTATGCTAGAACATCATTGCCCTAGTGGTAGGAGACTTATGATTTCCAGTCTAAATTTATTCAGAGCCAGCTATTGTGCTTAAAGAGCTTTTCTTCTTCCCAAGGGGAAGCTTATTCAGTGTTCCCTTATTTACCTCAGATCTTATTCAGAGAAGGAAATTGTCTCTTATCCAAGCCTTCCCTGGCTGGTTTAAATAACGAAGATCTTTCTGTCTCCTCTTCTTTACCTTCTTTTATCAATCCCACCATAAATTACTGAAACTACAAGACAAAAATGCTAACAATCAGCATTTGGCAGTTTCTTAAAAACAAAATAGGGATGCATCTGGCAGTGCTTTGGATCTACTGAATAAGAGGCCAGGATTCCTGTGATTTCCTCTAATGGATAAAGATAACTCCTGTATGTTTTTAATGCATAAGTGTATTTTTTTAATGACAAATTGTTACTGGAATTTAGCCTGACTTAGCTACTAACACATTTTTGTCTCAGGGATGAGAACTGAAACAGCTCTCAGAAAGTGAAACTGTCTTGTACAGCAGGTAAGTAAGAAGTATGTAGTTATAGGAAGTAGTCTCAAAAATCAAATATATAGCTATAGGAAGTAGTCTCAAAAAACACATTTGTTGTTTTTAATTTAAAGACTGGAGCTGTATGTCTCTGCCCAACATAAGGGGTCCACTCTGAAGGAATATTGAGTGGAAAATCCTGTAAGGGGCAGATCTACAACCATAGGGGTTGAGGGATTATTTAATTATTAAAAAAACCCCAAAACAATATATTCCCATTCCACAAATCACCACTGCCCCACTTAATGATGTAAAGCTTTTGTCTTCATCTCAAAGACATAAAATAAAAACTTTCTTTTTATTTTAGTGAGGAAGGAGAGGGATTTTTTTTCTTTCTTTAACACAGAATAAGAAATTCAGATAGATTTTTTTCAAATTGATCAACATGGCATTTTTATTTGTTTCCAGGAAAGAAAGTGACTTTATAGCACTACTCGGTTTGTTGGTGTCCAGTGGAAAATACTGGGTCACACTTGGAGAGTTGTTGCTCAGCTCTGCAGCTATACGACTTCCATGAGAATCATCATCACCAACAAGATCACACAGAAAGGCACTACATACTTTCCCCTCTTCATGAGTTTCTAGGCTGGTTTATTTTGTTCTTTTCTGCTTTTATGCTCTTTTAATAAATCCCAAGGCCTTTCATCACTAATACGGCACTAGACAAAACAAGTGGGAAGGATTATAGGAAATTTGATGAACAGCAACAAAAAGCCAATTTAACTGGTGGGGGTACTGCTCTGCTTGTGATGTTTTAACTTTTGTGACAGGCAGAGGCTTAGTTTACACTGGGATTTCCTGCATGATTTACAAAGCAAGAGTGAAACTCCTCACATCACTTTATCCACCAGTGCTGACAGTGCTAATCTGTGGAGAATTAGTGACCTAAAAGTTCAGGTCAGCTATTCCATTTGTCTGGCTGTAACACTACTCATGGAAACTGCATATTAAAGGTGCCAATAAATGTCAGTGTGCAATGGTAACAAAAATGATTGATTGTACATTTTTGCATGAGAAAGTGTTTTAGAACAAAAAGCTTGATTATCAAATTATTGTCATGAAAATGGGAATTCAGAGGATAGAGTCCTCCATGGAGAATGTGATTTTTGCTAGGTAAATTGTTTCTATTCTCCTTTCATATGGCACAGTTTGATCATAATTAGATGGCAGCACTTACATTACACCATAGATGGTGTCTGTCTACAAGTCAGCTTGCATTTTCACGTGAGATATTTGATTCCTTGATGGACTAAAAGAGTAGCTAGTGTGGAGCTGGGGAGAATCAGCTATGTCCAATTCATAAGTGATTTGGTTTTGCAGCACAGCATAGATCGAGGAAGTCACGCTGACTTTGGAGAACCAAAATGCCTGTGATTGGCTCCTTTCTGATTGAACTTGGGAATATCTGCTGCCTCCAGCTGACCGTTTCAAAGGGTTCTAACTGATATAGCTATTGAAGCCATGAGCCAGAATTGGTGTGCACAGCACAAAGACAAGACATAAATCTTCAGTCCTTCCATGAAGAACAGCAGCATATTTTCTCAGCAGGCAAATACTACTACAGCGAGATCAGAAACACATGTTTTACTGCTTCTCTCCTCCATGGCTGCAAAACACACAAACTGAAGAAAGGAAACTGTTTGAGCAACAAGAAGTTTGATAGTTCCCGACATTTTTTTTGCCCTTCCACATTCTGAGTTATAACAAAACCATGAGGTTGATGACTAGAACTCACAGTCATACAACTTTTATCCCAGTAAATTAGTTGACAAAGAAAACTGAGAGATGAGAGGCAAAATGCTTGTGGGTAGTAGTAACTAGTGAATGCAGCATGCTAGCTTTCTTTTTTTCACCTTTTAGGCTCCTGGGAACATTTATTACCATTTGCATCCTAGTGTTTATTCAAGAGAAACCAGGTTAACCCTAGGCAGAGGCAAATAGTGTACTTGTTCTGGGCTACTGCATTTTACTGAAGATTCCCTGAAACCACTTGGTTGTGTTTCATTCAATTGCTCCTCCTTCACAGGCTTGGGCTTGGTTTCTCTTTTCTGTCAAAACTGGTATCAAAAAGAATGGGCTTGACTTTTATAGGAGGTCAATGTAGACCTGTCTAACAGGTACTTTTTCAAAACGCTATCTGGACTACAGTTAGGAGAAATTGTTCCTGAATAAATGTCAGTTTAAAGGGTTTATAAACTGACAAGGATAATTACAGAAAAGTACTCAAGTGTGTCTCTCATACTTAGGCATGCCTGGAGTTGCAAGATCTAGAAACATCTTTACACAGCACCAAATTGTCACCCAGATCCCTTACTGGAAGGGAATTGATTCAGGCTGTTGTGAGAGTCTCTCAGGACTTCTTCTGTGATCTGCCTTCTTGTAGCCTATTGTAGCACTTTGATTTGATGTCCAGATTTACCATAAGATTTTGGACATCTTGAATATTATGACACTTGTGTGTTCATTTTCCCAGTTTCCTGTCACTGATAAATCATTATTTCACGGTGGAATAGGAAGATTCAGAAAAATAAGTGTCAATAGAGGGCTGAAAACAAACTTGAGAATAGCAGACACATTTTACATGAAGAGAGGCTCTGTGGGTTGAAGGCCTGTGAGAGACATATTTCACTTTTGATAAAAGATAGATCAAAAGTCCCAGAAGACGGGATTTTAAAGCCAATAGGACAAACCTTTCCCTTCCCCACAAATTCCAACTCGGGACAAGGGAGAGGATGAGAAATCATTATCTACCAAGAGAAAATTATGTGACCAGCATATCCTAAGGCAATGCTCACAAAAGAAGAACATTCCTTGTATTCACATATTGACAGTTTCTGTAAGGAGAGGCTCAGAGCAGTAGTGTCAAAGAGCAGCACTTTATAGCAATGCTTCTTGAGTATGCACTGAAGTAGTTTTGGCTGGATGGGAAAGAGGATAGTGGTCTTCTTGGGATAATGAAGGGTAGAAAAAGGCTTTGTCTCTCCTAGCAATTACTTTATAGCTTAATTTAGGTTTTATTCCTGCAATGACTTCTAAAAATATTTTTAAATATATGGTGGGAATTGGTATGAGATGGTAGAAAGAAATTCAACAGAATATATTTCTACTATTTAACTCAAAATTAGTCCCACAAGAATGACTGTCCTTTCTCAGCTCAATGTAGAAAGAATATTTGTGAACATGAAGATTCCAGATTTATCAATAAGTAACATTGTGTGTACTCAAATGTATACATGTACATAACAGTACCCAAGCCATAGCTCCTATTTCACAACCCAACAGTCTGGGATGTACAGCAATGTTTTTATTTATCATCAATTTGAAGTTAGGGCTTGAAGAATGAATTTTACATTTACTTAATTAGGTCCCATAAGAACAATAAGTATTCAGACACTCTTTTAAGCATTGGATTTTTAAGCTCTAGTCAGTAAGTAGGGGTTAATTTTATTGGATTTTAAGATGACTTTAAAAATCTTTTGTAAGAAAAGAGTAAACAGAAAGCATCAAGACAAATCCTGACAGGAAAGCTCGTCTTTTATATTTCCTTCAATCCTAAGAGTTATGAGAAAATGGGATGAAAGTACATTTTTTCTGCAACTGAAATCTTTGGGGGAAAGGATTACCAAAAAAAAAAAATTCTTTTAGAAATATAGAGAGTTTCACCTCAAAGAAATAACTAATGTGAATTCCCTCATCTCTCTGCAGCTCAGGTCACAGTTCCTGAGTGACCAAACTGGATTGACTACATAGTGAGTGATAGGATGGGCGTATTTTTGTCACCCAAGGACAATTTCTGGAACATCCATATGACCTTCAATATTTTCATGACTACTGCTGCGACTTGTTTGATTTGATACCTTGGCTTTGTCAGTACACAGAATCCTTCTGCAATTACAGTGCTATCAATAGAATCTATGTAATGTTTCAAAGTGATGTCAAAAATCATAGTGAATTAATTTAAGAATAAACTTGTGCATAAAAAGTGTATGTTGTTTTTGCTAATGTTGATAATAAAGTTGTTTTGATAGTAAATGTTTGCAATAAGAACCCACAACTCTTAAACAAAGTGATATCCCAGTATTTAACTGAGAATGCGTAAGAGAAGCTTTATAGTGAGAAACACATGTTGCTTAATGTTCTGGATTATAACTGAAAACAAGAAATGGATATATTTCAGATGTAATGACCTTTCTTCTGGGAAACCATTCCTAGCATTTCTGTTCCACATCTAACTTATTTCATTTGTGCAAATTCTCAAAGATGGCATTGTAAACCTCCATGAAACCCCACTTATATCACCATTTGTTCAGAACAAGATATTATTAGCAAATATTTCTGATTTCATATAGAGCAATGCAATTGTCTTTTTAACATAAAGAAAATGAGAAAAAGCTCTTCTACTAACATCATATATATTCACATGTCACATCTACTGTTTCAACTTCTAGTCAACTCTACATATATCAGGAACATATACATACTATATACAATTCTGTATATGTATGCATATACAGAATTGTCTCTGAATCCTAACTTTTTCTCTCTGTATATGCAAGTATATAGTCATAATTTCCTATAAATGTTCAAGAAAATATCAGATTTTTTTTCAAAATTCCTTGTGATTTAAGCCTAAAAGCATTAATTTCTAAAGAGATTCCAGAGAAGTAAAAATGTAATTGCAAATTCTTGCTGTAAGAAACACAGCCTGAGATATATACTTATAATTTAGCCTTCCACCTTAAATGGAAATTTTGAGAGAAAAAATGTCCATTTCAAGTAACAAACTACTGGTGTTATTTCTTATGAAGGAAGATGCATTTATTGAGTAGCTAAACTTAACTGATGACAAGGAATAAGAGCTGGCACAATCAGTCAAGAGAACTTTAAAAATCTGAGTCAATTTAATTGGGATGAGCTATGGTATGGTGCAATATTTCTCTGGTCTTTTAGTGTGTCAGCAGAGAAGTTTTGCATTGAAATTCTGTGACATTTCCACAGCAAGAAAATAATCCTGGAATATAGAGTTACTATCTAGGCAAGCTTAAGTAAAGTTCCCAGGAGATCCATTGAATACTTGTAACTGTGTCATTTATAACAGGTCTCTCTTATCGTCTACTCTTCCTGTATTGTGCAATAAATTAAGAGACACTGGAGAGTGGATTCTCTGGCTTGGTCAGTTTGGAGGTTTTCGTGACCTCTTGATTAGATGAATTCTTTTACATCCCATGTCAACAGAGGACACTTACTACACCCTTCAGAAGTCAAATACTTTTGAAACCCATAAGGAGCAAGGTGATGTATTTGCAGACTGCCCTATAACAGTTTTTCCAAGAATCACATGGGGTCATTTTGAAATGTAGTTGAAAAAAGAGTGATCCTTTGGTACTATATCATGCTTTCCTCAGGCCACTTGTGGACTTCACTTGATATGGGAAGCTAGACTACAATGATATGTAGACAATGATTGGCAAAAGATATGTTGCCACTGAGAAGCCTTGACATTACTTCAGTTTTCAGAATTAAAATTTTAAAAAGAGACTTATACAGAAAACAAAGACTTACTTGCCACTTGCCATAAACTTTTAACTTAAACAATACAATTGCTTTGGTTGCTCTGAACATTGAGGTCTTCTGCAACAACAGTTGATTCTAAGGGAAAATTTTCACAGAATCATAGAATCGTAAGGGTTGAAAGGAACCTCAAAAGATCATCTAGTCCAACCCCTCTGCCCGAGTAGGACCATCTAGAGTAGATCACACAGGAACTCATCCAGATGGGTTTTGAATGTCTCCAGAGGAGACTCACAACCCATCTGGGCAGCTTGTTCCAGTGCTCTGTCACCCCCATACTGAAGAAGCTTTTAATTGTGTTTTTTTGGAACCTCTTATGTTCCAACTTCTACCCATTGCCCTTTGTCCTATCACTGGACATCATTGAGAAGAGCCGAGACTCCATTCTCCTGGCACTTACCCTTTACATCTTTACATCTTTACATCTTTACATCTTTATCTTTACATATTTGTAAACATGAGGTCACCCCTCAGTCTCCTCCAAGCTAAAGAGTCCCAGCTCCCTCAGACTTTCATCCTAAGGGAGATGCTCCACTCCATCATCTCCCTGTCCTTCTTGAACTCAGGACACAATGTTCCAGATGTGGTCTGACAAGGGCAGTGTGGGAGAGGAGAACCTCTATTGACCTACTGTCCATACCCCTTCTAATACACCTACAAGAACTTCTTTCATTAAAGTTGTTCTAATATTTCAATATTTTTATTTGATCAATTCATTTACAGCTTCAACTAAGATTTGACAGTACAAAAGTTTGTGGGAGCTTTGATTTTGACTTCATTGGACTCTTCTCTGGAGAAGAACTGTTAAGGTCATTTCTCTGAAGGACAAGAGGAAGTGGAAATGTAGTTGCTTCTCAGTCAATTTTGGGACTTTGAAAATTTAAGAAGTAATTAATATACTCCAATTACTTTGTAACAAAATATGCTTGAATTGAGGACCTCAGAAAATACCTACCTGATGTTAGGTCTGCAAAGCTAGCGAGTTACTACAATTTAGCATGAAGGAATGTATCCAGAAGGTGCAACTTATTTGTCATTTAAATAAAAGTAGGAGAAAGTCTAGACATCGGATTTCTTGACAGTTGAAATATTGTACTATTAGTGACATCTAAATAAATAATAGATATTGTAGAAATGATATTTTAAGTGACTACTGAAAACATTTCAAACCAATGCAGATGGGGAGGAAATGCAAACCTTACACAAATAATAACAAGGGAAAAGCAGTGACTCGAGGTAGATTGCTAAAAATAAAAACAGTCTCGACATAGCCAATGGTAAACCTTTCTGTGCTCAAAGTATCCTCATTTAGGGAAGGGGCCATACCCTTAAATATTTCTTCTTTTTGCCAGATGGGTGGTTGCTTTGGAAAGGAGATTTATTTTTTTTCTGAGTTTTCCTTTAAGATTTATGTATATACATAAACTCTGTGTCAATGTCAAACTTCTAACAAACAGAAATGCATTTTTCCATCAAGTCTATTATCCACAATTATTGTGCGGGTTAATGTTCTATTCCATATAGTCCTGACAAATTTAACTGACATTCCATAGCTACTTCTCTCATTGGAAATGACATGGTATTTTTCTGTGAAGAGTAGGAATTTCATGGCAGCTTGTCTTTCCATTTAGGTGAACTCTGATTTTCATCCTTAATAATGTCCTAGGTGAATACTATAGCCAATTGCTGTTTCAGTCTAGCCTGCAGTCAAAAGCGATATAACAATCCCCTCACAGACACTGCTTAGAGTAGTCTGATGAGATGAAGGAGAATCTCAATTTGCAAAGAAACAAAATTACAACCTCAGTCTGGGAACCAAAGTGAAGGTCGTGAGTAGGGCAAAGTGATTACTGTGCTGTAATTGTAATTGTCAGGGATAAATCAATCTTCTTCACTTCAAGTGATGATAGGACCTCAATCTTTGTATCTACAAGCAAACTGATACAAAATTAAGTCAGGAGTAGGGATGGAAAAAGAAAATATATTGCTAGAAGACAATTGCATTTATAAATGTCTCACAGCACCTAATTAGGTGATTCAGGGATGTTGTCACAGCTTTGCAAATCCAAACAGGAAATGTCCTACTTTGGAATAAGTCTATATTCAACAGTAACAGTGTGTGTGTTGTGAAATGAATGGCATTAAAAACACCTATCTATATCTTTTTAAGTAGAATGGAATAAATGTCATAAGAGGGCATTCTCCCTAAGGCAATGTTCAGCTACCACTGAAAAAAATACTGTCACTGAGTTATCTTAAGTCAGTCTTGAAACGGGGGAAAAAGCATGCTAATTACACCTTCACTAATAATTCTACTTCTGTTTGTTTGCTCAGTGATGTAAATTGACATGTTTAGGAAAAAAAATCAATCAAAAAAGAACTTAACATGTTATTTTTTCCTTTAACAGTGATGGCAGGAGATCGATCTTCAAGTTTAAATAGCCCAATTATTGGTTTATTACGCCAGTTATCACCAAGACTATGTGAAATTGGCACTATAAGAAACAGGGTGGCAAATGAAAATGTATTTGTCAAAACAACTTTCACTCTAGAAATTAAAGTGATTGTCATTAATTATTAGCAGCCAATCACTGGAAGAACTACTCCCAGACTGCTGTTCCCACAAAGTACTTTTCTGTATCAGTAAATATTCATATGCTGTACTGATATGTCTCTTAGTTGCCATCAGAGAAAAGCATGACAACGTGGAGTATCCATGCTTGAGTGTATGAGGGCCTGAAGTGCAATAGGTGGAGCACCAGTTCCCCCTCATATCATGGCAGCCACAACCAGGTAAAGGCTGTGAAAAGAGAATTAAAGAGGGTGAGATAAAAAGGGATTGGGAAAAGTGAAAGACAGAGAGAAAGGGAGAGAGACAACTGGGAATGAGAAAGAAGAGGGTTTACCATATGAGGTGCCTGAGGACTGAAAGGAGGCAAATGTCAATATGTTCTTCAAAAAGGACGAGAAAGAGGACCCTTGACACTACAGGCCAGTCAGCCCTGGAAAGGTGATGCAACAACTCATCCTGGATGTCATCTCTAAACACATGAACTAAAGGACCGTTATTGAGGGAGTCAACCAAGGAGTAATCCTACTTGATCAACCCAATAGCCTTTTATGATAGTACAACTGTCTGACTAGATGAGGGAGGAGCAGAGGATGTCAACTATCTCGACTTCAGTGAGGCCTTTGATATCGCCTCCCATAACACCCTCATTGGAAAGTTGAGGAAGTGTGGGTTAGATGAGTGGATAGCTGAATGACAGAGCCCAGAGGGTGGTGATCAATTGGACAGAATTGAGCTGGAGGCCTGTGGCCAGTGGGGTTCCACAGGGGTCAGTTCAAATGCAAGACCCGGACAAGGAGTCAGAATGTACTTTCAGTAAGTTTGCTGATTACACCAAACTGGGAGGCTGGCTGATTCCCCAGAAGGCTGTGCTGTCATTCAGCAGGATCTCCACCAGCTTGAGAGTTGGGCAGAGAGGAACCTCATGAGGTTCAACAAGGACAAGTGCGGAGTCCTGCATCTGGGAAGGAACAACCTTATACACTAGTACAGGCTGGGGATTGACCTGCTGGAGAGCAGCTCTGTAGAGAGAGACCTGGGAGTCCTGGTTGATAATAAACTGAACATGAGCCAGCAACGTGCCCTTATGGCCAAGAAGGCCAATGGTATCATGGAATGCATCAAGAAAACTGTGGCCAGCAGGCTGAGGGAGGTTCTGCTTTCCCTCTACTCTGCCCTGGTGAGGCCTCATCTGGAGTCCTGTGTCCAGTTCTGGGCTCCTCAGCTCAAGAGGGACAGAGAACTTCTGGAGAGAGTCCAGCACAGGGCCATCAAGAAGATCAGTACACTGAAGTATCTTTCTTATGAGAGATACCTACAGAAGAGAAGACTGAGGTGACCTTATCAGGGCTTATAAATACCTAAAGGGTGGATGTCAGTGAGTCAGAATTTTTACAGGGCTAAAACGTAAATCATCTCATATGCTGTTATACCTCATGTTTAGAGCAGTTTGCCTGTTCTGGAAATGAAAAGTGGGCCCTCTCATGAATGTATGTACAACCAGGACTAGAGCTTTTACCCACACAGTGTTTCTTGGGTTTCCTTATCATCCCAGGAAACCTCTTTTTGCTATTACTGGTACCTGATCTTGTTTCCTTCATGATATGTAATCATTCACTTACTATACTGGGTTCTGACACCTTCTGGTGAATTTGACAGCATAATACACCGGTCCACTGATTTTAAATTGAGGACCAGAAATATATACAAGAGAACAATTGACCTATATCTGGAATAACCTATTATGTTAATATCATGGTCATCTTATTAATGCATTAGTATTACTAATTACAGTGTGATCAGAACCTCAAGTCTCAGATTTTTTTTTTATGTTGCAAATCAATGAGAGTAACATGAACTTTAAAAAAGGTGAGCAGACACTTCACCACTTGCAGAAAGAGACCTGAAACAGTTCTCAATGTGTCTTAAATGAAAGGTAGTAAACAGTTTCAAGTTTTGCAGCCTCTTCACTGGCAACTGCATTCCAGCTTACTTATATCAAAACTCCCTCCTGTTGTGTGGACCCAACAGTTATGAAAACAGTTATCTGCCTGAAGAGGTTATACTGAGGAAAGTCTTGCTCTGAGTCAAGATACTGTAGAAAGAGTCAAACAGTTCAGTGACAGTTGTGTGTGCACTGGTGGATGTGTAAGCAAACAAATTAATATAGATATCTGTTGGGATACACACCTGGAAATGTGCTTTGGGTATCTCAGGTTTAGGAGTTTAAGTGTCCTGAGAATTTACCTCTACAAAATCTGATGATTTTAGGAACAGCCAGGATGAGTTCTAATTTTACCATAGCCTGTATCTGTGGTATGCAAGGGGCTCTTGATTCTGATTTTTGTAAGGGTGGTGCATTCTGGGCATGCTTCAGGATCAGACCCTTAATAATTTGACTCTAACTACACAACAGATTCTGTACTCACAGCTATCTCATCCCTCTAATGTGTCCATTTCTTTCTGTTCCTGGGGGAAACCTGCAAGACAATTAGAGATACAGATAATAGCAAAGCAATTTAACTGAAAAGAGCAAAAGTGTAAGGACCTTTCCCCCAAACGAACAAGGCTTAAGTCAGGCAGCTACTGTCTTTCATTGGCTTGTATATACACTCAGCCTTACCATTCTTTTCCTCATTCACATGAACATATCTCAAAGAATGATCAGCATGCTATGGCATTTAAAAAATTACTTATTTATCCAAAACGTCAGCACCTGAATGGAATACTGTGCCCATTCTGAAAGACTCACCAGACACAGAGGCATCTGCCAGTGTGAGGCAACTTATGGAATTGGCATTTTAATTTTTCATCCTGCAAGAGTTTGTGAAATGTCATCAGTGACTGGAATGGGCTGACTGACCTCTCTGGACCACTCACTTGAATAATGAGTTAAGTCTGCAACTGAACTTGGACACATTTTTAACAACATTTTGCTAGGAAGTAATAAAAACTTCCAAAATAACCAGAAATATTTCTACTCTCTCCCCACCCCCATATTATCTCATTTTTCTTATATAAAGGCAGAGGGTTCAGTTTCTTTGAGACTGATCTTTTTATAAGTGTAGTACATTTCTTGGAAAATAAAAAATAAAAAAAAAGTTAGGTAAAGGAATAGCAATTTGTCTGTGGCGTTTCAGTAAAAGTGGCAGTTTTCTCCTGTGCCACCAGTATATCAAAGCTGTGGGAATACAACCAACAAATAGGTTTCTGAAACATCAGTGAATTAGAGCCTATAAAAAAAAAAAATCCATCTGTAAGCACAGAATCGGTGAGTGCTGTTGTAGTCAAAAAAAGAGAGATTTTTCTCATAGTTAAAAAAAGTGTGTCAGAATACTACAGACCCAGAAGTTAAATGTGCTGAAGGCAAAATCCAAGATCAATGTGAATGTTTCCATGGGAATGTAACACATGCTATGAAGAGAGCATTTCATAGCACAGCTCAATTAAAGGGATTAACTCCAAGATAGAACACAAGTACATACGTGGCATCACCATGTCAATGAAGGAGACAGATCTTTTCCTTCAACCTGGTGTTTTGCTGAGAGATGGTGGTTGCTGGTGGTGAGCAATCACTACTTGTCAACAATTAATATAATGTAGTGATTTCATAGATCACCTGGACTCATCCTGTCTCTGGATATACCACCTTGTATGCTTAAGTGATGTAAGTCCAAGAATGGGATGTTGCTCAGTAGTTTGTTCTTTAATTGCCATGGCTGTTAGTCTGTGAATTTATTTCTTTATAAGAATGTATTATCCTTATCAAAGATGCTTCTCTTGAACTTAAAACACTGAAGGTGAGATTCAAATGCCTAAACACAGAATTCTTCTACTAAGTAAGGTTCTCTGCTGGACAATCTGGGATCTTTCCTACTGACCTATCTTCCTCCTCCCACTTCACCCTTCCAACAAGCAATGTCCTCCCCAGAAGTGGTCCAAACCCTCTTTCAGAAAACATTATACAGTTGGCCAGTAAGCAGAACTAATAATAACTCAATAAAAATTCACAAGAGTCACACTAAATATCATCCTTTAGCCACTGGCTTTTTGTCATCCCTTCCATCTATACAGCGTTTAATCAATTTGCAGTCTGTCAGTACTGTAAACATGATGGTGATAATTATTAACAATTGTGTGCTGGCTCTCTGTGGAGCAACAGCCAGACGTGCAGTCTCAGTGACTTGAATTAGTAACAACTTCTCAAAAAGGAAAAGTATTTTCACTGTGTGACTTCAGTAGAGCTGTTGAAAGTGGAAACTGCTGCCCTTTGGTTTTCTAATCTTGCTTTAACCTTCTGTTGAGGTCATTTGGAACAAATAGAGAAGGGCAAACTATTGACTTAATTGGGAAATGTCATAATTACTTTTACTTTTAAAAGCAAGGAATAGGTTTTTCTCATGTCCTACTCTGCAAGGCTCATTTCCAAGACTGTATGTGAAGGACTAAACACTTGAAGAATGTTGATGGGCCAGAAATTGCATGTAGGCAGTGAAGTACAGTAAGCCATGAGTTCTACCTCTGTTTAATCATAGGATCTGAAAAGATCTGGATGTCATTTGTATCAAGCTAATTATACTACTGTTCAGGAAATAAGATTTTTCCTCTGAGACAGAACTGATCTCACAATGTTTTAGTTGAATGTTTCCAAATACTACCTTGATCTCCCACAAAACATAAAAAAAGACTGATGATCCCTAAAAAAATTAGTCTGCTATTTTTTTATCATCAAAATGTAGTAGCAGAGCCATACTGTTGGTCATCTTTTTCACTTGGCCATTGACATCACATTCAAGCTGGGTACCAATTACTACACAATGCGTTAATGTTTATATAGCATGCAAGGCGACAGGAAATCGGTTCCAGCCTGCTTTAGGTACAAGGCACATAATAATAAAACTGAAAATATTTTTTTTTATGTCTTGAAATCAAAGCATTTTTTTAATATAATCAACAGTACACTGACGACAGCGTTGCAATCAATCATGGTAGCTGTCATTCCTAACCTTTGCTCATGAGGATAATTCACAGGCATCTCCACTGTTCTGGTGAAGTTGCGGAGATGGTTTATCTGTGCAAAAGTTGGTAGGAACGAGCCTCTGACTTTCATTTTTATTTTATCCTGGTAAAGTAAAGAGTAAAATACAAGAAATCAAACAAAGAAACCCCATGAAAAACACATTAATTCACTTGGGTTCATACTTCATACTGCTTAAAATGCTTTGCATTGGCTTGGTGAAAAGCTTGATGCTTCCATAACAACTGCATAATAACTTTGCAAGTGCATCTAAAACTGATGTGTTAGCTACATAAAGAGGAAATATTTAATAGCCATTAGCTCTTATTTTTTTGTACTCTTTTCTTCAAAATTTCCTTATCTACTTTCTTTTGAAACACCTTCAATTACTCCATTGGGCAATAAATAGTGGGATAAATACAGTGAAGAAGCATTCTCTGTTGAGAAAATTACTTCTGTGAATACAGGAAGACTTACTAGATGCAATATAAAATAATATTATACCACTAGATTTTGAAAGCAACATGTTGTACCATCTGATCAATATTCCCTTTTCTCGTGGAGTTAGTATTTTGACCCTGCATTACAAAGTGTGAACAGTTGGTCCCAATAACATCTCTTCATCTCTAAGGTATGAAGATGAATCATAGTAAAATCTTAGAGTCACTGTTAATAGCAGTGAAAAGTCAGATCAGTGATGGCAGAACCATACATGGAATTTAGAGATGTCTTGCCATGGTTGTCCTTTGAAAGATGTCTCCTCTTGGGTCTGCTGAGCTACTTCTCAACCTTTATTCTCAGCAAGACCTCTTCCATGCATGTTAGCTACTGCTGACATTAGAGCTACATGCGTTTTGCTTGATCTAGGTGCCATCCAAGTGTTCTCCATCAACATCCAGCTCTATTTTGTCTGATGCCTTTAAGGGAAATTCCACAGGCTTCAGAGGTCATCTCTCCAACTCCCATGTGGACATTTCCCATACTACCACACTTTATTCTAACCTGGTCAGCTTGTAGTTTCACAAGTTTCCCATGACTTGTGCACTGCTTTTCATTTTCCATGTTTTTTTTACACATTTCCTGGACATAGGCTGTTTTTTCATTACTTCTTCAGGGAAATGAAATTCTGGAACATGTGAGTTCCCCGCCCTAGGCCAGAACAGCTCTTTCCTGTTGCCACCTGCAAGTTTAAGGTTGTCTTAAACTCATGAACTTGATTCCTTTGGTACATCTTCAGGGACATTTAAAATCTGGAGTCAATAACACACATGCACACACGCAACCTGTAGGACAGAAAAATGAATGTAGTGATCTTTAAAGCCAGCTGGTTTTCCCAGGCTTGAGTCAGCTTGCTGGCTTGTTTGGCCCAAATCATGAAGGTTAGGCCTCTGTTCTTCCCCATTGCTCAGTAAGCAGGGGAGACCAACAGTAGCCTTTTCAAAACACTAACTTCCACATATCAACCATAATTAATAAATCTTGTGTAGTTAGATTACCCTGATAATCACTAGGCTGTTCTCTGCAAGGGAGATGCCTATGGATACCAACCTTGCCTATCATGCCTGCTGCAGCAGGATGTACACTCCACCATGGGAGATGGCAGTCTTTGCCAGAGTACTCTTGTGTGGCATGGAAGGTAGCATAGACATATCCACACCACATCTACTGTTACTGGTAGTCTCTTTCTCCTTCTCTGTGCTGCTGCTTATCCTGAAGCAAAATCCCGTTCTATCTTTCCTCAGTGAGCTCACTGTGAAAATGTTAAGTAAAAGGTTTACATTTAGAGATTTAAATCTAGCTTTCTGGCATCCCTCACATTAAGCCTTGCTGCACCTCTGGAGATTCTGGTCACTCAAGAGATTTAGCCATATTCTTCTTATGCCTCGGTAGTAGCAGAGGATAGTAGCATAACTATTTCCTCAGTACCATGGGCTTATACATAGTGAAAAAGGAGGTAAGGTTCAATCATAAATTACATTTAAAATGTACAGAGTATTAAATTATGTTACTGGGGATTTATCATTGTTTTCTGAATACTTATCTGATCTTTCTATGCCTTTTATTCCTCTGTGGACTCATGTCTGACAAAAACAACAATCATACACATGAATTCTTTAAACAGAAATATAAACCCTTAGTTAAGTGCATAGCAACATGGTGAATTTAAACCCAATCTTTAAAAAAATGCCTAGAGCATGCACAGGCAGTGTTAGGGGAATTAACTGAAAACAAAAGGATCAAACTGATTTAGCAGTATTTTGTTCTTCTGTTACATTTTTCTCATATATATAGATGCTCTGTTAGTGTAAACTAGACTAATTCCATTTTAATCACTTTTAGCTAAAGATCTACTACAAATATTTTGACTGCTGTGTATATTCTTTTCATATAAGGAGTAACTTTGTACTATTTTAACTGGGACTGAGTAAACAATAAAGGAGGACATTTCATACAATGCCCTATTTGTGTAGTTAGGATAATCTTAAGTCTTCTCCGGCTTTCAAGGTTTCAGACACCAAGTAGAGTGTATTTAGATTTGTACTTATTCAGAACCCGAAAACCCCTCAAGTACTAACAGCTTAATTTATATTTCGTAAAATAAAAAATGTTAGAGTAGGATTTTCCAAGATCAGTAAACCTTTATCAGCTTCTCTTGTGCTTTTGGCACTATTTGTTCTCATCTCCTTCCTTCAGGGAGACAATGAAAATAGTTATTGTTCATTCTTGCTTTCACCGTTTCTGTTCAACTTTTATCTGGCAATCCAGCTTCCATGGTAGTCAAAGTACGACTTTGATGCCTATTAGCTCTCTTCCTGGAGGTTGCTAATAGTATTCTCTCCCTTGCTTTAGGTTTTATCACGTGACTTTGTGCCACCAGTGGCTGTGTACTGGCTAACAATGCAAAGCTGGGTGTAATAACAAAGGCATCTCCTTATTGGAACAACTATTTACCAAGGCATGGCAAGATGCAACTACTACTCCAGTGGTAGTGAGAGAAATTGACTTCCCTAACTACTGCTTACCTCTACCTAGTATTCCTTCCCCTAAGCTCCTTGCAGTGTGCTGTGGTGTTATGGGGCAGAGGCAACACAATGGATCTGCTTAGTACAGCAAATAAACCTGAGGAAGAAGCTGATAGTCACAGGACATTAGCAGATGGCAATCTGAATTTGTGCTCTGCAAGAAAACCAGTGTTGGATATCCAGTTAATAGTAGGAAGAATATTTGTACTTTGCATAAAAGGAATAGTTGCTATTTGGTATGATCCTGATCTAGTCTATGCTGTCTCCTTTTCTCAACCACCATTTTCTCAGCCAGATCATATTGACATTGGCTGTGTACATACTTCTGTGTGTGGGAACACAGAAGATTTCCTGTGAGCTTAGTCTCAGACTCAGACTGAAATGAGGATTTCTGTCCCTTTTCAGTTTCCTTTTTGACCTTTTTCATCTTATCAGCCCCATCATCTTTGACAAGTACTGTGATAATCTGTGGCCTTTCACGTGAAAGGAACAACAGTGAACTCCTGGTTTTACCTTTCTCTAGGAAACAGAAAAATTAACAGATCTACTTTGTTGTAGAGGTGCTCCAACTTCTAATGGTGACATATATTCGTCCTTGCCGATTAAACTTTATATAGTGCAATGTTTAATGTGAAAACAATCTTAAAGGCATTTGTGATTGCAGAGAGTTGGGACTCAGTATGCTGCCTCAAAGCTATATGCTCATGTATGATTTTATGATAGGTTGCGCTGGGCTAATGTTTCCCTGTTGCTGAATAGAATTCTCACATCCCTTCTCATTCTCCATTCTCCCCTTATCCAGGTCAGTGCTGGCTCTGACATTCTGCTATACTTAAAGTAAATTCATTCTAATCACTCACTTGGGAATGTATCATCCACTTTACACATTGGGTGAATTTTCTGCCATTTAGTCTATTGAACCTCTTCTTGTGCACTCAGAAAAGACCCAGCTCTGACTCAAGATATGCCAAGATATAAAGAGGTTGAAGAAGGCTGAAGAGTTGAGTGGGGAGAAATCTAATGAAATTCAACAAGCACAAGTGTAGAGTTTGCATCTGGGAAAGAATAATCCCACGTACCAGTACAGGTTGGGGAATGAACTGTTAGAGAGTAGTGTAGAGGAAAGGGACCTAGAGGTCATGGTGGACAGCAGGATGACCATGCTTGAGAGAGTTCAATACAGGGCCACAAAGATGATTAAGGGAGTGGAGCATATCCCTTAAGGATAAAAGGCTGAGGGAGCTGGGGCTCTTTAGCTTGGAGAGGAGGAGACTGAAGGGTGACCTCATTTATGTTTACAAATATGTAAAGGGTGAGTGTCAGGAGGATGAAGACGGGCTGTTCTCAGTGATATCCAATGATAGGACAATGGGCAATGGGTGGGTACAATGGGTATAAGACGTTCCAAAGAAGCACAATGAAAAACTTCTTCACTGTGAGGGTGACAGAGCACTGGAACAGGCTGCCCAGATGGGTTGTGAGTCTCCTATGGAGATATTCAAAACCCACCTGGACGAGTTCCTGTGTGACCTACTCTAGGTGGTCCTGCTGTGGCAGGAGAGTTGGACTAGATGATCTTTCGAGATTTCTTCCAACCCTTAAGATTCTGTGTTTCTGTGATTCTGTGACCAGACTATCCCTTTTGGTAGAGGCAAGCTGATAATTCTTCTCAAGTCGTGGCATGAAACCAGGCACTATTAAGCACATCCCAGACATTTTAGCAATTGTTCCACAGTTATGGCACTTGCGCCTGGAAGGCATCAGCACAACCACACATTTCAGCACTTCCAAAGCAAACAGCACTACCCATGTTTTTGCAGCTTTCTCTTCCTGTCACGCTTACATGACTCTTTTCCATCAAGCAGAGCAGCAACACCCCCACATGCTTGTTAGCCACCACCACAGTCATCTGGAGTCAAGAGAGAGGAACAATCTCCTTTAGATCACTCAGTACTTACTGCCATTGCAGTTTGATGGGGACAGAAGTGGAACATGAACAGATCCACTGCTAGATCGGTTAACCCTGGTGCTATCACAAGTGCTTTAATGGACAGGAATGAAATTTGACACTATGTTCAAAATGCATGGAGTGGTAAAGCAAGTCATGCTGTGTATTGGCTCCCTGTCAGATCAAAGTATGAGGAGATGTGGTGGTTTGACTCTGAGTGAATGCCAGGTGCCCACCATGCTGCTCTATCATCCCCTCCTCAGCAAGTTAGGGAGTGGGAGAAAATAAGATGGGAGTCCCGTGGGTTGAGATAAAAGCAAATTAATAAAGAAATAACAAAGCTACGTGCATGAGAAGCGAAGCAAAGCAACCAAAGATGTTACTCCCTACTTCCCATCAGCAGTGATGTCCAACCACTTTCTAAGAAGCCCGGCTGTGGTATGTGTAACAGTTGGTTTGAAAGGCAAAAGTGAATCACAAATATCTCCCCCTTTCTGCTCCTCTCCCTGAGTTTATATTGCTGAACTGATATCATATGGTACAGAATATCTCCTTGGTCAGCCTAGGTCAGCTGGCCGTGGCCCCTCCCAGGATCCTGCCCACCCACAGCTACTGGTGAAAGTGGGGGAAGGAATGCTGGAGGGACAACCTTGATGCTGCACGAGCAGTAGCCAAAACACTGATGTGCTATCAATGCATATTTTTAGTTACCAACAGAAGACACAGCACCACAAGGGTTACTGTGGAAAATCACCACTACCCCAGACCCAATACAGAGGATAAGAACTTGATGGAAAAGCACTATTCTCAGTATTTGACCACTTCTACATTCACCTCACTTGTTTATACTGCTGCTTCTGCATGCTTCACAGAGGCATTTTGCTAGCCATCACCTCGTCGGCACTGCCCTGCTCCTGGTGTTAGTTTAGTAATTCCTTTCCTAATGTACTTCTTTTCTATTTCTCAGGTATTTTAATATGTCCGTAACATGGCAATTATCACACAAAATGTTTTTCTGTCTCCTCTGATTTCAATAGGCAGTGAGGACTATTAAAACTGCCCCAACGCAAATAAGGAAGTGTAAATCCAGTGTAGGGTTTACTTTCGTGACCTACTAGTCATTTTGCCCTAACTCAGCTTTAGCTCTTTGTGGTAGAAATGGGCAGCTTTACAAGGGCTGAAGGCCTGTCCAGTGTCAGACTTTGACTTTCAGCCTGCTAAGTCGGGCAATGTAAGGATAGGAGCTCACTTCAATGGGACCCTGAGTCAGACAGTGGTTCCAAATGGATTTGTCTAGGACCTTCTATAGCATGAACACCTCAAAAAACCCCACAATAGAATATCTTCTCAACAATAGCTCAAGTTTTATTGAAGTACATCAGGATCAAGTGGTGTGTTTTCTTTTATACAGGGGAAAAGCAAATAAAAAGACTTGATCAAATTTTTTCTCCCTGCCCAGTTCCTCCTGGATTATGAAACTTTATGTAACTCTAATTAGTTAATAAACATTGTTGAGATTTATGTTTCTCTTCAGCTGACACAAATGGTGCGTTAGTGTTTATACACAATTTGTTTTAAAAAAAGTCATTTGATATCAAATTCTTCCACTTGCAGAAAAACGATCTGCTTGGAATAGTGGCCTCAGAATACCAGTGGCCACTAGATTTCACAGTGGCACTCTGAAGTGTGACCTGGAAACCTTGGATGATAGGGCTTGACCTTGATGTCTGGATTCTGCAACAACATTGCAAAAGTTCCTTCTGATGGCATATGGACTGAAAAAAAAGCTACAAGGAAATATGTATATGTACAAAAGCTCACCAAATGTTGGGTAATATTTGTGGGTTTTTAATATACTATCCTAGATTTCACAACACTACCTTGATTAATTTCATATTGAGGACCAGAATTAACATCAGTGCAAATCAATAGTAACTACTTTGAAATTAAGTTTACCTGGATGTAAATTAGAAGAGAATATAAACATTGCCATAAAAAATTCCCACCTCCTTTCCATAAATTTATAGGGTATAATCTTGCACGTGTGACTAACATTTACATGCTTAATTCTGACAGAATAAAAATCACTGTCTGAAGGACAGACTGTGGCACTATCTTTCTACTAAACCTCTAAAATAATCAGAGTTTTCTGAGACAGGAGGCAAAGGGGATAGTTATGTCTTCAGAAATCAGTTGTATTTAAATTATCATGACAAAAAGTGAAATGTTTCCATTAGAACAATATGGTTCATTCACATGTGGTGTCACTCACACGACAGTTATTTTCCATGAATGAGGTGTATATTTACATATCTCAGATCCTTCAGATTTATTTCCATTGTAAAATAATACTGATTCTCTTCTGTTAGTAATACTGATACTGAGACAATTCTGACCTTGTTATAAAATGTGTGCTGATATCTATTCCCTTAGTGTAACCTTTCTGGCCAGCCAGTCATGCATTGAGAATGTCAAGAAGAAAATGAAGAGACAGAGGGAAAAAAAAAACATCATTAGGACATCCCAGTACCAGTCAGTACCCACTTTACACTGACTGCTGAAGTAACGTATGCAGTATCAGATAAGTCTTACTGTTTTCTGACAGTAAGCAAGATATCAGTGTGTAAAACTTCTGGTTGACAATGAGAGTAGCACTCATATAAGAAGCAAAAAACCCCCCATGTTTCCCCCTCATCATCAAGTGTATTAAATGCACATTTCAGTTTATAGGTTTGAAAGCAAAATGTTGCACATCTTAGGGAAACTGAGACATGTTTCTTTAAGAACCTGCATCTGCTAGAGGTCAATGGCTTTACTATTACATATTAAATGTGAAGTATGGTAATTGACAGATAAACCATAGAAATTGGTTTATGCCAATGATGAATGGTAAATAGATACGTATATCAGGAAAAGAGCTCTAGAGGAAAAGTTCTTTTCACAGTAAAATTAGATTCACAGGTCACAGATGATTTATTAGTTCTTTACAAGTTGTTGAGCAGTTATTTGTGGGAGAGCTCTCCTGGTCTCTTTGCCTGCACTATAAAAAGGAGTCTTTTTTTATTAAAGTGTACGTTGCATGTCTTCACAAGGAACAACCCACAGATCCCAGTGAATTAATATAATCCCCTAAGACCAGAGCCATCCTATCAGTCTAAAGGTAATAGTAAAGGTAATACTTTGAACTCTTTGTTTCCATTCTTCTCTGTGAAGCATTCTTTTAGCAAGCTCAGCAGAAGGAGTAGCTAGAGGGCTGGAAAGTTTGTTTTTCATGAAAAAAGATGTCAAATGTCAGCTATTCAGATTGCCCTCATGTTGTAATCAGATTTCCTCTGCTTATTTGTAATATCTAGAAACAAACTTTTAAAAAAGCACAGCTTTAGCTAGTACAGCTTGCAAGGCAGGGCTGCTCTCCCTGTAGCAGGTATCTGTAGCTCTTCACCAAGTTGTGTTCTGTCCTGCTGTGGTCATACAGACATGCCAGCTAGAGGAGAATAGTGAGAGGTTTTAAGAGCCTTGTGGTTCTGCAGCAAGGGTGCTCATGATGGGGAAGAGCTGAGGCTCTCTTTGGGATATTGACAGGAAGCTCCAGTAGTGCTGACAAAGTAGCTTTGACCTTGGGAGCAACTCTCTGTCATTGCCAGCATGATAGCTCACCAGTCTCCTGACTGACCTCTCCTGGGATGAATAGAGATTCTGAGCATATATTTCATAAGTGTAAACTTCCACAACAAATGACACCAACAATGAAATGCTGCAATGGCCACTAATAGGTCCTCTTTTTTTTATACCAGGAAAAACAAAGACTTGGAAGCTAAGTCTGCTACTCTCCATGCCCTCCACTGACCTCAGATGCCTCCTGAGCCCATCTGCATTGACGTCCTTTAGGAACAAGAGGTGCTAGGCAGGGCTTAAACATGAGGTTGTATCCACTACCTGCTGTCTCATTTGCTCTGACCAGGAAGGAGATAGGAGGAATGAAGGACAGAATTTTTGATCTTTTTAAGACTTCTCCTGCTACTGAGTCAAGTCAAAGTCTCAGAAGTGACTTCTGCTCAAGCATTTCAAGTTTTATGACTTCCTAATAAACTTGGCAAGGCCACAGAGTTATTTGTTTTTCATGAAGAGTAATTAAATACTAAGTACATGCTTTGGAGATTAACAACTGGACAGCTGTGTGTGAAAACATCCCCTGCAAAATTGTTAGCAGGCTGAACAGGAGTGCCATGGAGCATTGCAGAACATTAACGTGTTTTAGATAGAGCTGTCAATAAGACAACTCTCAGATGTGACTGCTTTTTTAATAGGCTTCTGTTAATTATTTTCTCCTCTGTTCTCCCCATTTTCATCCTTATTACAAGGTTTCCTCATGCATCTGAATGGTAGTACCAAGCAATAGTCCTTAAAGTCATTGTCACTCTGGGACTCTGCAGAGCTGGCTCAGTGGTGCCACCTGCATTGCTCATGGGAGCAAAGTCACATTCATATGTCCTGCTTAATTTCTTTCACTTTTTTTCCATCTGCTTAGCAGATGATCCTACGGTCACTGAGTTTGTACCAAGATCAGGATAAAGCCACAGCTATCTGGGGAACAAGGTTGTTAGTAAATTAATTAAAATTGATGGTTTTCCCCCCGGTTGTTACACTGTTATCATGTTGTGCCTGTGTGTTGGTGGGTGTATGAGTGATCATGTGTGAGAGAGAGGGACTGACAGAGGGAAGTCTTCCATTTTCCTCTTAATGAGAGATTATATTTTACCTGATTTTTATCAAAGGTGACATCAAAAGTAATGAAAGGACAAATAATTTTAACGCTTCAGAGAAAGAGAATTCTTTAATAAAGAAAGGATCTGTCTTGGAGATTTAACTTTCTTAAATCCTTCAAATCCTTTTGCCAAATACAATAATGTTCCAAAATTTTATGACAGTTTTTGCTTCTTGTGTATTAGGAGAAAGTAACCACCATCACTGACAGATTGGATGGACACTCATTCATTGTGGAACTGGCACATTAAGGCAGCATACATTCACTCCCTGTAAAATATTTAAAAGTTTAGCAGTTCCATTATAAATCTTCATATTAATTTACAGGTGGTATCATTTTTTCCCCTTAATAGTACATGTAGGTATAAAAAGGCGGTAGTATGCATTTACTAAACTGTTACCTTCCTAGTTAGTGAATTTCTTAGCACAGATGCTTTCTTTCATAAGTACTGTCATTAAATGCATGAAATTATTGATCCAAACAGCTTTCCTGGGAGGTTTCTCCTTATAAAGAGCAGAGTCGGGTCTCTTTTTGGCTGCAAAGTAGGCTGGATTTCATAATAAAACTTTCATTATAAAAAGAAGAAAAAAACAATCCCAAACCTCCAAACAACAATAACCTCCCTATGATACATCAATGACTAAATCTCTGAGAGAACTGGCTTTATTTCTTTTAAGGGGGAAAAAAAAAAAGAGAGAAAAAAAGAGAAAGAGTAGGAAGGATGCAGTGTTTCTTGTAAGGGTCTCTTTTTTTGAGAGAGGATGCTAAAGGGATCTCATGCTGCTGTAATTTGTAGAAAGGAGCTCTCTTAATTATAGTCAGAGTTTATTGCGTCTCTCCCTCTCTCTCCCCCGCCCTGCTCTCTCCCCCCTCCCCAATGTGTGTGTATGCAGAGAGCTAGAGAAAGCTGGCAGCACTACCTGAATAGCTATTGAAAGAGTGAGACTTCTCAGTTCCTGCTTCATTACTGGGTAGCAGCTATTCCAGTGTGTGAGAGCACCTAACTGCATTCTCCCATCGAAAAGCCCTTGGTAAGTCCCCTTAGCCGGCAGAGCTGTGGATTAACTCAGCAAAAGGCAGGAGGGGGGTGGCAGGGAGCTGTGGGGGCACTCAGAGCCTGTGTGTAGCTTAAGATCTATTAGATTTCAAAGCTCTTCTTTAATAAATGTGGAAGGTCTTCTGTGGATTGCTGAGATGTGAAAGCAATTGCAAGGGATGTTTTGTGTGCTCAAGAGCAATACTAAGTATGTTCAGGAGTGCCTGAAATAGAGGAGGTTTTTTATATGGGAGATGAGATTAATAAGTACTTCTCAGAGCTGCAAGAAGAGTGGTTTTGTTTTGTTTCTCCCTATCATTTTCCTCTTGTTTTCTTCTCCTCCTTTATTGTGTTGAACATGTTAATAGTCTCAGAAAGAAGAAACTATGTCTTCCTGATGATGGCTTTTGAAATGTAGAACTTTTTATCAGCACAGGTATGAGAGCTGAAGCTATAGAGGAGATATGTGTGCTTGTTGTTTGCATGTGCATTGTTGTCTATGTTTCTGAGTTGACTGTATAGGTTTACCGTGCTCAGAAAAAGTCCAAACACTAGGCAATTCACGTTCACTGCTCAAGACACTGATGTTTGTGCTTATTAAATGTGTCTGTATCACATGTTTTATTAGTCATCTGCCTGAAAAGTGACAATCTCTAGGTAGCTCTTTTCAGTATATGTAGCAAAAAGCAGTTTCAGACAGGCACTTTTCTTACCTTGATCTTATGAATCAACCTCCGATTGGACTTAACAGAAAATGATGGAGGCCATTGGAGAGGTCATGTCTCAACAATCCTTTCTGCAGCTGAACAATGGCATTTGAAACAAGAGGCTGGAATGATGCTGTTGTCTGAGACTCCCAATATCCTGAAACCATCTGCCTTTTGATGTGAAAACTATGGATGAGTTACTTCAGGGACAGGTCAGAAGTTATTGTTTAGCAATATAGAGTATTAACAGAATGACTACCTCCTAAGTAAACCCACATCTACTCCCCTGATGGATAAATCAAACCTAGGAAGAATTGACTGCCTGACTACAAGGGCATGGGACCACTGGCGCATCTGTTACTGTCAGTCCAGTCCAGACCTTTGTTGGTTACAGCTGTCCATTGGATCATGTAGGTGACACAGTTGTATTTATAACTATGAGAGGAAGCTACTTCTTGTATTTAGAATACATAAGCTCATGATTTAAAACTGCTGCTTAGTGTTCCTAGAGGTTTTCTTTGCTTCTGAGAAAACAAGATAGCCCAAAGGATTAGTTTTTGGGTCTGCAATGGTTGGTTTCAAGTTAGTGTGAGTAAACTTAAATCTTTTCAACAGGTCAAAGGGACCAGATTGGCATTTCTTCCCCCTTTCAGAAGATTTCATTTTTTATTAAGGAACAACTTTTATAAGCCTATATTAAAACAGAGCTCACACCTGCAGCCAAGCACAGAACAGTTATTGCTTCCTGAAACTCAGTCATTTTACATTATATTAGTAAGGGAATCATGCTAAGAGGTGCAGATGAATGATAGGTTGATAAATGAGCCTATATAACTTCATACAATGGAGATTACAAGTAGGAATATGCCTCATGTTCCAGGTTATCAGATGCAACGTTACTTCATCAATAAATTAAAATGTTGTCAAAATTGCATGATTACCTGGGACGTTTAGTGTACTAAATATAATACTGGGGTACAAAATAGAGAATAATAGTCTCCACAAGGAAAAAAAAAAAAAAAGAAAAGAAGTTATAAGCAAAGAGCTTGTTTTTTTTTTTTATTTGTGTCCATCAGCTACATAAGCTTGTTCCTAGAATACTCTTGAATACAACTACGCATTGTCTTTTCTAAGCTGATTTTGTTTTTATCATCTGTAAGGATGTATAAAAGAGCAGAAACACCTCAAGGAGGAAGAATTCCAGTCCAAAGGGGAGTCAGGAACAGATAACTCTATTCAGCTCTGTGCCACATCCTTGTATCAAATTCAGCTTTGACCACACTCATTTTTGTAAGCAGACTCTGCTGTCATCTGTTTCCTATCAGTGTGGCAGGATGTCCTCAGAGTAACTTAACACTAGGTCAGGATGGTAGAAAAATGCTAGAGGCTGTTTACCGGGGGCCAGATGCCATGATCTTTCTGCCTACTGGAAGTGATGTTCTCTGTGAGGATGATGCAGTCCAGCACAGGAAAAAGAAACTAGGAAAGTATCTTGGCTGATAGGAAAAAAACTGTGTTTGTCCTGGGCAGTGTATGCTCCTTAGAGCTTCACTCATAGCACAAGGAATTTGCCCCTCCTCCTTTCTCAGAGGAACGCCATGAGGCGGGAATCATTGGCCTCTTCCTGTACTACATGAACCTGACATCCAAGACAGCCCTACTTGTTATTGTTTACACACACATCCGTATAGTAGATATCCTAGTAAGTCATGGGTAGGAGATGTTGCCTATATTTGGGCTGATCCTATTGTGTTAGCATGTAGTCAACATGTGTTTCCAGGTAGTGGGTTTCTCCATTTACCCTACCAGTCCCAAAGAAGGTATTTCTGGGGTATAAACAGACATGGTTTCAAGTTCTTGCTGAAACAAAAAGTTTTCAGACCTTGACAGTATGAGCCACAGAAATCTAAAAGTAGCTTCAAGCTAACCTGGGTTTTCATCAGAAATTCTCTCTGTTGCTTCTCTGACTTGAAATGAGCTCTCCTCCCTGCCCCCCATCAAAGATTACAATTCATGAAGCAGAAAATGCCAGACACTCAAGCACTGGCAGAGTTCTTTTAAATTATATTTCTAGTTTATCATCCTTTTATATGTCAAAGTTTTCTATTTCCCCTCTCTGTTTTTATATATAGTAAAATGTTTCAATCCAGGCATTTCAATACCCATCACTAAATCTTAAGGGTCCATATATCCTCATCTACTGAATAAACAAGGATTTTGAAAGGGTATTCCCTACACCAGGGGTAGCTTTTGTTTGCATAACTTGACTACAGTTTTGCTTATAAGAATGGCAAAACCAAACCAAGAAAGAGACTGCTGTAATTCATGATTTATTGCCCTAAAAGCCCTCCCTGTTGTCCTCAGACATCTTCCTTCTTTCTCCTTCTCCTGTGAAAACCCTGTGGGTCCGATTTGTACTGAAGTTCTTTGGAACAAGTATCATATCTCTGCTCATTGCACACCTTTGCATCTATCATGCTGCATAAAAATATAAAATATTAACCACAGCTATAGTGTTTAGAGTGGATAAAAACCCAAAGCAATCTTCTGATCCTAAGTACTCTTTTTTTTTCTGTAACTCCTTGCACCTCAGCAGGGTCAACACAAGACAAACCTATTCAAATCTGCTGCCATTATCTTTTTTTGTCACTGCGCCTGAAGAAAGGACTCAAAATCAAAACATCTGCTACCTCCTTCTTCTGCATGGCAGTAGAAAGGGTAGAAAGACCTTGAAAAGCCATATTCCTGCAGTTTTCAGGGGAATTGCAAAGGAAGAATAAGGAAATTTTTCAACATGGTATTCTCATGATTAGAATGACTTACAAATTGTTTCTGTCATTGCTAGGATGAGAGGAACTGACATTTAGTAGCATATGAATTCCCCAGTAATTGGTGCCCTATAATATAAATTAGATTAGAGGCAGTTTACCAAATCCCAGTACAGCAAGTTTTCATTTTACTGTTCTCTCAAAGAAAGATATTCTACAATGTACATGTTAGAAGAAAACTGCAACATAGAGATGATACAACCCTAAATGAAAAAAAAAAAAGAGATTACTTCAACAGGGTTTTGTAGTCAAATTTCCTTGCCAGCTTGAAGAAGAATATCTGTATCCAAAAACTATACTGAGTTTGATTTGAGATTTACTATCTTTTTGTGTTAACTCTGATAAATAATTAAAGAAAGGAGAGGAGATCAGAACAGATAACTAAATAAGAACCAGCAGGCATGATCACAGCTAGCCTGCCCATTCCTTTAAACCTGGATCCAAGTTCTTAGACTTGAAGTAGTTTCACTGAGAAAATGTGGCAGTGTATGTTCCTAGCACTACAACAGATGCTATTAAAGCAGCTTCTTTTCATTATGAAAACAAAGCTGAAGCACTATAACATATGTTGTGTTGATTCATGTCTTAGAAACTATCATTCCATGGAGATATATTTGATAAATGCAATAGGAAAGCAGCTGATTCCTTGGAAAAATGCATTTGACTGCAGCATTAGCCACTTGCATATTGTACTTGACAAACACTCAGATGTAATATGTTTTAATACATTGCCAAAAGTATCCAAAAGGATTTTCATTCAGATGCAACACTATTCCTTTTCACTTCCTGAATGACTTAAAAGATGCTACTTGCAAATGGAAAACATTGGTAAACAGTTCCTTTTATGGGAATCTGACCCTGATGTTCAGTTGTTAGCGTTCAGACCTTAAGATTGTATGGCTCCTCATCTGCAAAAGAGAGATAATATTTCTACTTCCCCCTCCATGTGTACACCCTTCATCTGTCTTTTTGGCATGTACTGAATACTGAGGGCAGTGACTGTGCCTTATTATATGCACCATACCTACACAGTCAGCACCTACACAATTCTTGGCTGCAGCCTGTAGGTGCTCCTGTGAAAGAATCTTCCCTACATTCCACTAACTGATGATATTTTTAGTATCAGCCTCAGTCAGCTGGATGATGCCAATGATGCTGGGAGCATTGTCTCCAGAATACTGAGCCTAGAATCACCCACAAGCTTCAAATCCCTTTGAGGACCAGTGTTGTGGTCCCAGAGGGCTTCAGTTCCCCTCTCTGTTACTTTTACCCTCTTAACAAATAATAAAATCTCCCAAAAGTTTAAAGAAGAGATTTAGCATACCTTTTCTGGAATCAGTGTCTGAGAATGGACATGGAAATTATATCAAGGATACCAAGAAATATCAGTTTCTCTGGCAGTTGTATGGGCTACACAAAACTGACTACAGTGATTGTTTCTGACAGTTGACTAGGTAAGGTGAATCCATGGGGAGCTGATAGGTGCCCTAACAAGGTATATTCTTGCAGAATTTTCTTTCTGATCAGAAACCCACTCCTACCACTAACAGCTGGCATCTTCAGTAAAATTCAGCACAAAACAATCAAAACAACAACAGCCCATCTTAGTGATGCATCTACGTCCCAAGTCTAGCACGGTGCGTTTGGCTGGAACAGGCTATATGAAAGAGGAGCAGATTTTTGAGAACTGCCTGCTCTTATCTTTCCAGTTAGTACATTTTGCATTAAAATAGATTTCAACAAAATTTGAAGGGTGTTTTCTACCCCCATTAGAGAGTAATAAACCATATTTCAGCTGAAGTAAAAGCATTTAATGGGTTCATCCTTGATTAACTTCATCCACTTCAGAGGAGTTAAACTGGGTTGTACGGACAGAAATGAGTAGACAAGGGCTATTTCAAGGGGCAGCGGGCCTGTGCAGTACAACTGATCCGTGTCCCTATCTGTCTCGTCACTCCACTGGGATCATAAAATCATTGAATGGTAGTGGCTGGAAGGGACCATCTAGTCCAAACCCCCTGTAGAAACAGGTCTGCCTAGACCAGATTGCACAGACATGCATCCAGGCAGGTCTTGAAGACCTTCAAGGAAGGAGACTCCACACCCTCCCTGGGCAGCCTGTGCCAGGGCTCCCTCACCTTCACAGTGAAATAGTTTTTCCTCATGTTTAAATGGAACTTTTTGTGTTCCAGCTTCATCCCGTTACCCCTTGTCCTGTCACTATAGCAAAAATGGATGTTCCAGCCTCCTGACATCCACTATTTATATACTTAGAAATATTAATGAGATCCTCCCTCAGTCTCCTCTTCTCTAGGCTGAACAGCCTCAGTTCCCACAGCCTTTCCTCATAAGAAAGATGCTCCAGTCCCCTGATCATCTTGGTGGCCCTGTGCTGGACTGTCTCCAGAAGTTCCCTGTCCCTCTCAAGCTGAGGAGCCCAGGACTGGAGACAGTACTCCAAATGAGATCTCAGCAGGGCAGAGGAGAGGGGAAGCAGAACCTCCCTCAACCTGCTGGCCACACTCTTCTTGATGCATCCCGGGATGCCATTGGCCTTCTTGGCCACGAGGGCACATTGCTGGCTCAGGTTCAGTTTATTGTCAACCAGGACTCCCAGATCTCTCTCTGGAGAGCTGCTTTCCAGCAGGTCTCTCCCCAGCCTGTACTGGTGCATGGGGTTGTTCCTTCCCAGATGTAGGACTCTGCACTTGTCCTTGTTGAACCTCATGAGGTTCTTCTCTGCCCAACTATCAAGCTGGTGGAGATCCCACTGAATGGCACCATAACCTTCTAGTCAATCGGATCACTGAAAGGAGAATATAAGTTAGAGCAGCACAGCATAGGACAGAGAAAAGAGTCAAAATATTGGTCTAAAAAACAACCTAAAAAACCTCTCATGAAAATTACTTTTTATGCTACCATTCCTGGGAAAGATAGAATAAAGCTGGTCATCTCTCTAGCTCAACAAGAAGTCTAGCTTCTGAGAATAGTCTTAAAAAGAAAACTCAAATAAGTAAATGCAACAACGTCTCTTTCGTTTTGTTCAAACCAGAATTGTTGTAAACTGCCTTCAAATAAAGCCAGATCTACTTATTTCATAAACCCCTGTTGTCTCTCAGCTGCATTCAACCAGAGGTCAACAAGGTGACTCAAGCTAAGACTCGGCACAGAACAGGAAAACTCCCAAGAGCTTTTTCTCCAAGCTGCTGCCTTCTTTCTAAAGATTTAATCAACACCCAGGAGCTTATTATCAGAGCAAGCACCCTGCCTCTGGCAGAGAAAAAGACACTCATTTCTTCTCCATATAGTTGGGAAACCTAGCATATGTCGAGATTGTAGCTCCAATCCTCCTTTTGGGGCATCACTGGTGCCAAGTTGCTTCCTATTGCAGAGTCCAAAAGTCCCTGTTCAGCATCTCTGAGATTAGATCCTGAGAGGCAGCAATTCTTACCTCTATGGTTATCCACAAACCCACAGATGGAGCTCCAGGGAAGTAATTGTGTGTGGTTCTCCACTCCCCATGCTTTCAGGTTCCAAATTTCTTTTCCTCTTGAATAACACAGTATGATTGGCCACTTTCACAGCATTAAACAAAGTCATTTGGTGGTGGAATCACTCAGCATCAGAGGAGAGAGAGCTTATTTATTGATTTAACTCCCCACAGACATTACCTGATGTTACTGAAGTTTATAGGATCAGTTATTCATGCCAGTAAATTACAGTACATAACCTTAGAAACTATAAGTGGATGTAATGTTATATTTAAAAATGAAAAATTGATTTCTTCATGAGGATGGCATGCAAGGTAGGTAAGCTTCCATGTTTTGTTTATTGGGAAGTACCATTGGATTACACTTTCCAAGGCACTACAGAGCAATACACACGCAAAGTATAGCCTTATTTTCTTCATAGATTCCTTTTGAATTTCCTGAGTGAATTTTTCTAGCTCAATATCCTGCTGCCAGTTGTGTCTGTGGTCAGAGCTCAGCACCTCTGTCACTCTCAGCTAGTTGCCATGGCTTTTAGCTTACCTTGCCCTAGAAGTGGCTTGCAATAAAAACAGGCTAAAAGGAGAAGAATAAGGGCACTTGCATGTCCTTTCTCACTAAGATTTGATTCTCTTGGCTTAGAGTTGCGACTATATTAAAACAAAACTGATATTTTCTTTGGCTAGTTGTGGAATATCTGGACAGGAGCAGGGTTGGGAACAGGCTAACGGAGTGAGGGGAGAATATGCATCATAGTAGTGCGTCATTTGTATTGTACTCCAGATAAAATATCTGAAAAGTCACCAAGCTTTTGCCATCTGTTCAGTTTTTTAAATACTTCCAGGAAAAGACAAAGCTTATAAAAACAGTGTCCATTTTAGCTAACAGACTCCATTCTCTTCACAAGCACAAATGATATAAATTTCACTTGTGATCACTGATGCAGGAATATGTGTCCAAGTTTGCATGAACACAGATATTGGGAGGCAAAAAGATTACTTATAATATGCAACTAATCCGCTCAGCTATACATGGACTTCTAAACAAGCAACAGTACATCCCTGTAATATGTATGTTAGTTATTAGAGTTGGCTCATCCTTCCTGCTTTAAATCTGGATTCAGTCTTAAGATATTCAGTGTCGTGATTTTGGTTCATCAAAGTTTCAGCATAAACATACTCTCATATATATATATATATATATATATGAAAATATATATATTCTGCAATGTCTGGACATACCCACTCTGCAGCTGTGTTGCAAAGCTGTTCCCTCAGAAACATGCAACACCTGTATACACCTCTCATTTTTCATTTTTAGCAAGTAGCAGCTGAGAGAATGCCAGAGTGACCAACTACTTCTTCTACATTGCCTGAACTGTCAGCTTTATGAAGATTGCTTAAATCAGTGACACCCAAAGGAAAAGATTAGGGACCATCACATTTTCAGATAATGAATCTTAAGATTTGATTTCATCATGCAAGGGTCAGATGAAATAAAAATATTGTTTACAACAGTGCTCTTTCTTCTCAGCTATGTGTTATTAGAAGTATTTAGCCTGACTTAATTAAAAAAAGAGAGAAAAAGAAAACTGCTCTTGACTAGCTAAAGGAGTAACATGTGGTATGTAATTTGGATTTCTGAGTGATTTAGACAAGTAAGCTGCATTACTCATCCATCTCATTTAGGATATGTAGACTTTGTAATCTTCCATCTGGATTTTCACCGAAACTTTGGGTTGCTTTTTCGTTGTTTGAAGAAGGCTGGAGAAGAAGGCTCGTCTTAGAATGAACAAAGAAGGGTGAACATTTTCCAACTGGAAAAAAATGAGCACTTGTGACCCTGGGTTAAAGCAATGTATGGGGACCTTCAATTTAATTTCAGTGACAGAATGATTCTGTATTTAGTATAGGATCCTTTTAGAACCAGAGTGACACATCGGTACATGACACTCACAAGTTTTGTCCACTTCCCTTGATCCACCTACAATACCATCATATGAACAAGTCTGTGGTGATAGCAAGACAGATAAGACTGGAAGAATTCCATAGACAAGAAAATCAAACATTTTACTCTCAGGGAAAAAAAAAAAAAGAAGACATGTTTTAAAGGGAATTTAAGAGAAAAACTGTGTTATCTTTACCTGTTTCCTGCAGTGCCAACACCCTTCATTTGAACATGGAGTACAGATAATGACCTGTCTGTTGCATAACTGTTAGTTCTAGTCACTCAAATCTTTGTGTTCTCTTTCATTAACGTGTATTGGGGCTATTCCCAGACACTTGCTATCCATGACTCAACGGAGGCCAATCTGTTCAAGCAACCAAGCCAACACTAAATCTGCCTATCAATATAGGTGAGAAAAAAAGAAAAATTTGCTGTGATAAGCCTGTGCTAACATGATTTGATCAACTCTGAAATAAAATGAAATGAAATTATGAACTGAATAAAATAAAACAAAATAAAACAACACAAAGTAAAACAATGCTCTTCAAAATGATATTTACAAATTCCAGGGACAGATCTATCAAAGGCAGCTGTGCCATATTCATATGAAATTTATCAGAGGGAAAGGACCAAAGTCTATCTAATTTGTTAGGCTTTGAAAAACAGCTGCAAAAAAAATCCTTAGCCCAGATCACCTGTGGGAATAGATGCTCCACAGAGATAGAGAAGTGTACACAAGCAACATTTCCTCCCATACACCTCCTCAAAGGAAAGAACAGTACATAGGTGTGGCAGCTTTTTCAAGCTCATTTTTCACTTGGCAGATTTCTCTGGTAGGAGAAGCCCAATCAGCTTCACTGGAGCGTTCTGTTAGACCTTGTAGGAAGCCTGAGAGTACCTGTTACTTGAAAATGGGTCTTGGTGTGGGGCTTTGTCTCTAGGCAGACTATTATGGAGGGTGCCTGGAAGCAGAGTATTAATGGCTCTGTGATGATTACAGTTCAGTAGAGCTCCACATTGTTTTTTAATTCAAAGGATCAAGGAGATAAGCTGGAGCATTTAAAAAAAAAAAAAGAAACAAACCACACATGATGTATTTTTGGCATCATTAGTTCATTTGGGAGACTGGGACACAGCAAGGTGAGATCAGCTTTGTGCCATTGAACCATCAATCCAATGTCTTGCCAAGTTTGTGGTACTGTTTTAAACACACCAAAGCCCCAGAGGCTGCTGAAGCCAGAATCTGGAAAGTCTGGATGTTAATGACAGCACATAGACTCACAGACAACTGATAAAGGCCAGAAGTTAAAAGTGTCCAGGCAGGAAAATCATAAAATCACATAATGGTAGGGGTTGTAAGGGACCCTTAGAGATCATCTAGTCCAATACCCAATACCAACACCCATACCTATAACCAGGAGCAGCCTCTCATTGAGGACTGAGTGGCTTTACAGTGGGAGAGGACTGGCATTGATGCTTTACACAAGCTGCCATGCGACAGAAGACCTCAATTCTTTAGCATGGTGAGTCATCCATCTGAGTCAAAGGAATGTTGAAGGCAGCATTAAACTATGTGTCTTTTCCTTGTTTCAGGTTTTTCTGTCTTTCTTATCACCCTAAGGAGGTTCTGAAGGTTGATGTGTTCCCCATGGGTGGTAGTAGGGTCTCTCTCCATATGCAGGTTCTGTTCTGCAGCAGGACTGTCATCATCAGGCATCTCCATGGGGCCAAAACCACCCTGTAGATCAGAGCACATGGCAACTGTTCTTTCTCCCACTTCATCCCACAGGGCTTTGCAGTGTGAGTGAAAGAAAGCATTACATTTCACAGGCTGGGGTTTGCATTAAGCATAAGGTGTGAGCTATGGTGTGAGCTATGGCATTAGCTTGTGTGGCAGACAAGTTTCCAGAGCTACAGTAAGCAAGATGTTACCAGTGAGGTTACCTGTTAAGGCACAATTCAAATTTGCAGCTGAGATTCTGGGGGTAAAATGATGGAGGATGGAGGAGATTTGACTGGCTGTGCCTGCCCAAAACAATCAGGCTGTAACTGAACTCAATACAGAAAGCTGTTTTGTTTTTTTTTTTTTAAAGCACAAAAACCTTATTGATGAAAAAACAGTACAAGATTAGAACTATTGCCAGTTGACAGAGAGGAACTGGACAGAAACTGTTTTTCTTGTGGTGTTCCTGGTGATATTTTGGTGTGCAGTGCCTGGAGTCCAGGCTGCAGAGAGGCAGGATGAGATGCAAGAAGGGGGACTTCAGTCACAGCACAAATTCTCAAGCCAAGTGGGTCAGAAATCAGCAGGCCTGCACATGTAGCAAACACCAACACATCAGAATGAATTTGAAGCTGTTATTCTACAGATCCAGAACAAGAAAATAAATACAAGGAGGTGTTACCAGTGTGAGCCCTGGGGAATTTGAGTTTGATTTGACACCAAAAAGATGCTGTGAGATTCTTGATCTGATGGCATCAGCTGTGATCTTTTATTTAGGAGACTTATACAGCCTTAAAAGTGAGGATTTGGCAATTAACAAGAACAAGATTGTCAAGCGTGCACATTGTAGCAAATGATGTGAAATGATATTTTCTTTACCATGTGAAGAAAACATATATCCTCTTGGTGTCGAGGGGGCATTCAGATGATGTTCAAGACTAATATCACTTTTGTGAATTTTCCAGTTTCAGGGCTGATGTTTTCATTGCTGAGAAGGTATAACATTTGAATAACCACAGAAGACTGAGTGTAAAAGTATGAAGCAGCTCTATGTAGAAAAATGTAAACAACATTTCACTCTAATTTATTGCAGTTTTTTCATGTTTTTTACATAGGGTCACACCTTTTAAACAGGAAAACATTAAGCTGTCTAGTGTCTTGAATATTTCCAGGAATAAATCTATTTCAGTACATTTGAATTGAATAGTTTGAGTGGCATTAGATTTTTGATGCAAAAGGACTTTTATGGGCAAGGTTTTAATAAAGTAGGAATTCAAACACAGACTTCTGAAAGGCATATATATTGGTATCTACATATATAAAACTGCTAAATTGTTAATAAGGCTTTCCGGGTTTACCAATAGGGTGCAATCTTGAGTTTCCAGAAATAACACAGTTGCCTTAGGAAGGTATGTTCATCTGACTGACAACCTCCTGAACAACAGGGTGGTGCTTCCAGGGTACACACTAGCCTGGAGTACACACACCTTTAAGAAGCCCTGTGTTATGCCACGCAAACCAGCCCAGCTTGAAAATGTGATATCCAAGTTAGCTACTAATGTTTGGGTTTAGCATGTGTTTCAGGACAGTCACATTTCATCACTACAGTGGGTATTTAGGACATGCAAGTGTTTTGTCCTTCAACACCTGACTCATATGACGACTTTTTGACAAGCTGTGGCAGTTAATGCCAACAAAAGTGCTTACAGTGAGTAAAAGCTAGTAGGAACAGTATAGATAATAGTTAACTGCAGAAACAGCATCCTCTTTATTTACTTCCTGATCTGAGCTATTTTTTAACAAGTACTGCTGTTTATTGTCATTATTGGTTTCAAACACTGTCTTGCTTTGCTCTTTTTCCAAGAGACAGAGTAAATCAGGTCTGACACTTGAAGCAGTGTATTTACAGCAGCGCCAAACATGCGGCTCTAGAGCATGACGGCAACAGTACATAGAGAGCAGCAAAAGCCCTGGACACATTTGTCACCCAGAGGAACTGGAGAGGGGAGTGGCTTCCTCACATCCTATTTTTCCTCCTTTTTTTTTTTTTTTTTGTTTTTGTAAAGACATTTTGAAATACAATATTAAAACCTGTTGCCATTCTTTCAGATCCAAGGAATTTTAATGTCACTCACTTTGGATGGGTTTTGACCCTGTCTCCTGTCTCCCCATGAAGGGATGAAATACCTCTTCCAACCACTTCATTGATAGTTTCTTTGTCCTGTTGGTAAGGAGGTAACATTAAATAACTGTCACATTTTACAGGGGTGTAAAACTTAGGAGGCACTTGTGAAAAACTGGAAAGATGACTACAATCAACATGAGCATAAGCAAGATGTTCACCTTGCAATTTCTGCCACACAGCGTCTGCCCAGGCTTAATTATCAATCTGCACATGCTTCTCACCTTCCTGAGCTGTAATCCTCCAGATTTGGTTATTTGGTTTTGTTTACCTGTTTTGCTTTTTTTTAAAGACTACATATTTTTTTAGGCCACAAGGCTTTTCAAAGGAAACAAGACAAGGAGATTGAAAAAGCTATAAAAAAAATCTCGTGTCTTGCCAAAAACATCTCAACACCTTTGAATATCATGGAGGGTCATCTCAACACTATTGAACATCATGGAGGGTAGAGGGGATGTGAATTCAGAGGTAGGATTCTCACTTAAGACAGCACCTTACTGGAAATGAGAGTGGTCTGAAGAAAGACAAAGTAGGTTGGCAAAAACAAGAGGGGAGATGAAAGGGAAGCAGAAATGTAGGTATCTTGGATACACAGAATTATTAATATTAGTTTTTAACTTTACTAATCAAGCTAGCCGCATTACTGGCAATATTATCAGAGCAAAAGCCAGGTGTCTGCAGATTTGCATAGATCTACATAAGTTTAGAATTGTCTGAACCATTGTGCAAAAGCATATCTGATCATATGCACAGGGGAAAATGGAAACACAAAACCACTTCAGGATTTAAATTAATTTCTTCTGCATATATAGTCTCCTTTCTCCTTTCCAGCAGGAGACTTTTGCTTTAGTATTGCAGCACCCTGAAAAAATATCATTTGTTGAGCAACCTCACAGCCATATCTCCTCACCTATGTTAACTATACTCATGTAAGTTCATTATTCCATCTCCCAAAGAAAATTAGGAATTCCAGCCCACTCCTAAAGTAAACCAGCCTTGAGCTCTGTACAACTTGGCCAGATGTGAACACAGATAACATTAGTTTCTTAGTGCTATATATTTCCAATTGCTTTCTTAAATAAGAAGCATCTGGCTTAAACAGCATGAAGCACTGGTGCCAGCATTGCTAGGAGGGATTTGGCAGGGACTGTGCTCTGTTGTTGGAGGTACCATGGGCTGCAGACAAGGATTTATGTTGTCATGTAGAGAGCTCTGGTCTGGCATACAATGTGTTTGTGCAATCATCCGTTATACACCTTTATGTAAATTTTTTTCTGGGGATAAATAGCTGAGCAAAAGACGAAGGAAGGCTTCAGCTCAGTCTGAACTTCAACTGAAACCACAGCTTCAGTGTGTGTGCATGCACAGAGAGGTGATGCATTAATTTGTTCATTTGCATTCACTCAGAAGTACGTTAACCTCTGAAGATCCTCTCACCAACTGAATATGAGCTGGTTGGAAGAACAAGCTGGTGAAGGGGCCACAGGGCCACTACTTAAGGTAGACCTCACTCACTGTTAATAGCTTTCAAGCACTCACAAAGGCAACAAAGATGACTTAATTTTGTCTCCACCAGAAGGCTGGGCTGCTATTCAGTGGGATCTTGAGAGGCTTGAGAGTTGAGCAGAGAGGAACCTCATTAGGTTCAACAAGGACAAGTGCAGGGTCATGCGTCTGGGAAGGAACAACCCCATGAATCATTACAGGCTGGGGATTGACCTGCTGGAGAGCAGCTCTGCAGAGAGAGTCCTGGAAGTCCTGGTTGACAATAAACTAACCATGTGCCTTCATGACCAAGAAGGCCAATGGCATCCTGGAATGCATCAAGAAGAGTGTGGCCAGTAGGTCGAGGGAGGTTCTGTTTCCCCTCTACTCTGTCCTGATGAAGCCTCATCTGGAGTGCTGTGTCGAGTTCTGGGCTCCTCAGCCCAAGAGGGATGGGAGAGAGTCTAGAGCAGGGCCACCAAGATGATCAGGGGACTGGAACATCTTCCTTGTGAGGAAAGGCTGCATGAACTGGGTATGTTTAGTCTAGAGAAGATGAGACTGAGGGGGGAATCACGTCCATATTTATAAGTATATAACTGCTGGATGTCAGGAGGTTGGGACATCCTTTTTTCCTATTGTATCTAGTAACAGGACAAGGGGTAATGGGATGAAGCTGGAACACAAAAAGTTCCATTTAAATATAAGAAAAGAGTATTTTCCTGTGAGGATGAGGGAGCCCTGGCACAGGCTGCCCAGAGGGCTTGTGGAGTCTCCTTCCTTGGAGGTCTTCAAGACCCTCCTGGATGCATGCCTATGTGACCTGGTCTAGGTGGATTTGCTTCTGCAGGAGGGTTGGACTGGATGATCTCTAAAGGTCCCTTCCAAACCCTACCGTTCTATGATTCTATGACTTTCTGTGGAACAATTTAAAAATCCATTTAGTTTGGCTTAAAACCTTTTTATGTGTATTTCATTATCACCCTTAAGTGAAAATGGTTTTAAGGAGTCTTTCCCATTAAAACTATACAGATATGTCTAGAACATAAAATACACACTGAGAAGGGAGTCTGAAGACAAATTTCTTAGATTATCTGTCCTGATGAAACTATTTCAGTCTGTACCAGCAGGTTTAGGTTTCCAGATTGTAGTCCATGCATTATTTCGTTGTATCATCCAGGGACGGCAGGTAATATGAGAGCACACAGAATCATTTATCAGGATGAATAAAGTGGAGTCTTGAAAAGTGCAAGAAAGGGGGAAAAATGTCAGTAGAGTAGTATGGACTAAAATTGTCATTTACTGAAAAGAGATGAGAAAATACAAAAGAAAAAGTGTGAAAGAAAAAATTATCACGCTTTCCCAGTTTAAATAATAGTTTTAGCAGATCTGCTGTCAGAAAATGTTTCCCAAACTAGTTTTATTTAAAGTGTCTCTGAAAGGGCAAATTGTCTCTTAATCAGGTCATTTCATTACTTAGTTTTCCTTAATTAGCATGGTACTTTTCAAAAAATGCTAATCAATTTTAGCTTCTAGTAAACTGGAAACAGCACAAAAATTGCTGTCACAGTCTTAAACTGCTAATCAGTTTTGAAACTCTAAGTCAATATGGATTTTTATACTATTATTTTTCAGTCATTGACTAGAATGCCTTTCTTGACCTTGAACTGTGAGATAGGAATTTCCATGTAAAATAATTGAGAAAAAGATGCCACACTTTAGTATTTTTAGTTAAAATACTGAATAGGTAAAAGCTATGAAATACAAAAAATGTTTTAATAAGGTCATCATCAGGTCAATTTTTTATCTGAAGAACCTTCTCGTATATTGGACCCCACATTCTCTAAGCAAACTGTATATTTACATAATGCAGACTGCTGGGCATGTTATAGTAACAGGTTTTCTGAAAAGCTGCAGACAAAAAATTACTTATTTTTTATAATCCCTTTGTTTTGCAAGCATAAAAGTATTCAAAGAAAACCATGAAATAATTGATAGTGCAGTCACACAGGAGTTTTCTTTATTATTATGCACCTCTTTTATTTTCCACATTGCCACAAATAAACCTATTGCAGTGTAACTGTGCCTGGAAATTGTGACTTTTCAGACGTTAAAGGCTAAGGCACTTTTTTATGAACCAAATCTAATAATCAACCATCTGGAGCTTCTTTCACTTATATGTATATTAGAAGAACAGAGAGACCTGCTCTCTTTTGTAAAGAAGAAAATTCCCATCTGTTGATATATCCTATTGCTCTATATCTACATATATCCATCTAACAAAAAAAAAAAAACCCTGTCCTGATCTAGATATCATTCTTTAGGTGGAAAGAAAATAGCACAAAATGGGCCATGTTCTGGGAATAAAAATGGCAAACAGCCCTGTGTAATGTGGAACAGCAGGAGAACAATGCTGTCTTCTTCCAGAAGACACTGGTGTGGTTGGAGGACTATGTCACCAAACAAGAAAAGTAGGGCAGCCAAAGGCCAGACACTTGTGCCCCTGTGCTCCCCCAGTGATAACCAGTAAGGAACAAGTATGTTAAAACTTATAGTTACATAGATGTCTACATTTGAAGGTAAGTGTTACTGTTTCTCCTAGACAGCCTGTAGAAATGTTCAGAGTATCTTTTTTAGGCTATGTTTCCTTTTGTAGGAAAAATCCTCAGTTTGACTGTCTGTAGAGCCTAGGATTTCACCTATTTGCCTAATTCATCTCAGGTAAGAGATTGTAGTTACATGATGTACAGACTTTTCCCCTGAGATATCCAGTGATGTTTGAGCACCGTTTGGATCCTTGCAAGTATCTGTCTTGGCTTGTGTCCCTGTATGCCAGTGCTGCATATCTGGGGCCTGTGCACTAGGGATCATTCTCCAGAAATTCCTGTTGCTCTGAGCTGTGATCTACTAGTAGACCATATTCAACTCTGTTTTGTCAGTTATGTTGTCCTTTGAATATCCCATGTTTGCTCTGCCTTGAGTGATTCCCGTGTAACCTATCTGACCTGTATTAACCCAGGACCTATGACCTACTCTTCTCTTGAATAGGTAAAAGCTTGGTTCTGTAGTTCCAATATACACAGGGTGATTTTCTCAATATCCTTACACTATGAAATGTTTCCCATTAATTTATATAATGTATCATTTACATAATGTACATGGTTTTATGTAATGTATCACTCCCGGCTGATCAGAGTGAGCCCAAGCTGTTTGCCACTGTCTTGCCTCTGTTTACTGGAGACATACAGAGCATAATAAAATGTCAACTGAAAAGTTTTCTTCTACTGCTGTTCTTTAGCTATTTCCCTTCCAGTCATGTGGTATTTTTCTTTCACAGTCTGGACCCTTGGGTCTAGCTCCATTATAGCTTTGCCAGTAGAAGGCATAAGAACTTCTGGATTCTCCACATACATCAACATACAAGAGAAATTGAGTGTCCTTCATTTATTAAAAACAATGTGATTTTCAAATAAAGGCTGAGGAAATACAGTTTAGAAGACAAAGCATTTGTATCCCAGAATAATTATCATCAGGAGGACTCAGTAGCTGGTATAGAACATGTGTAAAGAAACTAGTAATACAAAATACTGCAATGTTGTTAATAAATAGTTGGTGCTCACACAAATATCTGAGGAGATATGCTGAAGTAACACTAAAACACAGAGGTAACTCAGGATGTAGGTATGCCATCAGCACTAAGGAAATACTGAACTTTGAAGGTAAACCATCACTCTTATGCCAGGAAATTGGAGGCTTGAAGAACCACTTTCTGCCCTGAAAGCTGATAAAAATGGGTTATATCAAGAAATAGACGTATGGAGAAATACATGCCTGGGATAAGCATTAAGTCCTGAAATGCTCTGCTCTGTGTATGAACAGAGATTATAAATGCATTCATTTCCATCAACAATGTGAGAAAGCCTATGACAATTACATCCAACAATACTGCTGGAGCCAAATTAATCATCATTAGACTATTGGCCATAGCAGCAAAAATATAAGCATTGTGTATATTTGAAAGATGAGGAAGAAAAAATGAAAGCGATAAATTAAACCGAACTGAATTGAAGGAGGTTGAAAGTCAAGAGGAATTACAGAGGATTGGATGAGAGCAGAAGAGACAGGAATTCAAGGGAATGGGCATTACAGAAGCAAGAGGGCACAACCAATATAAAAATTGTCATACCAGATCTGTGTCACTGCCCTCGATGCCTAGCATTGTGTTTCTGCAAGAAACCAGGACTAGATGCTTCAGAGGATGGTGCATGTAAATCATTTATTGAAAATCTGTGATATAATCAGGCTATCAAGGAGGTTTCCTCTTAACTATTCAAACGGAGATTATTTGAAATACTGAAGCATGAAGGGTGAAAACAGAGGTGAAAATAAGAATATAAGGAAGGAATATATATATATATATAATAGAAGGAGTGAGGGAAAGAACAAGCTGGGACATAATGAACCCAAAGGATCAGAATTGATACATACGTACAGGAAGCCACACTATCTCTGCTGAGAATGTTTTCTGTAGTTTTCTGTGGTGATGTTTGACAAAGTCACAGGATTTCTAAGTTAACCTGTTTGTTCCTCCATGTAATTATTTTCTTTAATACAAATGGACTACACTTGTTCACTCCTTAATTCTCACAAGAATTTTCGAAAAATTTCTGTCCTTTTCTTATATCTTCTCTGCTTCTTATCAAGAATAGTCTGAAATACTTTGAATTGGCTATACAAACTGCCCAGATTTGCATGTTCAAATTGCTCATTGTCCTTTAAAGCTCTCAGACTATATACTTGTACAATTAATATTAAATAGTTACTCTTGTGTGTACTGTCAGTGCAGGAAACTTTCTTAACTGATAGGGACTGTGTATAAAGAGCTGTCATGAAACTTCATTGCAAGTGCTCACCTATGAAGGTGCTGAAAAGTGGGAATTACCCTGGGGCAGCTCCAGGAGGACTCTCAGGTCAGGCTTTCCATAATGCTTTCTGTTGTGGTGGCATAACTTGTTCAGTGCTATACTGCTACAAAGAGTGAAGCAGATGCTGCACTTCGTGCTACTTAGCCAGCGGTGCTCATGGTGCCTGAAATAAGCTAAACAGAGCTCAGAGAGGCCACAGGAACAGCCTTATCCAAGTAGTTTTACCTTAGTAATTCAAGACAATGCAAGACCTAGAAATCCCTTTTCCAGATGAGTTCCTCTCTTGCCCTAGCACCAAGATGTTAAGTAGAAGTGACAATCAGAGCAGGCCTTGTACACCTTTGCATGTTAGATATTTCTCGAGGAGGAGGTGGACTGGGGACAAGAAACTGCTGCCTAGCAGCATTCATCCAGCACAGAGAGATGGGAATATATTTGAATGTTTTAGTACAAATACATCATCTCCTTGGAGGGTATTGAAACTGATCAGCAAACCGTGTGATCAGCATATCAGAGCTGACTGATGTGTCAGTAGTGTCAGCATATTGTCAGGGATAAGTTTTTATTGTCTATGGCTGTCGCTTCAGCTGGAGATTAGATATGAGACCTACTAAATTTCCAGTGTTGTTATCTTACTCTGGACATAAATTTTGGAACGTGCCTTGGACAATAAATATTATTCCATAGGAGAAAATGGTTCCTATATACATCCTATATAGCCCAGATTGCTTCAGTTTCTACACCTTATTTTTCTGACCCTATACTAGAAACTTTACTTTCAGGACAGTAACTGGAATACCACCTTATGAGGTGGTATTACATCCTAAAGCATGTGAGCTCCTCACCTTCAGAGAAACAAAATGTTTTAATGACACCACAAGGTAAAGAAAGAGAGTAGCTGGCAAAAATTGCCATACTCCTATAGCAGACTGACCCTTTACATTGATTTAAATGGCGTGCCTCTTTTCACATTTCATTAGTGTTTCAACTTTTGCCTCTCCTTGAGGTTAGCTTCTGGGATTTTGTGATTTATACTCCAGTGTTCTGCTTTTCTCTTTCTGGTCATGTTTTGCTTGCTTTGCTCAATCCTGTAAAACTAGATGACCATCTTACTCTGACAAATTTGCTCATGGTCAGCAAGGCAAAAATTGTGAAGGAGGAATTATAAAGAGACAAAAATGCACAAAGACATAGACAGGGTTTCTACTCAAGAACAGCTAAATTGGGTTTAGGCCAAGTCTTTGTTTATGGCATAGCTACCACTGTTTGTGCTTTGGGGAGGAAAGTGAGGTAGTACTGGAAGAATTTGAATATGTTGTACAGAAAACACCCTTGTTTGTGGTGGCACCTGATAGACCGCCTCATCACACAAACATCTGAGTGTAACAGATTGTTTTTTCTCTGAGATTCAAATTGGAAACACTTGGCAGATGAAATAAAGGAATGAATGTTTTCTAAAAATAGCCAATCTGTTTTTCTATGTCAACCAAAGATTTATGTGGACCCGAATTATTAACAATATGTTTCACATTTCCCAGTCTGACTGCTATGTGTATCTCATCAATCGATAGCTTTATTCATAGGATGCAAAAAATCAGAAAGTGCTAGAATAGCGTTTTTTGGAGGATGAAAGAAAGAGGATGGTGTTTCTAGGAAATAAGGTTGTGCTTTGTACAAGCAAATGGAAGAGCTGGAAGACAGGAAGAGGGATGCTGTGTACCAACTCTCTTCACCCTAAAGTGAGGTGTGAATATTTATGTATGGTTTAGGGCAAAGATGTGATGTTAGCCTCTCATGAATTGGAGAAGAAAAGTATTTTTGTGGAAGAGGTGGTAAAGTAGGTCTCAAAAAAACTCTCTCACTCAATCCTTGGTAGGATTTCTGTGTAGTACTGAGCAGGTTGCTTCAGTCAGCTCAGCTACTGTCAGCCACATAAAAGTCATCTCCTTCAAACTACTTAAAAGAGAGAGATATAAGCATGTCCAGTAAGCAGTTAATTCCAGTGATATGAGACATCTCCTAAGTCAGGATGATCTTCCCAGCAGACAATCTGGCAGCTGCAGCCTGACATCCGTCTAACCCCCACTACAGCCTGCCTGCACCAAGTGAGCAGTTGGCCAGCTCTGCATCCTGCCTGGGATGGGACTGTCTGCTCAGGCTGGCAGCTCCTTAGGACGTACTCTCACAGCATGCTCGTACAGTGCCAGATTATAACAGGGTTCTGGATGTCCTGTGAGACTGATAAGCAGTTCTGCAGTAATAAGTGAATAATAACAGCAGAGGGTTGCTTCAGGCTTAGAAAACTTCAAATTTTATAGCAGGAGGTGTCTCAATTCAGAGTGTGAACAGCTATCCTAACAGCAAATTCTCTATTGTTTTGTCTCTCCACTTCTGTCATTTAGAAATTCAGTGACAATAAAACCAGGAAAACTGTCTCAGCTGAGTGAAATATGCATTATCCTCTGTCTATTTTTACCTTTTATGGTTGGAAGCTCAGTGTGATGTATCTGACAAGGTAAAGGTTTCCAGACTTCTGTTATGCTAGTTTATTCACTAGTCTTGGTGGCATCCACAAAAGCACACCAGGAGTACAGTGTGACTGAGCACATTCAGAGGGTTTTCATGGCCTGCTCAATCACATTGAAAAGTCCCACAGGAGTTGTTTCATTAAACAGAAACTTATCTCCTCCATCTCTCCATATCACTGAGTCTCTCAGGTATTTGAGCCAGGAAAAAGCTGATGTGAGACAAGGGCTGCATTTCTAGGAGCACAGCTGACCTCCAACTCCTGATCTGAGGGAGGGCAATGAGTAGAGGCTGCCATATATATACTGTACCCTGGTACCTGTAAGGACATGCACATCTGTCCCATCTCCCCAGCTGCAAATGAGGATGACACAATTTTCTTTCCTCCTTCCCTGTCTGTTCTACCTGTCTGCCTTGGAGGCCTGTCAGTTCTCCTCCCTTCCACATGTACAGTATCAGGTGCCGTGTGGCATTGATGGAACTACTGCTGAAGTGGAAAGAGTTACAGTTCATTACAGCCCCACTGCTTTATCCTGACTGGTCATCACTTCTTGGGACCAGACTCACTGAAATCCTGTTCTCTACAGTTCTCATCTCCAGTGTGGACTAGTGTGGAGCGAGCATAGCTCTCTTTCAGACCTGACTCAGCTCACAAGCAAGGTGATTTTGACAGGCTCAGACTGGTCCCTCACAGGCTCTCCTCTTGGGAGGGTCATGACTGCATACTGTTTGGATGTACCTGTATTAACAGTACTGATGCTTAGAAAATTTAAGGGACAGGAACAGCAGTAAGTTTTCAGATCAGGTTACTCCAGCAGCGTACTGAGGTGAAATTGGCTCTGCTCATCTCTGCCACTATGTACTTCATTCCTGTTAGCAGTGCCCTCTTGTCACAGGTAAAACTAAAGCACACAAATTGGATTGAGAAGAAGTGTTTGCCCCTATCACAGAGGAAGATTTCCTAACAGTTATTCTTGGGCTGACCTTGAAATTTTCAATCCCTTCTCAAGTAAGTTGAGCTTCACCCCAATTTTTTCATGCCTGAAATTAAATTTTACAGGATTAAAAGAAGCACATTGAGAATGCATGCACATTTCACTTTAATTATGCACAGTGAAAAGTTTCCATTTCAACAAACCTCATTGATATTCTACTGTTAACTTGACTGGGAAAAAAAAAATGAACACAAAAGGAAATTTTACTAGTCAATTGACTTGGACTAAAAAAAAAAAAAACCCAAAACTTTTGTGGATTTAGTATTTCATTTTTCACTTTAATTTCCTTCCCCTCTCTCTATGAGTACTGTGATGACAAAACACCTCCCTGGATGACCGAGATCCTAGGATGGTTGTAGTACCATAATATTCTGATATGGGAGCTAGTGTTATTTTATGGATTAATTCTAAATAGCGGGATTTAATGTGTCAATATTGCACAAGTTTTTGTGTTGTATGAGAACAGGCCAGATCTTAGGCCTCTGAACGAAATAATTTATCTCATAGATGTGGTTAAATCTCTCACTATTTCATGACCCCTGTCACTAATGCACTTAGACATTACATGATCTTTACAAACACTGTTCATAAAACTTACATATACAGGGATTTAATAGATCTGACAGCAAGCTCAAGAATCGTAATATGAAATGTTGAATAATTTATTAGAAAATATAGAAAACCTCAAAGAGAAAAACAGACAAGAGTATTTTTTACTTACAAACCCTAGGAACATTGTTCTCTCAGAGGCGGAAACTGTTAAATTCTGCTGAGATTTGCTTTATTGCTACCAATAATGCATAAATTAAAAATAATATATTTTTGTGTAAGTAGCCCTGCTTCCTTCTCAAGAAATAAAGTCTGAACTAAGCCTACTGCAGTAATTGACTGTACCATGACAAATATAACGTTATCATAAAAAATACTAGTGAATTACTTTCTACATTCCCGGATATCAAAAAATGCTTGTTATGCTTGAGTTAAAGTTTTTAATGTGTATCAGTGGCTTAAAGGGGAAAATCACTAATAGCACTTCATTGTTTAATAGTCTAAACATCAGGAGTACAAAATTAAAACTACATCAGAAAACACTGTAACAGCTGTAAAATACAGTCAGAATAATGCAATAACTTGAACTTGCTCCCTGTATATATAGCCATCATCCTATGAAATTTTTATTCTACAGTCCTGTCCTAGTTTCATCTGGGATAGAGTTCATTTTCTTTCTCACAACTGGTACTGGGTTATGTTTTGGGTTTATATTGAAAACAGTGTTGATAACAGAGGGATATTTTGGTTATTGTTGAGCAGTGCTTGCACAGCATCAAGGCATTTCTGTTTCTCACCCTGCCCTGTCAGCGAGTGGGGGAGTGACAAGAAGCTGGGACCACAGTAGCCAAAGGGCTATTTCACACCATAGAATGTTACTCACACTATAGAAACTGGAGGGAGTTGGCTGAGAGGGATGTATTGCTACTTGGACATTGATCAGTAAGTAGTGAGCGATTGCATTGACATTTTTTCCACTTTTTTCATTTGTTAAAAAGTTTTACTTTTCATTATTATGTTTTATTATTGTTATTATTATATTATATTTCATTTTATTTAGTAAACTGTTCTTATCTCAATCCATGAGTTTTACTTCTTTCTTTCCCCCTCACAATTCTCCTCCCCATCCCACTGGGAGGGGGTAAGTGAGCAAGCGACTGCGTAGTGCTTAGTTGTTGGCTGGGGTTAAACCATGACAAATCCTGATAAAGAAACTGGACAGAGCTTATCTCAAAATATATGAGAAAGACATGCCCCTGAATTGTGCAGGTAGAGATGTAAGACAAGTTTGAGAGACCTGAAGGTGTTAATCGTTGTTCTTTTGGCCTGTAATAGGCTGTAAACCTCTTCTTTCTGTTCAGCACAGGCTCAAGTCAGCCTCTCTAGAGTGTCCTCATCCAGCAATGACTTTACATAATCCTCACCTCTCTTGCAGCAAACTGAACTCTATAGTGTGTTCCTCCCTGCTTCATTTGAATACTTTCATTTGTCTTCCTCATCAAGTTTGGGACATTTCTCTGTCAGTAAGCAGCCCATGTGTCCTGTGCCTGTATTCCCATGGTGTTCATGTTCATACCATCTGCATCAACTAAGAATCATTTTTCTTCTTTTTCTGCAAGAGGATAACAACTGATCCCTTCAGAACCTAGTATGCCAATAGTAGATAATATGTGCTCATACATGAACCAAGGCTTCCCCTGACAGTGAGCTTCAGACCCAGGCTGGTTTATTTCTATTTTTTTCATGAGGAAATATAGGTCACCCAAAATCCCCACAGCACTAGGCATTCATCCACCAGGTCCCTGACTTTAAGGGGGCATCAAGACAGACTTTGCTGCAGATTTCACAAGTTGGTCTTGCAGTACTCAAAGCACAAGCCTTGCAAACTCAATCAAGATAGATTTATGTGCTTTTCAAGAAGATACCATTGTCTAGGCTTTCACTGAATCTAGAGTTATTTCTCAGTCATCCTCTTCTTGTGATACTATTGGAAAAGTGGAGCCAACAAATTTAAACAGATTTACTAACTTGAAGCTGTTGTAAGGGTTTAGGCACAAGTTAGATATTGTATCATATTGTTAGGACTTTTGATTTTCCTTTCCATGTTTCTTGTAGTGGAGCATAATTCTACAGTGCTATAAATTGCCAGTTACTAGTGTAGCCAGAAAAATATTCTACACTGTAATACACGAATGGAATCTGCTGGAAGCCAAATAAAACTGTGATGAGAACAGAAAAAGAGCAACAAAAAGAGCAAAAGAGCTGGAATATTATATCTGGAAAGTGCCTTTAATCCAATAGGATTAATATTCCTGATATTTCAATCTACTCTACTTCATGAGAAATGCTTCATGAGAAAAAAAGAAATTGTTTAACAATGTACTGTGTGGAAAAAAAAGAAGACACATCATTTTAGACATGGAAATTGGTTTTAGTAAGGTTAAGGTGAAAACTGGATGCCACTAGACTGATATCCAAAGCCTTTTGAAATCAAGAGGAGTTCTTCCACAGCCTTAAGTGGGCTTTAGATCAGGACCTCAGAGAAAACGGGAAAGAGAGCAAGACAGAAGTCTCCCATTGGGTTCATGAATGAGAAAAAAAATTAAGTAACAGATGTGGCAGAGAGTGTCAAGGCTGCAAAAAGAAAATCAGCTCATGAAAACATCAGGTGAAATAGAGAAAGCTATTATTGCTAAGCGTGAAAAAGGAAATGTGTCTTTTAAGAGTCTCTGCAATATTTCTTTGCACCTAACAGATGAAGAACCACCTCCACACTCTAGGTGTTGCATAGAAAAGCATAGCATTTGAAGCAAGAAGAGAAATTTTATATGGTAGAGCTGGACAACAACACCTGTCAGTTAAATTTTTTTGAGGACTGAAAATGTAGATTTGTTCTTCCTAAAATATTTAACAAATTAGTTTACTTTTCAATGAATTGCTCTTTCCATGGAAAGAGAAGAAGAGAAAAAACCCAGTTGTTTTGTTTTGACATTTTCAAAATGAAATTATTCAGATTTTCAATCAAACATTTCATTTTTCATTTCTCTTCCTCTCACATGCTTTTTCCAGGAAGGAGTGGGAAGAGTAGGGGCAAAGTGTATATGTTTCAAACTGATTGCAAGTGGAAAAAGCTGTTTCAAGTGAAGTTGAATGCACCATTCTAATGGTTTAAAAAATAAATGAAAAATGTTTTTCAACTCAGTAAACTTATCTTTTAACACAAAATTATTTTCAATTTTTTTCCAAGATGTTTGTTTCTGTCTTTCTGGAGCTGCCAACAACACTGTCAAGAAGGTTGTATATTATTGATACAGTACAAAAAGCTGTTCAAAGAGAGCTCCAGAGATTTTGTGTGAACTCTCTGCAACTCGTAAACAAGATTGAACAGAAACATTTACAATGCCAATGTCTTAAAATTATTCTGACTCCAGAGTCACTGTAACTAATTTGGTTATTATAAAAGAAAATTTCCAGCTTTGCTGGACCTCATGAGTAGCAGCACAAGCTACTTGCTGCCCTGCAACTCAGTATTTTTACTTGGGTTTATGTTCCTGCAAAAAGGCCAAATGAGCCCCTGGAATAGATATAATTTTTTTCTTTCTCAGATGAGAAATAGAATTTAATGATTTCAACCGCGAGAAAAACTTTATATTGTTGATTTGAAAGTGGAAAGCTTGCCAGCTTTGTTACAGGAGAGCAGTCTTCCAAGCAGTATCTCAAGTGTTGGATATGAGCAAAGAATAATTACTGAAACAGAGTGTGCACTGTAGTAATAAGAGTGTGTCAGCATTTTGATGTAAAATCTGTATAACAAATCTTGATGGTATCACTGAAGAGCTCAATATTTTTGTCCTCAATAAAATGCCTTCACTGAATTTTTACTTCCTTAGTCGATTAGAAATTAAGAAAGAATTTCCAATGTTGGACTTTAATAGTTACTTACTCTTCAATTTAGTGATTTTGTTTGGAATCTCTTAAAAAGCAGAGTAAATTTCTCTCTGGACACACATCACTCTCACTAAAAAGCACATAAAATTCTGATATAAGAAGATTTCATTGCTTTTATAAGACGGGCAGGTACAAGAGAGAAGTGCCAGCAGGATTTGTTCTGTGACTTTTAAAACTAATATATTTGCAGTACATAATAGTAGCTCTAAAGTATCTCAGAGTTAAAAAGAAAGCAAACCAAATAAATTAACAACATCTCCTTCCCTCCCCCCCCTCCCAAAAATATTGCATAGGTAAGATTGAAGTGAAAGACAAGGGAGGTGCAAACCTTTGGAATCTACAACACGTTGTTTCAGGAAATTTTTAAGATTAACCACCCATATTTGAAGAACAGCCTTCTTTTGCTTCATTTGAACTGATTTCCTGCTGACTCCATTTGATACCCCTAATTCCTGAGTGTAAACAATGGAAAGTAATAGTTAACAATCTATCTCTGTTTCATGTCATCAGTGACTGTTACTCAGATTTTAGTTTTCAAAGGTGTTGGTGTTTATTTCAAATTCAGTAAAATTCAGAGTTAAGAGTGCATTTCTTCACTGAAATCATCCCATTTTTCTTCAGAATTTCAGAAGTCTTTCAAAACTGATAGTTTATCCTGCTGTTACTGTGCAATTGCTGCTTTATTCCTCAATCAAGTACGGTAACAGAGCACTCTAGAGAAGTTCATCTATCTGCAGAGATCAAGTCAGGCCCTAAACAGCACTTTAACACAATTTTCCAGGGGAGTTTCTGATGTAAAAGCAATTAGCTTTTGTAGGCAGATGACACTACAGTAGTATTAATTAGCATTCCCTAGAGAATGGCAGGGTCAAGACTAAGTTACTTCTTCACTTGATGCATTTGTTTGCAATATTGAGAGACCATTCAAACTGGATTAATCCATCATTTTCAGTGTTCCATTTCAACTGAACATAGCGCTTACAGCCTTAGCTAGCAGCACTAGATCACTACTAAGGCACTGAACATCAGTAAATTAATTTCATGGTGTGCCAATGCTTGTTTCCAACAGCCAACTTTCTTGCATTGTCTATTGGGGTCTGACCTACTTTTGAAATAATAAAGTACTCATAAAATCGAGGGGAAAATATAATTACTGGATGGGGGACTTGGCAACAAGTGTACCTCCGCTAACTACTTTTTTGACCAAGACTTGGATAAGTTAAATATTATCAGGTGAAGATTTAAACATTTTACAGAACATTGTCTCATTTTTTTGCCTTCTTTTTTTTTTTTTTTTTTTTTCCAGAGAGCAGAGAGTGTCAGTTATAGTTTAAACCCAAGTTTTTCAACTGAAAGCTGTTGACTTCTCCTTAGAATCTCATCCAAAGTTCTGCAGGAGATTTGAACTTGAGGAGAGCTTTTAGAGTCTACTGGGATTTTTACTGACCAGAATTGAAAGAGGACATTCCACTAGGACATAGTTATATTATGAGAGTTTTCACTGAGAAATGCTCCTGACAATCATATTAACCCAAAAGGACTGTGGTGTGTTTTCAAGCTATTAAAAGAATTCTTAACTGAGTTTAGCAGAATAAATCCTACTTCCATAGCTGACGGAAGACCATCCTTGAGATGCCATGGGGATTGCTGTAGGGAAGGAAGCATGTGTTGATTTTGATTGTTTGGGCCATGAGCAAATCATATGCTTAGAGTGCACAGTAAAATTAATCATAGAGTCATAGAATCATAGAATCACAGAATGGTAACAATTGGAAGGGACCTCTAAGGATCATCTAGTCCAATCGCCCTGTTAAAGCAGGTCCTCCTAGATCAGGTCACACATGAACGTGTCCAGGAGGATTTTGAAAATCTCCAGAGGAGACTCCACTCCCCTCCTGGGCAGCCTGTGCCAGGGCTAGGTCACCCTTACAGTAAAGAAGTTTTTCCTTAAGTTTAAGTGGAGTTGTTTGTGTTCCAGTTATTGTTCATTACCCATGGTCTAATCACTGGACACTACAGAAAAAAGTGTTGCCCACTGTCTTGACATCAACTTTCAAATAATTTTAAGTATTAATGAGGTCTCCCCTCAGTCTCCTCTTCTCCTGGGTGAACAGCCCCAGTTCCCACAGCATTTCCTTATAATGAAGATGTTGCAGTTCCCTGATCATCTTGGTGGCCCTGCACTGGAATCTCTCCAGAAGTTCCCTGTCCTTCTTGAGCTGGGAACACAGAACTGGACACAGTGCTCCAGATGAGGCTCACCTGGAGTGAGAGGAAATTGAAACTTGGAGAAAAGGATCTTGAAGACAAAACACACAGTTATGAAAAAGGGGATGGAAATAGTTGAGAGAAGCAAATTCTAAGTGTTTGGTCATAGCTATGTGAGAGATGGACAGGAAAGAGGTACTGCAGAAGAAACTAGAAGCTGTGGATCAGGGAGAAAGAACTGGTGTAGGAGACAACTGGAAATGATCAAAAACAGCATGTGGGAAGGTAGAGAAAATATGAAAAGTCCTTATATAACATACGTTTAAGTGAGAAGTGATAAACAACAGAAATCTTGTGAGACTGAAGACTGAAGACATCCAATTATTAAGACCTGCAAAAGGCAGGTACTTTGCATCTTTGTATAAATAAAGAACTCTTTGCTGTTGAAATCTGTTGAAATCTGTGTTAGAAATGTTGCTCTTTTTGTTTTCATTTAATTTTGAAAGTATGCAATATTATCCATTACACCACTCACTTCCTTAACAGGCAGAACTAAATACAACCACAGGACTATTCAGACCAACAAACAGTACAGAGCAATCCAATGTTCTTAAGTAGTTTACTTGGGTAATCTCTTTTATTTATCCAGGTGAGATTAGCTGCTTGTCAAAATGTTTGTCTTCATCAAAATGCAGATGTATTCACCACTACAGTTAGTATGGGCTATTAGTTAGAAATAGCCCATAAACATATATTCATGCAGCCATGCATAAACTTAATATATTCACTGGCAAATGCTTCCTCTAGCTATCCTGTTACTGTTCAAATCTGTAAATTTGGCCATCTGCATAGCAGTATTGGGACATTCAGATATCTGCCAGCTTGATGACAGTGGACTAATTAGCCCTTCAGAGGGTTAAAAAAATAAAGAAAGGGAAAAGAAACAAGTGCTACATGCTTGATTTAGCTTGCTAACAACTACTAACCAATTAAAGGAAGACAATAAATACTCCCTGATTAGCTGACCCATATTCTTTACGATGAATCTATGAGGGAGAAAGAATACAGGGCATGTCTGAATAAATGCTGCTTGATGCTGATGTGAGGACACAGATTTTTCTTGTCCATCTCTCCTATTTTAGTACAATTATTTATTCCCATATTAGGGTCTGTGATAGTTTTAATCACTGTAAGTCTTAGAAAAACCCGGTAGAGTATACTTACCTTAAGTAGCTATCACTAAAATGCAATCATGCTGTTTTCTGGTCTACCCACAGAAATAAGGATTACTCTTGTACTGAATTTGTATTTTGATAATTGGAATTGCTAACCACCATTCCTCCATCCCAAAGAGATTGATGATGATGAAATGCATGGGTTTTTATCTGTTCTAGGAAATACTCAATTAGAGGCTGAGGCAGGGGTTTGTTTGGTGGAGTTTTTTGACAGTGAGATTACTTACGGAATGCTGAAGTGCGTTATACCATTGCAACAGATCAGTATCTTATGAGTCTGAGAATTTAGGACATGGCATTTGATAAAGCATTTCTTAATACCAGTTTTGGTAGGATGTTATGAATGAAAACGGACTTGTCCTGAATTCCTTCATACATTACTAGTGGTAGGGCTTGCTCAAACTAGTTCATCCTTGTAAACACACATTTACACATAGCAAGGTTGGGAAACCATGTAGTGATTCATAATTTTAGTGATGGTTGAAGCCCAAAGGTAGACTCCTGGTTGCCTCCAAAGTCTAGTTATCTCCATGGAAGTTTGCACAAAGATACTGAGAAAGCTGAGTCTTTGAAGCACTGTTCAAACTCCTAAATCTTCATGTTCTTACTGTGGTTATCTCCATCATCCTCATTGGGATGACATTCCCCTGCAAGGAACTGTAAGGTCTTCTGACTCTGCTCCTTTTGTCTGTCTTTGCTTCTCATCCTTTTCATATCTGTGTAAGAGCCTGCGTTTCTTCACATCTTGAGATGCTTCCTACTTGCAGATGCTAAATTCATAGTTTATGTTCCATCCCAAAACTTGGAATGCAAAGTACTGCTGAGATGAAAAAGATTTTCATTTTTGTGCTAGTGATTACTCTGCACTTTCCTAAGTGAGAAGCGGAGCATCATTTTATATGCTTTGTATCTGAGGAGGTACGTGATGTTAGCTTCCACTTTGAAGACTGTCTTTTCCATTTCTTACATTTTTGCATGGGTAAATGAATGGACTCCACCCAGATAAAGATGAATGTTGACCACTTATATCCCTCAAATGGTATAGGTGCCTATTAGCATGATCTTAGTAGAAGCCTGAGACAGCACTCAAGATTTTAGGTTTTTTCCCCCAAAGTATAATGTCCTGGTTTCACCTAGGACAGAGCTAATTTTTTTCCTCTTAGCTGGTGTTTTGGATTCACTATGAGGATGTTGATAACACACTGGTGGTTTTAGTTGTTGCTAAGTAGTGTTTATAATGAATCAAGGAATTTTTTTGCTTCTTGTGCCCTGTGACAGCAGGAAGGCTTGGGAGGACATAAGAAGTTGGGAGGGGATGTAACCAAGACAGCTGACCCAAACTAACCAAAGGGATATTCCATACCCTAGGATGTCAGTATATAAACTGAGGGGACCTGACTGGGAGGGGCAGATATCTGCTTCAGGACTGGCTGAACATCAGTCAGGGCATAGTGAACAATTGTATAGTGGATCATTTGTCCTTCTTGGATTTTACTTCTATCTTGTTATCTTAGTTTTCATTATTATTATTATTATTAATAATAATAATAATAATAATTACTGCTATTATTTCAATTATTAAACTGTTCTTAACTCATGAATTCTACTTGGTTTTGCACTGGGGTCAGGGGAGAGGGGGGAGGAGAGAGCAAGCAGCTGCATGGTACTTCATTGCTGGCTGGGGTTAAACGATGACGGGTAAAATTACAGTGCAGAATTTCTTGAACAGAATCTGTTTTAACAATGTACTGCCCCCAAGGTGAGAGCAAGAAGTAAGAAAAATATTACTCCCTGAGAAGAGAATTTTTCCTGTGAAAATGTACTCATTTATGAAGTACGTATCCAGAACCTGAGGACCAGTATGTGGTAATGAGCCTACACACTCATATCTGCCCAAGCAGAACTGAGAACTACATTTATGAACGGGGCCTTCTTTGTACTCACATTTAATTACCAAGCCACCAGGGCAGATTTTTAACAAATATAGTAAGTGCTGCTTTATGTACACATCAGTTGTCAGGATCTGAAATTTTGACTCTAGGTATTCCCTAACACTGTAATAAACAATGACTTCTATGAAGATAGCTGGATGCGCAATACAATTCTGTAAGTCTTGGCATCAAGAAGGGGAAAGAAATGATCCTCATTGACAATTACACAAATTAGCCTTCTTCTAGGTCTTAATGCTGCACGTACTGAAATGATAAGCCTTGATCCCTATTGTGACGCAGATCAGATTGGTTCTGTGGTGGTCATCTCTAAAATCTGTTCTCACACAAGAAACAAATGGTCATCTTACCTACTGATCTAAGCACAATGAATCAAATTGTTCTCTCATTTCAATGCACAGGGATCAGGCATAATTCTACCATACTCACCGTCAGGCAAGACATGAGGACTAATGCAGAGAAAAGGAAGGTTAGCTAGGGCCTAGAGGAATAGTAGTACATAATCTAAGTAGATTCTGCTTAACAAGGCTAGAGAAGGGAAATTATCCTAATTTATAGATTCAGAGATTCATTGTTTCAGAACAGACAATGGAAGAGTATAGGAACATTGGCAGGGCATGCAGGGGTGCAACTAGGAAGGCTAGAGTCCTTCTAGAATTAAATTTAGCCAGGGATGTTAAGGACAGTAATAAGGCATTTTTCAAGTACATCAGCAGCAGAAGGATGGCGAGGGGGAATATGGGCCCACTGCTAAACGCTGAGGGTGCCCTGGTGTCTGAGGATGCAGAGAAGGCCGAAGTACTGAATGCCTTCTTTGCTTCAGTTTTTATGGCCGAGGCTGACCCTCGGGAAGCCCAGTCCGGCAAGGATAACAGGATGGCCAGGACAGCGGAGGAAACACACACAAGCAGTGTGGCTTGGATGAGTGGACAGTGAGGTGGATTGAGAGCTGTCTGAATGACAGAGTCCAGAGGGTGGTGATCAATGGCACAAAATTGAGTTGGAGGCCTGTGGCCAGTGGAGTTCCACAGGGATCAGTTCTGGGTCCAGTCTTGTTCAATATCTTCAATGACCTGGATGAGGGGACAGTGTACCCTCAGCAAGTTTGCTGATGACACCAAACTGGGAGGACTGGCTGATTCCCCAGAAGGCTGTGCTGCCATTCAGTGGGATCTCGACTGGCTTGAGAGTTGGGCAGAGAGGAACCTCATGAGGTTCAACAAGGACAAGTGCAGAGTCCTGCATCTGGGAAGGAACAACCCCATGCACCAGTACAGGCTGGGGGTCGAACTGCTGAAGAGCAGCTCTGCAGAGAGACACCTGGGAGTCCTGATTGATAATAAGCTAAAGATGAGCCAGCAATGTGCCCTCATGGCCAAGAAGGCCAATGGCATCCTGGGATGCATCAAGAAGAGTGTGGCCAGCAGGTCGAGGGAGGTTCTTCTCCCTCTCTACTCTGCCCTGGTGAGGCCTCATCTGGAGTCCTGTGTCCAGTTCTGGGCTCCCCAGCTGAAGAGGGAAAGAGAACTGCTGGAGAGTCTAGAACAGGGCCACCAAGATGATCAGGGGACTGGAACATCTTCCTTGTGAGGAAAGGCTGTGGGAACTGGGGCTGTTTAGTCTGGAGAAGAGGAGACTGAGGGGTGATCTTATTAACATTTACAAATATCTAAAAGGTGGATGTCAGGAGGTTGGGACATCCCTTTTTTCTATAGTAGCTAGCAACAGGACAAGGGGTAATGGGATGAAGCTGGAACACAAAAAGTTTCACTTAATCATAAGAAAAAACTGTTTCACTGTGAGGGTGATGGAGCCCTGGCACAGGCTGCCCAGAGGGATTGTGGAGTCTCCTTCCTTGGAGGTTTTCAAGACCTGCCTGGACATGTTCCTATGCGACCTGATCTAGGTGACCCTGCTCCTGCAGTGGGGGTGGACTAGATGATCTCTAAAGGTCCCTTTCCACCCCTACCATTCTATGATTCTATGGTTTTCCTCAGCAGCTGTTTCTTTCAGGTTGTCCTTGCCCCAGCACGGGTCACTCATGGCTTCAATCATTTTGCTGCTGTCGCTGCTCTGGCAAGGTCAGTCCTGGGCTTCTTCCCACACTGCCACCCTTCCATCCCACACTAGCTAAACCTACCTTCCATGCCCAACTTAGGTGTGAGGGTCACCCTGAGCCAGTCCTTGGGCACAGTTCAGACAGGGCCATTGTACCATGCCGATGATAATCCAAGCCACTTCATTGTCTTCCTACCTCTGCAGCACATCTTCTCTGTGCCATCCAAGCATGCCCAGGCTTGCAAAAGCCTGTCAGAATAACCCTCTTAGTCCTCAGAGGAATAGTATAATTAAATTATTCTACTCTGGAAAAAAATGCTGCATGTTGGACTGCATATTTTGTGACCTTATCTATGACTTACAAGTGTCACTGTTTGAGTGAAGCATATTAACATTTCATTGAGAAAATCATGTTAAACAAACCAGCAGGCACAAATACAGAGAATCAAAAAGGTTTATAAATATATTTATAAATAGGACTTCATAGCAATGCCAGCTATGTAGAATTGTATAGATTAGAGATGAGCACCTGGAGATGAGCTTGTGGCAAGGTATTGAGGTGACATGTTTTACTAAATAGTGTGGAATGCTGTCAAGATAAACTGACATACCATTGTTCTTAAAAAAAAAAAAGCAAAGAAAAAAGAAAATGTTTTGCTGTGCAGCTCAGACGTCTGCAGGTCCAGAGGATGAACAGACATAATAATACCTTTATAATCCTGTAGTTGCGTATTCATAATTTTTACAGCAGCTAAATATGTTGATAGGATTTATTTACAGCTACACATTGTTTCCCTGACACAGATCTGTATAAAAACATAAGGGCTAAATGTTAGGCCACTGAATCTTTACCTGGTTATAAACTTTGTGATGGCATCTTCCTGAACCCTAGTGAAAACATTCTCAAAACAGGATTATAACTATTCCATATTCTGATAACATAGTGCAATGGCTATTTTTTTTAGTTCCACAAGAAAGAAAATAATTTAAATAAATTTTTGAGACCTGCATATGAGCAATCTCAGAAAATCAATTGTTCTTGCAAAGGGCAGGCTGTGGTCTGTTTGGTACTTGGGCCATTCTCAGGGGCAATAGCTGGACTTCTCCATCCTTCAGCCATGAGTCTGGGCATTCTACTGTTAGCTTGCGTGCTGGCATGTCCTGATCAATTCAATTCCTTCTGTAGGTTTTGAATAGCCTTAATTTGAATGGAATTCATAAGCATGTTTGGGAGGGTAAAACAACATCCTGATAACACCACTCCCAAACCTTCAATTTCTGCAAGCTTTTGTGTGGATATCAGCCCTAAACTTACAAAACAGGAATAAATTACTCATCTACAGGAAAGAAAAGCGCTGCCTGTATTTTATCAGCTGAGGTGAAAGTAGCACAGCCTACAGACATATGCTAAATTCCATTACCTGTAGAGAGAGCATTGGTTGGGTTTTTTTTTTTCTGTTTTGAACACTATGACACCAGAAATTATTGGTTTCCATTTTATTTATATTAATTGTATACACACTTTGGAAACTGATAGGGTAAGATTGATTATAATTGAGCTATAAATTTGGCGTAGAGAAATGCCATCCATTTAGCTGGACAGTTCTGTGATGAAATACGTTTCTAAAGCATGGATTGCAGGCAGAGTGCCTGAGATAACAAATGATAAATGATTCATACCTATAGCTACAGAGAGGCAAACCTCAATAAAAAGTGTGTAACTTCTCAAAGAACTACCCTAAGTTATTTTCCCTTGATTTTGCACCACAATACCTTTGCTTTATTAAAGTAACGTTTATCACACTATTTTTTTATTTGATAAAGATACATAGAAGATAAATTTTGAAATCTAAAACACCAGGTATCCTATCATTGCATGATGTGTCACTAACCCTTTGCCCCACAAGAAAATACTTTTAGATAAATTTGATTAAATAAATCAGACTTTTGATATCTGTATATTTGTGAAAAAACAAGTTCACAAATGCTTGGATACAAATCCAAAACCACTGTAGACTGCTATAATGCCACCAATATCAACAAAACTTTAACAGTGTACAACAAACAAGAATCTCCCTCATAGTGTGCATAAAACTACCTGGAAGCAAATCTCAGTATGGGTTATAATACATGTTTTGGAGGTGACCATGAAAATTATAATTACTCCTAATTTTATTTTTCCCCTCTAATGAATTTCACAAGAGTAATGTCTTGTCAGGACCTGCTTCTGCAAGGGGATCAGACTAGATGATTTCTAAAGGTCCCTTCCAACCCTATCATTCTATGGTTCTATGATCCTATGATAATTGTTCATCTGGCTTGAACTGTGATTGATCAATGAAGGACTTTGTCCCTTACAGACACGTTTCCTCTTGTTGGTCAATAGTGCACTTCTGTTCATGATACGAAGCTTTTAGAGGTGATGATAGTAATAAAATGTGGAAGTTTACCATATAGTGAACTCCTATTCAGCATTGGGCTTTCTCATGTAGAATTATGCTCATAACAGAAATATTTTAATGCATCTCCAGAAGGGTATTGGAGATAGATATACAAAGTTCTGTTTTCTGACTTCCTTTGGAGATTTTACTTACCACGTGGGTCAGCACATAGGAATAGCAGTGCTGGACTAGAGGATGGGAAAGGATCATCTGGATCCTCTATCTAGTCCTGATCCCCATCTCCTATATTGGAGACATACAAGGGCTGCTATTTCTAATAATTCCTGATATTATTACTATCAGAAAAACATCAGACCTTTGGTTTGGGTTTTTTTTTTTCATATCAACGTTTGCAAGAGAATATAAACAATAATTTATCTGAGGCAAAGTAGTTCACAGTATGTCTAAAAGAAAAAGAATACAGTGTTTTAAGCAGGAGCCAAGTACATGGTTCAGTTAGTACTTCAATTCTTAATGTCTACAGGCTTATTTTGAGTCCATAACAATAAATTACTTTCTTTTATCAATATTTCACTTGAAGACCATTATGGTGGTTTTTCTAAGTGCCAGGTGCCCACTAAGTTGATCTAGCCCTCCTCTTCCTAAACTGGACAGGAGAGAGAGAAATATGACAAAAGGTTCGTGAGCCAACATAAACACAGGAAGGTCACTCAGCAGTTACCATCACAGGCAAACCAGACTCAACTTGTGGAGAAAAAGGTTTGATTCATTAATGAACAATCAGAACCAAGCAGGGAAATGAGAAATAAAACCAAATCTTAAAACATCTGCCCCCACCCCTCCTTCCTGGGACTCTCCCTCCTCCTCCACCAGAAGCGCAGGGAATGGGGGATGGGGGTTACAGTCAGTTCATTACAGATGGATTTTGTTGCTGCTGCTTCTCAGGGGCAGGCCTCATCACACTTCTCACTGCTACAGTGTGGGGTCCCTCCCAAGGGAGACAGTCCTTCATAAACTTCTCCAGTGTGGGTCCTTCCCATGGGTGTAGCTCTTCACACCCTGCCCCAACATGTGGCTCATCCATGGGGGAAACAGTCCTTCAGGAACAGACTGCTACAGTGTGAGTCCCTCACAGGATCACAAGTCCTGACGGCAAACCTGCTCTGGCATGGGCTCCTCTCTCCCAGGCAGACTCCCAGGTCCTGCCAAGAACTTGCACCAACATGGGCTGCCCACAGAGTCACAGCCTCCTTCAGGCATCCACCTGCTCCAGCGTGGGGTCCTCCACAGGCTGCAAGTGGATCTCTGATGAAAACAAACCAAAGAATTAATTTTTATTCTTTCAAAATTGTTAACAGAAAAATATTGTCCAAACCCACCAAAGCTCTCTCTCTGAAATTGAAAAGCCATAAAGTCTCTATGTCTTGGCTTCAGATGAAATACAAATTATGATGGAGAATTTGCATTATTCTATATCTATCCTGAGCTACACAGCTTAGGGAACTGGATTTGTGCAGAGGCAAGAAGGAGCTCACCAGTACTGTATTCTGCTCACATAGACCAAGTATTTTGGTTTATTCCTGTCACCTAGAATAATAGCTCACATCTTCTGCCAGAGATGAATGACTGCAAATTAGTGTTTAAGAGACTCAACTTCATCATTGATTCCACCTGCTTTTTTTTTTGCCACTCAGTCTCCTTCACCAAACTCAAAGTGCTCTCCAATTTCTGTGCCTTTTCATTTTGTTTTGTAACAGAAACACATCATCCAGTGTATGCTTCTGAATTTATAAAATACACAATAAGTAGCCAGATTTTCAGCAGTAACATAGCTCTGGGGAACTTTGAAGCACTTCAAAATTTCCGCAGTTGTACAATGTTCTGTCGAGTTGAAAGTGTTACTTTTTCATTTGCTTCTTTTGTAATCATAAGATCAGCCAAAATCAGCAACACACTGATGTGGGCTATTATCAGAATGACTAAATAGTGGAATCCAGGAGATGGATAGGGAGACGTGACCTCCCGGTAATGAGAGGTGCGTTTTGCTTGTCATTTGGCATTCATCCAAACACTTATGTCCTGGACTTCAATAGCATTTTGATTTCCTGAAACTTTCACCTTTCAATCCATCAGCAGCTCCTTCTGTTTTTTTCACCAGCTGAGTTGGAAGTACATTTCAGGATGTATGTGTTTGCTGTCCCAGGTGACGGGTTGATGTGTTACTTCTTTCAGCAAAGTAGTGTCAGCAGTCCAAGGAGCAGAGAGCTCCTGTTGTCTTGGACTTTGTACAATGTCTGTTCCTCCTACAGCACTGACAGGCAGGGGTGAATGTGACATGCCCCTAGTGCAGGTGTGATAACTTTTACCTTGGTGGGTGGCCAGTCACTTTGTTTTGTGAAAAATTCCTTCTACTTTCCCTTATAGAACAGTTTGGTTTTATTGTCCTAATTATTTCTTCTGTTTCTGCCTCTGAGTTGGTGGCCCTGTAAAGAGCAGGAGTTTTGCTATATTCTTTTCTCACTTCTTACATGCTTTTCCTGCTTGAGGAACTGACATAGGAACCAGAGGGCTTTTAGGCTTCTTTTAAATGACATTTTCATGCCCTTTTACTTATTGCAAGTTCAGTCATCACTTCACAGGCCAGGCAAGTCTCAGAGATAATTTATAGTTCTAAGACAGAGAGATCTCTATTTTAAAACAGTACATCTGAAGAATCTCCTATGAGTGGGTATGATTTATAAAAAAAGGGCCAGCCATGTATGGAAAGCAGAAATGGGATGATCATAGCTATGTAAACTCATTCCCTGAGAGGTCATGACATTATTCCACCTGGCTATGCTTCTCTTCAACAATTTCTTCTTTCTTTATTATTTTTTTTTCGTAGTTTATGACTTCATCCTTCTATTCTCAGGTCTCAGAGCATCCTATTTCATCTCCTTGTTTTCGTGTGCTGTGAAACAGACTCAAAGCTGACAGCCGTCATGCTAATGTGCTACTTCCATAAGAATGAAGTCAGTTACTGTTCATATTAACCAATGATTCATTAGGTGCTTTTCAAAATGCAGAAAACACTGAATTAACATGTGGGGACATTTCTTAATCAAGAAAAATTGATAGAAATAGTCTTAGAAATGGCTTATTATCAACTGTTTTAATAAACTGTTGTCTTGCAGCCTACTAAGTAGAATGAAAATGGTAGAAGTTCACAGGTATTTTCAGAGAACTTTGAATCATAGAATTATAGAATGGTAGGGGTTGGAAGGGACCTTTAGGGATCATCTAGTCCAGCCCCCCTGCAGAAGCAGGTTCACCTAGATCAGGTCGCATAGGAACATGTCCAGGCAGGTCTTGATGACTTCCAAGGAAGGAGACTCCACAACCCCTCTGGGCAGCCTGTTCCACTGCTCCCTCACCCTCACAGTGAAACAGTTTTTTCTTATATTTAAGTGGAGGCTTAAAAAATATACATACTTCTGAAAACCATGTAAAGCATGAAATGTTACATTCTTTCTTGATGTTGTTTGAACTTCACTAACTACATCAAAGCCTGGTTTTTATCCTAAATATCAGAATCTATGTGGCATTGGATCACCTCTTATACATCTTTATAAACCCTATGCACAGTGTTTTTATAGATATCATTTGATTAAGGTGTGTATTCATTTGTACTCGAGGTACAAATCTTGAAAAAAAGTCTTTGATGTTGTTATTCAAGTATTCAACAGGCTACTCAAGGAAGTGATTGCTTTACCATCCCTGGAAGTATTTAAAATATGTGTAGATGAGGTGCATAGGAACATGGTTTAGTGCTGGATGTGGCAGTGCTCGGTTAGCAATTGGACTTGATGGTCTTAAAGTTCTTTTCCAGTCTATACTATTCTATGATTCCACTGATGTTCTTGTCCTAAATTAGTCTCCTTTTTTTGTTGTTGATGTGCACAGTTGTTTAACAGAACTTTTATAGGCTGCATTTCTAGAGGTAGAATTTCAGGTTGTTGGCCTTGAGTTTGCTCTGACTTATGGGAGGATTACTTCTGACTGCTGCATGTTGAAGATTTGAAACTTGGCACCTGAATTCTGTAATTATCTTTATGAATAATAATTCTGTAGTAACAATTCTCTGTCACTGCTGCTTAGAAAGGACAGTTGTTGCTCATTTTACTCCTTAAGCTTTTTTCCACTCCATCTGGAAAAAAAATTGGGTTGGATAACTATTTTGCACCAAGCAGTTTATTTTTTTTTTCCTTTTTTTACAAGAAAAAGGTTATAGGTCATCTATGTTTCCTGAGTATTCTCTGGTCTTACACAGGATTTCAATCTGCAGATTCTAGAAAAGGCTAAAAATGGGAGGATGGTTTAAACACTAATTTCAGATGGTGTCTGTAACCATGAAGGAAATACCTACATGTCTTTATTTCAGCTATTGTCCCAAACAGCAAATCTCTACAGTGACGCGTAACTCTCAAAGCTTTTCACAGTAGGATTGTCTTGGCAGAGGAAAGGTCATAGTAACGGGTTTTGACAAAGAGTTCCTGAGAGGCTGTCTTTTCTTCCAAAAATCTATATTTTCCTTTCATCTTACATCACCATTCAAGTACACTGAAGATCATCACTGTTCTGAAGAAAATCATGGATAGTAGGTGTGTCCAAATGGAATAGCTATCGTTCATTCAAGTTCATGACACAGCAAGTTCTGCAAACTAGAGATGCTGATAAACTCGTGCACAGCTAGCCAGGAATTCAAATTGCTGTTTCTTTGAAAATGATGACATTTCAAGAAAGAAAATGTAATTCATAATGAGAACAAGATACAAAAAAGTGACTTCTGCTGTAAAACAAAAATAGTACTAAAGCATACTCTTGGAATCAAAGCATTTTAGGGTTCAGAAGTTTTTATTTGATTTAATTACTTCTGGTTATTTTGTTTCAGTTACTTATTTGATAAAAACTTTAAATGTAATCAAAACCATGAAAAGATTAAATAGATATTAAAAAGGAAATCTAAACACACACAGTACCTACAAAATAAATACACAGTATAAACAAACACATAAACGCATGTTTATTTACTCTATGCCATTCACAGAATCACAGAATCATAGAATCACAGAATCACAGAATGATAGGGGTTGGAAGGGACCTCTAAAGGTTACTTAGTCCAATTCCCCTTCTAAAGTAGGTCCACCTAGGTCAGGTCACTCAGAAACGTGTCCAGGTGGGTCTTGAAAACCTCCAGAGGAGGAGACTCCACATCCTCCCTGGGCAGCCTGTGCCAGGGCTCCCGCACCCTCATAGGAAAGAAACTTTCCTTAAGTGAAATTTTTATGTTCCAGCTTATGTCCATTGCCCCTTGCACTGTCACTTGAGACACAGATATACCTTCAAATGCTTGTAAGTATCAATGAGGTCCCCCCTCAGTCTCCTCCTGCAGCCTTTCCTCGTAAGAAAAATGGTCCAGTCATTTTTTTTTTGCTAAAAATCTGCCTTTAAACTGTCATCAATTCCATTATCTTTTTCATATGAGTTTAATATTACCATAGAATCATAGCATCACAGAATGGTTTGGGTTGGAAGCAATCTTAATGGCCACAGAGTTCTAACTCCATTGCCATGGTCAGGGACACTTTCCAGTAGACCAACTGCTCAAAGCCCCATCCAGTCTGGTCTTGAAGACTACCAGGGATAGGGCACCCACAGCTTCTCTGGGTAACCCGTTTCAGTGTCTCACCACTCTCACAGTGAAGAACTTTGTATCCAAGATAAATCACCTAATCTAAATTTTCCTTCTTTCTGTTTAAAACTGTCACTCCTCACTCTACCACTGCACTCCTTGGCCTGATAAAGTCCCTTTCTGGCTTTCCTGTAGGCCCCTCTAGATACTGGGAGGTTGCTGTAAGGCTCCCCGGAGCCTTCTCCAGGTTGAATAGTACCAAATCTCTCAGGATTTCCCCACGAGAGAGGTTCACCAGCCCTCTGATCATCTTCGTGTCCATCCTCTGGACTTGCTCCAACATCTCCATGTCCTTCTGTTGGGGGCCACAGAGCTGGATGCAGGAGCCCAAGTGGGGTCTGATGAGAGCATAGAGGGGAAAAATCACCTCCCTCAACCTGCTGGCCATGTTGCTTCTGATGCAGCCCAGGATGCAATTACCTTTCTAGGCTGCAAGTGCATTATATTCAGTTTTTCATCCATCAATATCCCTAAATCCTTCTCCACAGGGGCATACCACTGGGCTCTACCTGTATGAATGAATGAAATGGATTGAGAGTTGCGATGAATGGATTTCAAACTCTGAGACTAGATGGTGTAGCACAACTCGGGGACATATCACTAACTGCTCTTGTCTTCCATAACTGAGCAACTGTGTGTAAACAGCTTTTGGTTCAAATCATACTTTCTGACCCAGGCCAAGATTGTTGCTACAGCTTTACAGTACTTTGGCCTATGATTCAATTCTTTGTAGTTTACTCATATAGATGTGGCCATAGAGACTATTCCAGAAGAAAAGGGCCTAAATCTTATTCCTGAAGATATAATTTTGTAAAGGACAAATGGGTCTTGCAGTAGAAAAGCTGAAGATGAATTAGCTAAAATATGTCAAGAAGAGATGTGTGGAAGACTACTGAAGCCTCAAGGCCTGACTCTGAGGTCATCCACATGACTCAGGATAAATAATACTGAAATTATGGGGATCAATCTAAAAATAGAGAAGTGAGAGAGCTCCACAGATGGCACCTGGCCAGAGATCCAGAATTAGAATTCCAGCTGAAAAAACCCCCAGCAAACTAACTTCCAGACTAACTGCATATTCATCCACCTTCCAGACTTTTAAGTCAACTTTTGTGAATTTTAGTCCTTCAAGCAATATGTAATCATGAAGTAATCTTATTTTCAGAGCATAAGAGTATGTACTAAAGCTACATGATCTAGTCTTTAGCTCCATTGTTGTAATATATACAGCAATTTTGTGACATACCCATTATCGTATATATACAGCATTCAACTGATGATGATTTACGTCTCCCACTGCTGCTGTCAACCAGTTATGAGAAATGTCCTTGCCTTACTCTTTAGGTTTATAGCATGGTAACCTAACCTCCTGTTAAGTTGATGATGTTAGGGGAGAAGGTACCAGCTGTATCCCATCTGATGGAAACCCTTATAACAATGCTGACCTGGCATTATCTAAACATCTGCAATTTTCCAAAGCAGTAGCTTTTTTTTTTTTTTTAAACCAGAACAGAATTGATCCAAGTATGAAGACTACAGAAGTGCCACATGTATGTAGAGATGCTATCAATGTAGATTTTCTTAAAAATTGACATATAATTTGAATGTGTTTTCAGGGCTGTTTTCTACAGTATAACGCATAAAGAATTTTGTGACAGATCAGATTCTCTCCCAGTGTAATTTGTGTGGAATCAGTCCACAATTAGCAATCATTAAGTGCAAAGCCTCTGCTAATGCAGCATTATGACTGGAAGGGCACATGTAGAAACACGACTTCAATTTCTACATCACCTTTTCTTTTACATGCACATACAGTTGGGTTTTCCTCTTGCTTGCACCAGCACTTCTCTGACTTTGGTCCAGCGATGGAGGAGTCCAAAATGGATATGCACAGTGACAGATATCTTTGTCACATATTTTCTGGTGTAGTCATTGGCTGACACTAAAGCCAAGTGTTTGCCCATATGTAGAAAGTGATATGCAAGATCAGCTTTGCCCAGCTGGCAAGAGTGTGGGATTATGACAGATATGCAAATATTGCTGGGTTTATGGCGAAAGATTTTCTTACATGGCAAAGACGAGAATATGAACCAAGTAGCTAATGTAAGTAAAGGAAAAGAGTGGAAAGGAAAGAGGAAGAGAATAATAATAAGGAACAGTAAGAAATGGGTCTGTGATGAGATTTTAGTAATATTTTGTGTCCTCTTAAAAAAATATTACTGTAAAATGCTAAGATTCAAATTGTTTTCTTCTCTTTTTCTTACTTATGATACGTAAGACCCACAGTTGAGAGCACAGTTACTCTGGGTCCTATGTATAGTCTAAGGTACTTTAGTCACTCAACAAGATATGTTTCCTCTCTCTCATGACTTTATAGGTTATTTAGAATATGTGAGTACCTAGATTTACAGATGGGAGGAATCTGGCCAATGTTTTTAACTATGGAGTCCAGTGTCTCATTCTGAGGCTGGAGTATGTTCTGTGCAGTATTTTGCTTTTGTCATTTGAAACAGAGGACATTTAGTACCTTAGGGATAGAACTGCTTTGAAAACACAGCAGTGGGTTGCATATATTCATTCACACCAGTATTTAGAGCTCTTCCTTGACTTAAAGATTCTCTTGCTTGTGTTTATTGGGGTGTAACTATACTTCTGTAGTGACATATTTCTTTGATGTTTATTTTCCTTTCACAAATAGTTTTGAAATAGAGGTGAACACGATGGTTTGGTTTTTGTACTAACCACTGTTGTACTGTGACCCTGCTGAAACAAACAGCTGCTTCAGGGTAGACAGAATTAAAGGTGACCTGCTGGAATAGCACTGCTTCTTAGGATTTGGAGAGGATTTGGGCTGGTGGTGCATGCAAAATACTCACAAGTACCTGCATGGAAATAATGCATCAGGCACAGAGGATTTGTATCTCAAAGCAAGAGTAAATACATTTTTAAATGAGGAGAAATGGAGAATGTAGCTGAACGAGAAAGAAATCTTCCCAGTAGGCTACTAGAAACGACAGAGATATGTTGAGGGCTCTACAGAAACAATATATCTGCCACAGGTTCAGTTTATAACCAACAGGTTAGGCAGAAGGATTGATGGGGCAAAAGAGTATCAGTTTAACAGACTGTTGCAACCATTAAGCTTGATCTTTAATACAGAACATGTCAGAGTCTATCTGAATCCTTTTCTGGTTTAGCCTTAACCTATCTTCTACGTTTGTAAAAAAAAAAAAAAGGAAAAAAAAAAGGAAAAAAGGGGAAAAAAAGGGAAAAAATCTGCCTTGATTTAGAAGTCTTTGTCAATAATTGTTCAGCTGTCACAAAGACTAGTCATCACAATTTGAAATGTGCACCCTGCTTGAGTTCTGAGTTTGTTCAGCTTCAAGCCATTAGCTCCTCTTACCCCACCATCTGCTAGATTGTAATCAAACTTCCTCTAAGCTTCTTTTTGAGAAATGAAATAGATTTTACTCTTCTCATATTTCACTCTACAGGACAATATCCAATAATTTAATCACACTTGATTTCTTCTCAAAATACTACTGGTTTTGCCTTTGAACTGCAAATATTACAAACACTCACAGTATACTACAGCCCTTTCCCTACTAGAGTCCAATAGCAGCAATAAAGACTCTCTGCGTCCACTTCACATTTCTCAGTGTACACAGTCCTCAGTCTAAATCACCTTTTCTTACTGCATTATTCTGAGATCTCATATTCACCTGATTGCCCACCAGAGATTTTTCTGGAGCCTGTGATTGCAAAAGAGAAGCCTGACAGGTATTTGGTGTTTTGTCTTACGTGTACTACATTCTGCTTCTGCTGTGACTAGAAAACAGGAGAGATATCATTACATTTTCCTATCATATTCAAAGACATCTGTTCTGTTTCAGTAAACACTTGTTATTATAAGCCATGACAAATTCATTTTCTGGACTCTCTGGGTTCTTTGGGGCAAAAAAGGAAGCCATGGAGCAGTAGTATTTGAAATAGCAGTCAAGCCTCTCACAACAGTCAAGGGTGAAGCACAGTAATGACACAAGAATTTGAAGTTTTAAAGTATATATGTTAGAGTAGTAAGCTTCAGAAAAGTTTGGGGAAAGTGACTGCAAATTCCATATTAAGAATTCTGATCTATTCCAGTAATACTGAGACTAGTTAAGTTGTTTTCCTTAATCAATCATTAGCAAAGTACTATCCAACTTCCTCTCCACTCCCTCCCCAAAATCTAAAGATTAACTGACATTTTGTAAAAAACTCTATGGACCATCTCATCAGGTGTGGCCACAATCATTCATATTTATGAACAGAAAGCAGGTTACTCTTTTAATATCACCTCTTTACCTTCCCCCACCCTTTTTATACATTTCCTTCTGTGAAAGAAAGATACTTCCATGTGTGTCATATAATGATTTCTTATAAAATGTCATTATCTGACAGATTGATTTAACCTCTTATACAGGTGTGTTATCAGCTACTGGTTGAGCAATGTGGCCATACGCCACAGTCACTGCTTTAATTGTTAAGGAGATTTATAAATCTCTGGAATCAGATTTTGCAACTGCTAGATTCCTTTTCAGAGTATGGAAGCTAGAACAAAATTTGAAGGGATATATTTAAGTCCCTGCTGAAAAACACTGATCAGAACATTTATAATGTGCTATTTTTACACCTCCCCAAGTTTCTCCTAGCCCAGGAGGGCATGTCTTCCTTATTGAAGAATACACCAAAATACACCTTATTGAAGAGAGCACCAAAAAAGCTCCATTAATAGCAGTTAACTACCATGATTTAGCCCATCTGGAGATTCAACCATAATGACATATTTCAGTATTTCAGTGCAAACCACTCTACTGAGAGCTGGTGTATATTTGTATCTGGACAGATGTGCATCCATTAGAGTGCATTGATGTGTACAGGGGCCTGCGTATGTATGTGTGTGTGCACTAGCATCCAAAAAATAAATAGATTAATATATGTTACAATCATATGTGGATAACTGAACTGGCTAAATAGATTTCTTTTAAACTGACATCACCAAATTACCTATGAGCAAAAACCACAAGTGTTAGAATTGTCAGCACAAAGGTAATTTAGATGAAAGTTATAAGCTACTGCAAATTAGAGCATGGAATGACATGCTCTCTCCTGTGAGAGAAGGCAAATTTCACATAGCTCTGGAATTGAATTTTTCAGGGAGAAATTACCTTCAGGACTCACTTCAAATATTTAAAAAAAAAAAAGTGTAGAGAATAAATAAAAATGTTGATAATAATTAAAATTACAAAGAACTTCAGTAATTCTAATTTTATTCATTTAAAAAATAGAATCTGTCAAGGCAAAGCTGGAAAGAATGTTAACCAGAAACCATGTTTACAAGGATGGCCTTTAATCATGGATGACATTGAAGCAATTAGTGTTACAGTTAACCAGAAGCAGTATGGTTCATGGGTGAACGGAATGCACTCCATGAATAAGTTGCCTATATTATCTTTTTATGTATTTGAAACACAGCAGAATCATCATGAGATTTGGTGTTTTTTCTTATTGTATCAGCTTCTGAATGCATTAACTTTTATTAAACTGTACTGAATAGTAATGCTATATTTAATTATAAACCATGAATCCTAAACAATATTGATGTTTCTTCATACAAATTTGCTATGAAGAAATATACACTGGTTTGATTTTCTTCTGCTTCTCTTATTTATATTTTGTCACTGTTGCTGCTGTGAAAATACAATTTTGTTATTTTTTATTTTGACAATGATGCTGTGTTATTAACCCATGATAAGAATTCAGCAGACAAGGAGGGAAGTTTGTTGTTATAGCAGTGCTTTTAAATAGTGAAATAGCCTAGAAGGGTAAATTGCTCAGTGTTGGGACATTGTAAAATTGGGGATAGAGCCCACTACTTGCATGTATATTTTTTCTTAAGTTTGTATGGCATTTGATCTGAAGTTTGTTGAAATCAGTGCAAACATTTCCACTGACTTCCACCTAATTTTGATTCATGGTCACATTCCTAGTAAAGGTCTAACCACAGATGTTCCAGCACTCATGAAGAATGTAATTTATAGACGACATAAAGATCAGCCACAATTTAGGTCTTCCTGCCCTGTCATCTGACCTTCCATAACTAATAATGGAAAAAGATATGACAAAGCAAAACACTGAAAGCTTAATATTGGGCACAGAGTTCTCTATGGTCTGTGTTTGCACAGTTTGATCTCCATGTGTGAGTTTTATTTACTCACTCACAGTCAACATAGTTTTCATATAACATGTCCCCATGGAACACTGGACAAAAGACTTTGTATCTGGCTCCAGGTGAAGGCTATAGACCTTCTCTTAATCTAATGATCTGCACAATCTATCCATACATCCAAGATGAGCTGTCAGTTAATAGCTGTCAGCTGATAGTATTCAGCTGCACATCACTGAGTGTATTATCCTCAGCCAAGTGTCTTTTGTATTTACTGGAAATACACACCACATCATATAGTCCTGGAACTGCTTTTTTCTTTTGCCTTTCCATTTTCCTTTTCCATTTTAACCTTTTAACCTTTAATTGTTTATTGATGACATTGAAATAGAGCAGTTCAGACATGGCAGCAAACAAAGTGAAATGTAGGAATACTGGGAGAGAAGGACTGGATAACAACAGTTACACACCATCCCTGGAGTCTGACTATCATCAGTGAGTACATTGTGAGCTTTTATGAATACAAATTGTGAGAAAGGCATCAAGAAATACTATACACTGGGACTAGGTTTGTTGAGGTTCTGTACACACTTGAGCTAAGCAGAAAGGAAAAATCTGAGCCCATGAGAGTACTTACAATTAGAAGACCTAGGAAGATGTCAAGTAGGAAGACCTAGGAAGTTGTCATACAAATGTCAAGTACATATATGCTGCAATAAATAAACATTGTGATTTCCCACTGGTTTTGGAAACTACTTTTTGCAAGTCATTTACCATTGCTGTAGTAATTTTTTGATTTGAGATTTCTCTGAATGTTTTGGACATTTTGTTATCTCAGTTTAAAACATTAATCAATATCTAATAGTAACTATCATACAGTATTTGTTATGTAAAACCCTTAATTGCCTCATTTAAAAGGAGCTTGTATAAAGTATTGGAATAAATAGATTCTTCTGATTATTCTTAAAATTGTGAAACACCTGAATAATTAGCAAGTGCTCCTCCACAACCTAGGACCATGTGATGCCAAATTCATGGCATCTTCCCAAAACTCCCTCACACTGTGCTTCCACGCCTGTTCTGTTTCGGATCTCTCACTGGACCCTTTAGCATATGTCTCTTCTTGAATCCCTTTTGAGAGTGATCCCACCAAAAGAAATGGAAGACTCACCAGAAGGAGCCTTGTTTTCTAAGGAAAAAAAATCTGATATCTTGGTTTTCTCCCTTCCTGTCTCATCTGAGGACTCCTAACAAGGTCAGGAGGACATAGTGAGCATTGCTGCAGGATCCACAAGTTCCCTGTTGTGTGAATAGTCTCCATCTCGTACTCAGACAACTAGGAGAGCAGATATCTGCACATTGCCTCTTTTTTACATGTCCCTCTGATTATACATCTCTACACTCTCTGGTCTTTCAAAATCAAGTTTCCATTAAACAGCTATATGATAAGGTCTAGAGATAACTTAGGTGAACCTGCTTCTGCATGGGGGTTGGACTAGATGATCTCTAAAGGTCCCTTCCAACCCCTACCATTCTGTGATTCTATGATTCTCTGATAACTTCTTGTTATAGGCCCTGAAAAGGAGCGTATTATGTTTCAGAGGTAATAGCAAAAAAGCCTGGGTTTTTTTGTTTCTTCTGTTAAGGGTGGCAAGATAAATGTAAAAGTGAAAGAAAAATGAAATTAGCATGCCCCAGTTGAAATTCATTCAGTTATGCCTTTTGCTTTGGCATGAGACATAAAGTTCCCTTTTGTCTGCACACTGCAATGCTTTGAGGTCTATGGTGCCTATGGTGCCTAACTCTTTGCAGTTAGCCTGGGATGAGGGAAATGGAGAAATTTACATCAACTCAAATTCAGAATAGCTCCACTGACACCTTTTGAAGATTTTTGTCTTTAAAGCAATGGAGAGCAGAATTTAGCTTGATGCCTGACCACCAGTCCTTACCACTGCATGAACCCACCAGAGATATTTCTCTGTGTCTCACATATGTCTATATGGGAGAAAGATTAAGGGGAAGGATGAAAGAGATTGTATTTGCAAAGAGCTGTGAAAAACAAAAGAGCTTCCATTGTGGCCTTAATTTCACTTTCTATGAAGCAGTGCTCATTTCTTGCAGTAGGCAATATCTCATACCCTGCAAGGCTAATAGCACTGTTTAGGCTTATTTGTTAAAATGAGTCAATTCCTGTCTAAGACAAGTCCCTTCTCCTGTGCTAGAACTTGTTAGTATTTAGAAGAGAAGGGAGAGATGCCAGCTAGGCACTAAGAGCCTTCATAGCAATGAATTATATCTAACAATTATGAATCTAAATCATCACTGGAAAGTAATGCATTCATCCTTGTCATGAATGAAAACAACTAGCAAAAATGGTGTGTTCATAACTAAACAGTGCAAGGTAACTGTAACTTAGCAAGCAAAAGAATGGATACTGTGAGATCCTGGACGTGACCTTGCTCCCACTGAAGTTAATCAAAAGGTTTCCAATACCCTTCAGTAAGATAAAGTGTGGCAGTGTCTTCTGTCATGGACAAAGAGATAACATTTTTTTTATAGCTTTGACCTAGTATTTTGTGGCAGATAAAAGATAAAGAAGAAGATATTTATTCAGAGAATTCTGACAAAGAACTGACTTGAGACTATCAGAAATGTCTAAAAGGTTTAGATGCCAGACTCCAGACATTAAACACTATTAAAGCAGTGTTACAGAGACCAAAAGTGAAACATCCATTTAATCAATAAGTTGTCAATGCTTAGGGTAATAATTAAATGATACCTATATCATTTGCAACCTGATCTAGGTGACCCTGCTTCTGCAGGGGGGTTGAACTAGATGATCTCTAAAGGTTCCTTCCAACCCCTACCATTCTGTGATTCTATGTTTCTAAAATAAAAATACTCATTTGTTGGGAAATCAAGTACTGGATACTTATATGGTCTTTTTGTACCTATCTGCATTGTAGTTGATTTCTAACCAATAATTTTTTAAAGATATAGTATAATCAATCAGCAATGTTTTGATATCATGGCACATCTCAGGAGATAGAATCAAAAACAGATTTTTTCCTCCGTAACATTTTAGCAATTAGCAAAACAGATATCATCCTATTCCTATTTTGCTATTCATCTGAAAGGATTGTGTGGGAAAGGACCTGGCCTAGGGAATTCAGATTCTCTCTCTACTTGTGAGAGGGTGAAAATGTCTTTCATGTTTCTTTCATTTGTCATTTTATGTTGTGCACCTGCAATTTGTGGGGAAGCAAGACTCAAGGCAAATCTCAGTCACGAGTTAGCATCATATACCTTGTCTGTTGACAAGATACCATATGAAAGATCATGGCCTTCTAGTGAATAAATATAGAGCTATCCTCAGTGCTGTCTAACCACCGTGTTTCCTGTGAATCAACCTCAGAGTCTGTCTTAAAGTCTTATCATGGAGTTGAAAGATAAGGCAGTGGGGACAGTAACACTAATGGCTTTTTCAAGTAGGACTATTTGCCTGCAACTGATCTCAGGTAGTTGTAAAACTGCTACTAGAACTCTGCTGCACCCTGTATCCAGGACCAGCAGAATTAAATCAGCATAACTCAATAAATTTGCATTGAGCCATAATTTGCTCTGGCTACAGAGTAAAGCCTACACTGTCCATGTTGTTAATTGAAAACACACAGAAGAACAGCACTAACTAAGGTATGAAACAGAGGAAGGAATGGGCCGGTGTTGATGCACTTTGTTCTTTATTTAATCCTTTTTCTCTGAGATAAGGCAATTTTATTCAGTCATAAACACCTTTGATCAACATATACATTTTCAATTTCATTCAAATTTCAGGAGTAGACTCACTGAAAGTTGATGGAACTCCATTCAGGTTCAGCATAGTACCCACTTTTCCATGTCTGTGGCAGGACACAGCTTAGAAAATCCCAGGAATCTGATCTTGGGATACTCCTCCTATTCCTGATTTTCACAGAAAAGGCTCTCTGACATTGTTACTGCTTCCATGGCAAAGTCCATGTGGCATGCTGTTACAGTGAGGGGGCTTGACCCTGAGATGTCCCTACAGCAATGTCAGTCAAAGATTGAGGGAAGCTGAAAGAAAAGAAAGACGATTTTATTTTAAGTCAAGTCAACTAGATTTAGGGAAGAGAGCAGAACTAGGGCTGCAACGAAGATATAAATATAGATTAGGTGGAAGCTTTGCAGGCAAACTCAGAAAGTTTATACTGTAAGAACAATGTGAAAGGAAACAGAGAGGTGATAATACGTCCTTTTCTTTAATGACACAAATATTATATACTCAGACTACAAATAAAGTGAAACTCTTCTGTGTCTTGTGAAAAAGGAGCTCATGAGCTTTCAGTGTTTCACTCCATCCCATCTCCTGTTATGCACCATGACCAATCACTCCTCTGCTTGTCCTAGTAACATTTGCACCACTTTTCCTTTATTTTCTGGCATCCTTGTGACCTTATGAAGGGAAAAGCTGCTCTTAAATACTGTTGCAAGGTTATCACAGGGTCTCAAGCTTTCACAGACAAGGTCTCTTTGCCTCTTCATCTCATCTTTCACAATCCTACCAGTTAACGCTTACTGGATATTTTTCCTACTCTCTTATTTTCCCTCCTGCTTGGTTTCAGAAGATCTGATCCACTTTGCTCTATCAAAAAAAAAAAAAAAAACAACCAAACTTCCAAATATGTTCTGAAGTAGTGGTATTTTTTTCGTTTTTATGTTCCAAATTCTGAGGTTTTCCTCTATTTGATTACAGAGAATCTATTAACTATAGCACTTTTTTCCCCCAAATTACTTTATTTCGTTGTGATGATTTGTTTCGTTGACATTTTAATAGTTAGCAATTTTTTCTCAGTGAGTTCTAATGCTGAATTTATTGTAAAATGTGTGGTATGAACAATTAAACATTTTAAAATTGCAAACATAGATCATTTTCTGTATATTTTGCATCAGGTAATGTCTGCAATTTGCCTTGGAAAAAAAAAAAACGCAACAAAAAACAACAAACAAACAAGTGTCCTTCATCAAGGACATTAATCCAGAACTTTGAAGGAGCAGAAAATTTATCAAGGACACAAGGCTCTTTTAGAGTCAGCCTCTTTTCATGGCAAATCAGCCTAGTGAAAGATAAATGTTTATTTTACATCTCAAGTTAATCCATTTATCACTGTGGAGTTTTAATCCACAATCTCACTTTGTGTTAGAAGTTGTATATAAAATTCCTTCAAAATACGGGTGAAAAAGCCTTGATATAAAACTGAGTCTCTGCTTTTAAATCTCTGTCAGCAACACAGATAGATTAGATTCCTTTACATGTACTGTAACGTGTATGAAGTTCATCAAGACCAAATGCTGGGTCCTGTACTTGGGTCATGACAACCCCATCCAACTCTACAGGCTTGGGGCAAAGTGGCTGGAAAGATGCCCAGAGGAAAAGGACCTGGGGTTGTTTGTCAACAAACAGTAGAATACAAACCAACAAGGAAAGGAGGTGAGAACTGGGGCTGTTTAGTCTACAAAAGAGGAGACTGAAGGGGGATCTCATTACAAATAGTTAAATGGTGGGTGTCAGGAGGTTGGGACATCCCTTTTTTGATGGTATCTAGCAACAGGATAAGGGGTAATGGGACATGTTCCTATGCTACCTGATCTAGTGTAGAGGAGTTGGATTAGATGATCTCTAAAGGTCCCTTCCAACCCTACCATTCTATGATTCAACAGTGTGCCCAGGTGGCCAAGAAGGCCAATGGTATCCTATGTGACCAGTAGGACCAGGGCAGTGATTGCTCCCCTCTACTCAGAGCTGGTGAGGCCGCACCTCAAATGCTGTAGTCAATTTTGGGTCCCTCACTATAAGATGGACACTGAGGTGCTGGAGTGTGTTCAAAGGGCAATAAAGCTGGTGAAGGGTCTAGGAGCACAAGTGTTGAAGGGAATTGGGGTGGCTTAGTCTGGAAAAAGAGAGGCTGAGGGGAGACCTTATCATTCTCTACAGCTCCCTGCCGGGAAGATGCAGTGACATGGGTGTTGGTCTCTTCTCCAAGTAAAAAAGTGACAGGACAAGAGGAACCAGCCTCATATTTTGCCATGGGAGCTTTAAATTGGACACTAGGATTTTTTTTTTTCAACAAAAGTGTTGTCAGGCATTGTAACAGACTAACCAGAGAAGTGTTTGAGTCACCATCCCTGAAGATATTCAAGAGATGTGTAGATGTGGTGCTGATGGACATCATTTAGTGATGGATAACATAGTCCTAGGTTAACAGTTGGAATCAATTATCTGAAGGGTCTTTTCCAACCTGAATTGTTTTATGATTCTATGGTGTTCTTGAAGGACTAAATTACCTCTTACTGGGCATTCCATTCATAGGGGCTGTGTTTCATTTCTCTGGGATCATCAACATTTTAAAATGTTTGCTATGGCTTTTAGTGTGCTGTAGGCATATTAATAACTCATAACAGTATCCCATCTGTCTGTAAGTTTTGAAGAGCCAGACTTACTTTCCTGTATGTACCAATAATAGAAAGTATGGATGTCTTCTTTTTTGCTTCACAAGTTCAACACCTTTTTTTGTTTCATACAAAAGATGAAAAACTGATTTCACAGAATTAACTTGAAAACCCTTTTCTGAATAATTCATTCTGGAACATCTGGCTGACTCATAGAGGCTTTACTGCTGCAAGAAACTTTCAAGACTAAATTGCTCTGAACATATCTGCATTTCCTTTGATTATTAATAAGATGGACAGGTTTCACACTGGTTTGTGCCAACGTAAAGTAGCTGTGCAAATGAAATTTCCTCTGAATGTGCCTAATGTTGTGTGAACTACAAGTTTTCTTCTACTGAAAGCTTTATTTTCACTGTCATTGAACTCAGGGAGGGGGGGAACAGTTCTGTTCTTATGAGTAAAGCAGCTGGCTTGACCTGCCATCATCTGAATTAGGCTATTTATAAAACTCTTTCTACAATTTCTTGGATTTAAAATGTTTATTTCTAGTCTGCTATGGTGCAGATGTTTTTTTAAGTCTTGTGCAGAAGCAAAATAAATTTGTTTCAAGTCAATTAAGCAGAGAAAAGTAAGAGAAGTTAAACGTACAGTCTGATATAATTTGATAAGCAAATCAATCTACCATATGAACAGGTATCTCCCTAGATCTGTTCTGTGAAATTATGCTAAGTAGTCTTCAAAAATACCTGCTGAGAAACACTTTAACTGTCTTACTATTTGCCATTTGAAACCTCAGGCATTTCTTAGTATCTGTCTGTTGCATCTCACTTCATTCTGCAAATGGTGTTTGCTGCTCTCTGCATAGACAGCACTCCTCCAAATCATACACAACATCCAAGTCAAACGTGGCATCACAGGAGCTACAGGTGCAGCCAATTAAAACCCTGTCAAAGGAATGTGAGGTATGAAGGTGACAATATATATTAACGTTAGCTTTTTTAATTCCCTCATGAATTAACAGGTATTAGCTGCATTATCAGCTTCTAATTATTACATATTTATTATAGGCACTATGGACTAGAATATGGCTTACCCAGAGGCATGGTTTATATGCCTGGTTACAGGCTATACTAGGAAATGGCTTCCGGGTCCAGGTAGCTCGACAGTTGTTGAAGGTATTCAAGTGCCCTGTGTAATGTGGCCTAGAGTGCACAGGGGTCTTGGGAATACTGGGGAGGCCCAGGAGGAGCTTTTGATTTCCTCCCAGTTTGAGCAATCTGCAGGCCAGGCAGCATATGGAATCCCACCCCAAGTCTGGCTGTTTCTCATGTACTCCTTCCTTCTGACCTCCAAGGGCATTCTTCCTGCTCACCGTCCTGTATGAGAGTAAAGACTAAGCCTGGATATCTCTACTTTTCACAACAATCCCAGTTACCAAGTTTGTGGAAATTACAGCAAAGTTACAGCTTGACTACTTGAAGCCTTGTCCAGCTTCTACAGAAGCCCTTCCTGGAGCAACCTTTGCAAATCACCCAGAGGGAACAAAAGGGCATCTTATGAATAGATCAGATGACAGAAATATACTGAATTTCAGACAATAAAATAGACTACAAGAATGATTATGGAGGCTTGAGCATAAAGAATTTCATTAAATCTAACCCTTTTTGTAATTACCAAAATTCAGCAGCTGGGTATTGAATCAAATTGAGCAAGACACTCCAACCTTGAAAATCTGGAACCTCCTGCAGCCTAGGCCCTGTAAAAAGTCACCCAGGAAACACAGGGATGCTGGGTAAGGTAGGATGTGGAAGACATCTCTAGCAACTAGCCAGGAGGTGAAACAATTTGTTGGAGGCAGTGCCAATTGCCCCTTCCCACTTGTTTGGTGAAAAAAATTTCTGAATCCAGCCTTTAGCCAACATATCCTGCCTTTCTGAATGGCTGTATGTTCTTGTGAACAGCTGTAACACAAAAGTGCAACTCTTAGCCTCAAAGATAGACACTGGTAATAGTTTGTGAGCATAAACATGTTTATAAAATAGGTCAGAGGAGATGCAACCCATAAAACTCTAGAAGCCATATTACAGAAATCATTGTGTAAAGCACTATCTAGACTTCAGAAAATGATCACAAAATTGCAAAAATGCTCATTAAACTGAAATACTTTCCCAATAAAGAGCTTCTTAATATCAGACATGCTTTCAAGAGTACTGATAAACACTAAAAGCAAGAAGCTGCAGGAAGAAGATTTTGAAGTAAATGTGGTTTAAGTGGTACCTATTACTGATAGAAAATTTGACAAGTTTGAGAAGGAAATGCAAAATAACCCAACTTCACAGCAGCTTAAGAGACTTGTCTTAGACTAAGGCTTACAAAACTTATCCTGAGCATCACCAACTATACAAAAGGCATTGGAATTATGGAGATGAAATTGCTCCATGTGATGGTATTCTTTATTAGGAAAGAAAATATTACAATAAGTTACCGTAAAAAGTCAGTAATGTGACACAAAATGCATGTGGGATGCTGAATAGAGTTGAACTCACAGTATTCATTGCTAGCCGCAGAGAGGAGTCTGAACAGAAGTCCAGGCACAAACAGCACTGCTGGAGATAAAGTTCCTGAGTGTGAAATCTGTGGTACATTAAGGGAAATCATGTCAGAGAGCTAGTGACACCATCTTTATCTCCTGATTACCCCAAGGACACGGATGGCACAGTATGAATTAAAAACTTTATATCTTGAATACTTGAATACATAGTAAGAGAATCTAACAACATACTTCACATATTTTTTTCTGACATACTTGTTTTCAGAAGTGGGAAGAAAAAGGAGAAAAAAATCTTTACCTTCATCTTTTGAGTTAATAAACTGAAGGTAAGCAGCCCTGAAACTATGGCATAAGAGCCCCATGCCAGGCAGAGGGAATAAAGGACGTAAATGACAAGTGCTGGAAGTGGAAGACTGTTGGATTTCAGTCAGCAGATATCAGCATCATATATCAAGGATGGAGCCTGTCATGTCCACTTCAAGGCTAACAGAAGGCCACTGAAACAAAACCAAGGGCAGGCTGCAATCCCTTTCCTGTAAGCAAACAGGAAGTTTAGTGGCACTGCTGACTGGACAGCAGCCAGTTGTGCTTGCATCTGGAAAGGGAAGCTGACTGCCAGTTAACAAGTGCACAGTTAGAGACATGGTGCATTTCAGAGCACTTGCACTGAGATCACCTCAATGTCTGTAGTGCAAACCTAAGCATGGTTTTACTTGGGAGTCTTAGTGTGCGTGGCTTTGTGGGACTCAGTCAAGGTGTTCAGTCTGTCCCCACTGGTGCAGCTTGTGCTTAGGGGCAAGGAAAATGAAGGATAAGTAACTAATATGCAGATTTTTAACTGAGCTCAGGAAGAGTCAATGGGCAAGTGGAGTTAAGATTATGCAGATAATTGTTTCTGTGGTAGCAGAGGTTTCAGTAGCAGTCCCCGGCCCCAACACTGCTCTCAGTAATCACACAGTTGCACCTATTGCACCTGTTGGTGTGAGCCACAGCTTCCTTGCTCCCTTCAATGGCAGTGGAAACTCCTGAACAAGGGAAAATAGGAGCAGGGAAACATCATTCAGAAAGTATCTTCTAGCTGGTCAGTAGACTAAAGACAAAGTCACCAGATCTCCAAAATGGAGAGTATCTATGAGTTTCAAGAAAATAAAACACGAGCTAATTTTTTCATGCCTTTCAGTTTTACAGATATATAGCCCTGACAGAAAAAAACCCCACAAATGTTATTTTTCTTTTGCATTATTTGTTTTTTTAACTCTGATCACCACTGCAGATACTCTTGTACAAGATATCTTGGACATTTTGTGTCCAGTTCTGGACTCCTCAGCTCAAGAGGGACAGGGAAGTGCTAGAGAAAGTCCAGAGCAGGGCCACCAAGATGATCAGGGGAATGGAACATCTTTCATACAAGGAAAGGCTGCAGGAACTGGGGCTGTTTAGTCTGAAGAAGAGGAGGTTGAGGGGAGATCTTATTAACATTTATAAATATCTAAAGGGTGAGTGTCTGTAGGCTGGGACATCCCTCTTTTCTATAGTAGCTACCAACAGGACAAGGGGATGAAGCTGGAACACAAAAAGTTCCACTTAAATATAAGGAAAAACTATTTCACTGTTCAGGTGAGGGAACCCTGGCACAGGCTGCCCAGAGGGGTTGTGGAGTCTCCTTCCTTGGAGCTCTTCAAGACCCACCTGGACATGTTCCTATGAGACCTGATCTAGGTGAACCTGCTTCTGCAGGGGGGTTGGACTAGACGATCTCTAAAGGTCCCTTTCCACCCCTACCATATTATGATTCAATGATTCTATGATTCATATTGGTTTTAATTCCTTTTTGAGGACTTGAAATCCTACTTTTATCATTCTTTTTAGTTATGTTAGACGGTTTGGATTGGGCAAGCTCAAAGAGAATCCCTAATCATCTCCTGTGTGAGGCACGGCAGCATTTGTGAATTCAGTTTTGCAGCAGGAGCAGAGGTATGCAATCCCTAATCAGGTCAATGAGGTGCTAGAGACAGGGAAAATATTTCTAAAAACAATAACAAAGTCCCTCCCCCCCCTCCCCCTGCCAAGGATAATGATGTAAATGTCAGAAGTTTCAAGTGAGTAGTCATGATGACGAATAACACACTGCTCAAGTAACTGGAAGTGCTTGCAGTGCTATCTAAATAACAATTTTCCAGTATGGATATGTACTGCATCAGTAAAAGCTAAGAAGAGACGTAGATAGATCTGACAAGGATTTGGAGTGCAGAGCACTCTGACTATGCATTTCTCATTATGTTGTTTTATTCTAAGTTTTTGATGTTATGTATTTTGCCTCCCATTTTGATGCTGTAATCCAGAACACTTTCTGTGCTTTCCCCCTACACCTGAAAAGTAGGAAGATACAAACAGTAAAGTTTCAAATAAGTAACTCTATTGTCATTCCCACATATATGAGTCGTAATTTAGGAAATTACTGGGGTTTGTTGAATAACTTCTTTAATATAACTGCAAGTACTCTTGTGTGGCAAAGTACAATCCCCAGTGCAAATCCTACTTGAAGGAATAAGGCATGGAAGAGAGGCCAAGATAAGTCATTCAGTGTCACTCTTTATATTTATTTTGAAGTAATATTTGGCAATACTCAGACAGTTATGTTATGTTATGTTGACAGGTATATCTGAAAAAAAATCTTTAATTTGAGATTAATTTCATCAGTTGTCTTTCAAAAATATATGATATGTGAATAGTTTTAAAGTGCTGTAGAATTTTTTCTGACTTCTTTTCCTCAATATTCAAAACTGACTCCTTGATTACTGGGCTGCAGGATCCCCTTGAGCATGTTGGTGCCTTTATAGCTTTACTGGATTTCACTACAGAATATATTTAAAGTTTGTGTTTGTGCTACTGACATGAAAAGTGCATGAAACAGCCAAGGCAACCTGAGGAATGGATAGATTTCAGAAATCTTAGTAAACTTGAAAGTCTGATGAGTTTAGCAATTCATATTCACTAGATCTGATTTATATTATTCTGCTAAAAGAAATAAACTTCCGTATGCCCTTAGTTTCCACAAGTCTATTTGCCACAGGTCTATTTCATAAAGATCTGGAAAATACCTTTATGAAAGTGGGTACCTTTGTAATACCCTATGCCACTCCGTAGCAAATATGTGCCCAATGGCAGAAACAATTATAAGTTACTGTTTATATTAAAGTAATATTTAAAGAGAAGTCAGTGGATTTAGGTCTGTTTTCTCATTTATCAACCCCCTATCATTTGGCTTTCCTTTTTGATAAAGTAAACCTTTTGAGATTTACTAGATTTTCCATGATGATGTCCTTGTTCCTTCCTTATGCAATTATTGCATAACCTAGAGGCATGTCTACGGGGTTCAATTGTCAAGTGTCAGTGCTCATTGCTGGCATTTGAGAATAGCAGCATGTTATTTGTTGTCACACTCTCTCATTACCCACTCTCTCAAGATTATTCTAAAATTCTTCACACTTGTTTCTAGTCTTAAATAATTCGAATTACTTTGTGTCCTCTGCAAACATTAGCACTTCTGGGTCCAGAAGTCCGCTTATATTTAACTTTTAAGTGCTTTCTAAGCATCCTCTCCTGACCACCATTGAAATATCAGGCTAAAAAGGACCTTTTGTCTAATAAGTGCAGCTATTCTTACAGTCACCCATTGCCATCATCATCCTCAGTTATTAATTGTACACAAAAAGTAAGTGAAACCTTGAAAGCATATAAAAGGCTACTTGGTAAACAAAATGGTGAAGCTGTGATTCAACAGCTTGTGTCCATGGGTGCATGGAAAACGCAGAGCCATCCCACCAAAACTAGCTGTGAGCTCAGGTCTTACACAGGACATCAGATTTGCTGAATTGGAAATGCAAAGCAAAACTGCAAAACTGAGAGTATGAAAAGCAGTGTTTGAAGAAAGCTGAAAACAGGTAAAATATATCCAACGTGAAAAATGTCATTTGTTGTGCAGTTACAGTTTAGGTAATGTTTTGGTTACAGTATTGCCCAGCAGACTAACTGATGGAGCAAGATAATCTTTGCGGAGTTGTTCAGTTCGTGTCTGGAAACCAAGTCAGGGGCAAGAAATCTTTTAGTAATTTGATTTTGAGTGGACACTACACTTGAATTGCCTCTGCATTTCTGCCCATGCTGTTTGCAGACAATCTTCAGAAAAGCCAAGTGCTGGCTATATTCTTCAAACTGAGAAGGGCATTGTTTTTTTTTATTCTGAGCTATTCATCTGTCCATCTTACTAGTGACTGTGACATGATTAACATTTCACAAAGTGCTCTTCTGCAGTCACTATTTCTCTGCTAAATCTTGAGCAATTATTTACTTACAAATGTAATTCTTCTGTTGAAGTTCTAGACCTGTATTATCCACGTTTTACCCTAAGATGATGGGTATACAATATTCCACACCAGAGAAAAGTTGCCTTCCAGAAAAGGCTGAAAATACTTCATGATAACCATAATCTTGGCTCACATTAATTGGGATGGAAATCAGAAAGAGCAATGTGGTAATGGAAGGTAAAGAAGGACCCTGAATACTTCTATGATTGGGAGATTATATTTCTAAACTGAGAATGTGATTTTTTGATGATTCGTAAAAAATGTGTCTTTAGGTCTTGAAAAATGGATAATTAAATTGTTCTGGTGTTAGGCACAAAATAGTAATTAATACTTTTGCTAAAACTGATACATTTACTTTTTTATAAATACCATTTGTGTGATACATAGTTTTAATGCAGCTGTGGTAAATGAAAAAAAGTTTATTGGAATCACAGTCTTATCTTGCAAGCTAAACCCATTATCTGCAAGTGTCACATTTTAATAAATCTTATACATTAATTTTTTAAAGCTGCCCTACATATTTATTACAGTCATTATTCACCTAAATTAACAAATCCTTTTGAGCTCCTGTGAAATGTATGTTTGTGTTCTCCTAGACTTTTCTGTCAGCTAGTTGCTCACTTCCCATGCGTACAATACTGTATTTGTGTAGAAGTTCGCCATAGCAACTAACGAGCTCTTGAGGGTAAGAAAAGCAATGAATCTCAACTTTGATATTCAAAAATGAATCAGTCACTTCCTCTTTTTTGATAACCACTTTGAAAGGCTTATAGTTCAGCTGCGTTGTCATTTGCTTCCAGTAGAATTGCCATGAAAAGTTTAATCCTGCCCTTCACAGTCCAGGAGAAGTCCAGTTCCCTTGTGTGCCTCAAGTACACTAACTTCTGCACTGAATGTCTGCTTTTCATTCTATCACTGGGACAAACTTTGAAAGTCCAATGAGTTGTTGTTGAGGAGTAGCACATGTCAACTGAGCTGTTATAGAGACATCTTTTAATGGCAATACTAGAGCCGATGGGTACGTTTTAACTTTGCTTTCATACTGCTTCATGCTGCTCCGCCTGGATTGTCATAGTCATCTGGTCATGTATTCCTCAGTCTCTTTCTCTGAACTCTAATCCTGACAAAACTCAATTCCCATCCATGTAGAGCAGGAAAGACATAAGAAGTTTGCCAATGGAGGTCCTTTTGTGATAGTTATTAGCAAAACTCCAAGCAAGGTTTTGGTTTTCTTTCTGTTAAAACACCATTTTTAGACACCTTTGCGTCTGGGTCTCAGGATCAATGTTACTACTTTGTGTCTTCATAGGGAAACAAAAAGTAGGCATTAGAATATTTTAAGATATTGTGGCAATGTAATTGAAGTTCCTCAGTTTCATTGGTGACCAGTTTATTCTGCTGACTGGTGCCCCATTAAGTATGATTAGCTTTGTTGTAAACCTTTCAGGCGTGTCTCCGTGAAACAGGCATATGTAACATATTCATACTGTTTTCACCTTTTCCATGATCCTGGTTTTCACCTTTCAGACAGAATACAGAAGTACCCACTTTCTCCATTTCTCCTTCACCAGTTTATGCTCAGGTTTTCATGGTAAAGCAAAGTGGGGTGTCTTGAAGCACCAACTCAGACATTGTAAATGGAAAATATTAATCTCCAACCATCTTGTCTGCAGTTTTCTTTCTAGCCAGTGAACATATTCATTTTGGATGACACTTTGAGGTAGAGACATTTTATTTTACTTCAAGTTCAGAGAAGAATTCTCTCACTCTGCAGAAGCACTGTGAGCAAAAAACCTCTGGTTTTCATCCATACTCTCCCTGCTGGGTATGCATTCTTGGCATCTAGTTACAGGGCTATGCTAGGTGGAAGTTCAAATACTCTATCTCTGGTACTAATAAGAACCCAGTCTCTTTGCTATTGATACTTTTTTGCCTATTATGTTGAAATTAGTCAACACATTCTTTATGAGTCAGGCTGACAGACACAAAAGAAGCCAGGCAGCATAGGCAGATAAGTCTAGTTTCTTTAGAAAAACAGGATAAACAATCTTTTAGCTATCCATTCTTCTATTTTACAGATTCTATTTCTTTCTCTAATTCCCTCCTTGCAATATAATAGAACAGAAAACTTCTTGATGCAGATCTTTGTGCATTCAGCTGTATGTGCACCAGAAAACTGCAGTGAAATCTTCACCACTTTTAATGACAGACTTGCTCAGATGTTATAGAGGAAAAGGCTAGACTAAGCTAGATAGGCAGTTCTTTGTTTCTCGAGGTTGTTATTATTATAAGATAAACTGTATTTTAAAATTGTTATTCATCTCCTTCCTCTCTAAATCCTAAACAAATCTTCTCTCTAAACTGTACATAACTATTCTACTCATGACTCTTCATGTGGCTTCTCAGAATTTAAAATTAATTCTGTTATTTATGCAATTTATTATCCTAGTGGATTATTGTTTACCAACATTATCTGTCATGCCTCTGCTTTCCAGTGTATCATTCAATCAAAATCTCCCAGGATTTTTATTTTTCTTTCACAACTCATGAATATTTGTATTTTTTCCTTGTAAAAGACCAAGATCTGAAAACAATAAAAATTAGTTTCCAGTTACCTGAAAATAACTGTACAAAAAAAAATTGTACTTCATTAAAATTGTAGCCAGACAAGTAATGTTCTTTCTAAATTTATGTGAATTTGCATATTAGTCCAACTGCATTTTTGTTGTTTTCCTCCAGTTCAGGTTCCAGCTACCTTTAAAACACTACAGGGCATCTTGGGTTTCATGACCCAGAGAAAAAGAGTGAGTGGGTGGCTGTGTAAACATGTCATTTGGCTACTAATATTAAACTAAACCTCCAGTGTAGTGAATAAGAAACACAATAGGATGTTTCAGGGTGCAAAGAATGCTCATGAAACTGTACTGCTAAACTAGAGCAGAAGCATATGCAGAGCTGAGTCTGGTCTGTTGTAAGGGTAAATGTGGCCTTATCTCCTCCAGAGTAAATGTAACTGGAATCAATGAACTGTTCCGGGATCCTGGCTGCAAAACCTAGGAGTGGATGCTGAGCTCAAGGGACCATTTTATCAGGACCTTCAAACTTTCCTGTATTTTCCACAAAGCCTTCTACATATGAGCATTGACCTTGCTGGTCTTGTTGGCATTGGCAACGTTTGAATGTTATGCCTGTTGAAGCATTCCAGAGGGGAACACTAAAACAAGTAAAATGTATGTAATTTCCTGATATTAAAAGCAGGGCTTTTTTTTTTTTTATCTCTTTAGTTTTAACACTGTGATAACCTTTGACCAATTCTGTCTCTTTTTTTTTTTTCCCTTTTGCAAGAGCAACATTCAGCTATTTCCTTGTCAGAAAGCTTATGATCGTATGAGAAAAGGTAGTGCTAATGAATTGCCTATCACAAATCTAACAAAACTGAAACCATTAGCAGCAGAATTTTTTGTGACTTGAGGTACATCTGCAAAATTACTATTAGCTCCTCTTTACTGGAGGTCAAGTAAGAAATTGTCAGATTTTTCATTTTGGACTTCTGATCAAGTTATGTGCATTTTCTTCCCTTTGAAGGCTCAGCCTTGTGTGAATATTTGTCCTTACTGCCCCTGCAAATGGCTAAGGCAGACTTTCTAATTTTGCAATTTTACAGTGGAATTAGGAATTAAGACCCAACTTATTTGCCAAATTCCAATAGTACTCTTCCATAAATAGACGAAATCAAACATTTCCTGAGCTGAATCTGTAGTGTGTGTGACATCATGCTATTTGTATTACTGTGCTCCTGATAACCAACCCACAAGAGTATGGTTTGGTTCAGATAAGAATCAAGTTGATAAATATTTATGTGACTTTCCTTCATGCATAGACTGAAAATCACTTCAGTGAAGACAAGTTAAGTATTATGCATATGGTGCCACTCTTCATCTCTTCAGCCCCTACACTCTTCAGGGCAAGGATTGGAGATGAAGATAGAGGAACACCTTGGACTTCTGATCTCTGACTGATATTACTGTAGCAAAAATAGAGACGTATATATCAGTTCTGCCAAATGTAGACATTTAGCTGGCGACCTCAGTTATTGGCCACAGGCAGGAGCAATATCTGGCCATAGCAGTACAAAGATGGTAAGAATAAAATGAATTTGAGAAATCAAGTGGAAAATCACAAAGATCATAGAGAGGAGGTGGTGGCGAGAGAACCAATAAATGTTTCAAGCACAGCAGGATCAAGAGGTCAGTAAAGGACACAGAAATGTTCTTTGAGAAGGAAAAAGTAATTTATTGACAAAAAATAATTTTCTAGACAGCGCACAGTCTCCAGAAATGGGTCTTTTGTGTCCATGTCTATGAAGAAAGATGGGGAGAAACCAGAAACAGACAACTATATTCTTGCAAAGGAGAAGAGAGAAAGTAAAAATTCAAGCTCTGCAAAAAAAGATGATACATCTATTCCAGGAAAATCTAGTGTGCAATACAGTATTAAGTATGATGGGAAATTGGCCAACTTGAATTGGATGTGAAATGTTTTTCTTTAGTATGTGTCATGGTTTAAGTCCAGATGGCAATGGAACACTACACAGCCACTCACTCACCTTCGCAGCTGCCCCTTCCACTCCCCCAGGGTGGGTTGTGGAGGAGAAAAGATAATCAAGGACTTTGTAGATCCAGACAAGGATGGGGAATGCTCACTCACCGATTGTAGTCCTGGGGAAAAGACTCAGCTCCTCAAGGAGGAAAGCAAGATCAATTTAAATCACCACAAACTAGAACAGCCAGAAAGCAAAACCAGAGCAGGACAATGAGAAAAATACAACCAGCCTTTCAGACCTCCTTCCTCCACCCCTCCCCTCTTCCAGGCCTCAGCTCTCTGCTCCGAATATCTCTACCTCCTCTCCCTCAGTGATGCAGGGGCACAAGGAACAGGATTTGTGGTCAGTCCCTCACAGACGGTCTCTGATGGTCCTTCCTCCTCAGGGGAGAAGTATTCCTCACATTCTCCCTCTGCTCCAACAAGGAGTCCCTCCCACAGGATACAGTCCTTAACAAACCTCTCTGATGTGAGTCCTTCCCTGGTGCTGCAGCTTCTCACAAACTCCTCCAGCATGGGTCTCATCCGCAGCAGCACAACTCCAGGCACATTCTGTTCCAATGCCACCTCCCCAGAGAGTCACAGTCCCTCCAGGCACAGCCACCCCCTCTGCCCTGGGGTCCTCCATGAGCTGCTGACAGATCTCAGCTCCATCATTGCCCTCCATGGGTGACATGGGGACAGTTGCCATCTCACCATGGGATGCAGGGGAGTCTGCTCCAGCATACTTCTTTCTCTCTTCTCTTATTGACCTTGGGGTCTGCTTTATCACTTCTCTCTCATCTCACTCCTTCCACCATCTCCCAGAAAAAAACCCACCTCCTCTTCCAGATTCTTCTTAAAATTGATTGCAGAGGCACCCAATGGCCTCAGCTCCAGAGATGGGTCTGACTTAGAGCCAGGGAAGTTTCATGCAGCTTCTTACAGGGGCTACCACTACAGCCCCTCCACCATTAACAGAAGTGGCTCCACACAAACTCAACACATTGTGGACAACAATGCATTTGGAGTCTGAAGCCCAAGTGAATGAGAAGAAAAAACAGCACCTTTCAGTCTCATCAGTCAATGTATTCAGTGGTCCATGGATATGAACAAGCCCTTCCCTGCTATCATGCTGGTGATTAATGCCAAGGAAGGTCTAGCTACATACTCATCAGCCTGCTTTTTACAAAATCTGGTGTTACTGTTCAAATCAAGGATGCTAACTGGATCACTGAGAGATGCTGAGTGGTTTTTTTCCACATTTTATGTCACCTTGAATGCCATAAGCTCTTTGTGTGTGTGTTTGTTCTCATGCAGATGAGAGTATTTTGGCATTATCATAAGGAACTGCAAAAGTTCCTGTTTAGGGAGAAGGATGATGCTCAACAGTAATCTGCTAGTTCAAACCATCAATGAGTATGTGAGATCCCTCCACTTCCTGGTTTAGATCACAGATGTGGATATATTTTCTGTCTCTCACACAGAGCTATTAGCTACAATCTTGTAGACTTCTTTCATATCCCACTAATGGAGGTTGTATTCAACATTTATTATCACTGAAGAGAGAGGAAAACAGTCTGCTAGCCTCACACTTAACAGCACTCATTAAGTATGTGCTGGATGGTCCAGGTTCATCTCTGCATATTTTAGCACACGTGCATAGTGACTTGTCTTCAATACGCTCAGAGCCATAAAAACCCCCATACTGTTTCAGTGAGGATGTGTAAGACTGGCACATCCCAGGGAAGCAGTTCAAACCTGCATCCCACAGAACCCACAAGCATGCTGTCACACAAGATCAATCTGAAATACCTCTTGCTTTGCATGGAATCTCTACTGCAGACTCAAAAAAACCTCTTGTAGCAGCAGTTTTGCAAGGAAGTGGCACTTTCCAACCTCTGAACTCAACAGGAAGCCACAGTCCTTAACAGTTTGCTATTCATAGTGAGATATAACTAAGGATTTCTCTGCAATGTGTGTCTATATCCTACAGTTTTTGGCACTTCTGGGACATTTGAGCAGAAAGGTAGACCTCTGATGTTACATCTGATTCCTCTGCACCTGTCTGTGTGTCCTTTGATATCTATAACCACCTGAAAATGCAGGAACTCTTTCCTGTCCTGACAAAGCAGTAAATTCTGGGGTAGCAAGCAGTCCTCTGTTGTATGGGAAGGTGCCTGTGTTCAGTGAAACATTGCCCTTGGTATTCAGTGTAAGGAATTTGGCACACAAAGAAGAAAGAGGTTAATGAAAGCACTCTCAGAGAAAAGTACCCTCCTCAGATCAAAACAAGGGAGATGATAAAAGTATTTATGTGTGCAGCAAACACATCTCAGGGATGAGAAAATGCAGTCAGATAGTTGTAGACTATGAAACAGTATATGTTTAAATGTGAGCCATCCAATGCTCATCTAGCATAGTGTGCATTGATAACAAAAAGGAAATATACTGTTACTTGTGAACTATATCAATCAGCTCCCACTTTTGCTTTGACTATTAAAAAGGAATAAGTTAATTATTCTGGAGAGAGTCCAGTGCAGGGCCACCAAGATGATCAGAAGACTGGAACATCTTTCATATACGGAAAAGCTGTGGGAACTGGGGCTGTTTGCTGTGGAGAAGAGGAGACTGAGGGGGGATCTCATTAACATTTACAAATATCTAAACGGTGGATTAGAGGTTGGGGCATCCTTTTTTTCTGTTGTATCTAGCAACAGGACAAGGGGTAATGGGATGAAGCTGGAACAAAAAAAGTGCCATTTAAACATAAGAAGAAACTAATTTACTGTGAGCGTGAGGGAGCCCTGGCGCAGGCTGCCCAGGGAGGGTGTGGAGTCTCCTTCCTTGGAGGTCTTCAAGACCCGCCTGGACCCATTCCTATGTGACCTGATCTAGGTGAACCTGCTTCTGCAGGGGAGTTGGACTAGATGATCTCTAAAGGTCCCTTCCAACCCCACCATTCTATGATTCTATTATTCTAATTACCACCTTGTTATCTGTCAGAAAGATTTGCAGTATAACAGCTTTGTAAAAAAGAAAGTCAACATGGTTTCTGCTTCCTTTCTTAATGCAAGAGAATCAGAGAACTGTAAGTTAGATCATGTGATCAATAATTGCTCAAGTGGAATAAAAATAAAGACAGAAAAAATTACTATCTGTTTCTAAAGTTCCTGTGAAAACATCTCACATAAAACTGAAAAAAAAAAAAAAGAGCAGAGCTTTTTGAGTAGGAGACAATTTTCCAAAAATACTGCAATTTTACAGTAATTTTGCTCATACAAAAGCAGAAGTTCAGCAAAGTTGTGTTTTTCACAAATTTCCTTCATTACCACATCTCTATTGACTGCAAAAACATGTCTTTCAGGTGTAAAATGGACAGGTGTGTCATACAGCCCCATTAGCCAACAGCCAAATGCTCATACAGAGGCTACTACAACTTTGGGGTCACTGAGCAGGCAAAAGCCAGCCCAGAGTCACATTGTAGCCCTGAGCCAGCTTTGAGCTCAGGCAGAATAGCAGTGTAACCGTGACAGCCCCACACCCAGGAAGGGATCACGTGTATCTTTGCAGCTGATGCTGATGTCAACATTATGCAGCTGCCATAGCTGGTCCTGGTCCCACAGACATCACGTATTAAATAGCTAGGTAAAATATGAAGTTTCACCTGTAAAATCACCTCTGAGTGACAAGAGAGCTTAAGGTCAGTTCAGATTTGGCTGGACCAGCCACCCTTCACCCTCCTTGGGGAAGACTGAATGCATCAGCTCAAATCCTCTGCTGGGATAAATGCCTGAATCTCCATTGAAGTCATGGAGATAAAGCCATCCACACCAGCTAAAGAGCCGACCTGCTGAGAGCACATTGCTATGCTCCCAGACAAGATTTGAACTAGTAGCTTTGTGTGCAGCAGCTGCATGGAGATCCAGAAAAGAGCTTTTCCCCACCTGGACAGAGGAATCTCAGCTGAGCTCACTGCAGTGGAAAGTTTTCCATTGCATATCTTCTGGTTCACATGAAAGAGCATCGTTACCTGTTGCTTTGTAGACTGAGCATGAAGGGAGATTTATATTGCAAATAGAAGGTGTGAGCATCATTCCCTTTGAAGTTGAAGCCAGGATTCCAGACTGTGAGAGCAGAAATATCAGGAGCATCATTAGTAACTTTCCTGTTTCTTCAGCACACAGTTGAAAGGCTGCTGTCACGGCAATTTTAAAACATCTGCTTTGAAATTATTTTAGATACTTTTTTTTTGCACTTAACCTTGCAGTTTTTCATCTGTTTTTTTCTCAGCTCAAATTGTGTAGCTTTCCCTTTACTTAAGTTCCTTATATTTCTTTCCTTGCATTTAATTTTGTGACACTGATCTGAGTTTGGTATGGTAAACTAAAATCTGAGTGTCTCAAAATGATGAGATAATGAGATGGCTAGATAGACAGACAGATTTTTTTCTTCTTAGCAAATCAAAACCCAACTAACTTATTTACTTCACATTGCTTGTAGCTCCTGTTCAAAGGAGTAACCTTTTTTCCTATTTGCTTTGAAAGTGATATCATTGAGTTATCTGAGCATTAGAAATAGAGCTGTACTCTTTAGCAGGGGTTGGACAAGTAAGATCTTTGGCCATTTTCTCAAAACAAAGTAAAAACATTGGAAATTTTAAAATAGGGTGAGACTGTTCAAGATGTAGGACTCTTCTGAGTGCAGATATACTTTCTGTACTCTGGCCTGATTGTTAAGAGCAAATATGGGTAGCCAAGAAGCAATGTGTCTGTTCATGAAAAGGAAAAACTTTTGTGTTTAGTTTTTCTTCTGATAGGACAACAGAAAGGTATCCATTTGAAGTCATCACAATGTCACCTCAGGTAGAGGAGGGAGTATGGGAAATGAGAGGTATTTCTTGCAACCAATGGGTTTTTTTTTACAAAAAATGGGTTATACATTTCAGATGGCTTCAATTATCTGGGCATTGCCAGTAATAAACTATTTCTCTAACACTTAATAAAAGTAGTGTTTTGTATTTTCTGATCTGAACTGGATTTCTGGGCAACACTTCACGGGTAGGCAAATGTACAAAATCAGACAGCTCCCTGTGAATTTTTTTCAGTCTGTGGGGAGAGAGGGAGGAGAATTTGCAGGAAACCCCTGATTTTCTATCGCTACCTCCTCACAAGGCATTGTGGCTTCTAGGTTAACCTGCTTTAGATGATGTCTACAGGTCCTTTCCAAACTCTACCACTCCGTGATTCTCTGGAGCCTGAGAGTAGCTTTCTATTTGATGATGCTGAAGGACATGAGAGAGAGGTCAAATCTGACTCCACCTTTCTCAATGCTGTGGCAGAGCCCATTCCAGCAAGGGAAAAAGCTAGACAGACTTCCTGTTGCTCTCATTGCATCAGCACAAAGGAGGAGGCTGGCTCCTACCTGCCTCTCTCACACACAGGCACAAAGCTGGATGAAATAGTGATGAGGAACATCCTGCTCTCATCACAAGTCCCCCTTTCAGCATGCATACTCTTTGATGACTGGATATACTTTTCTTTTGCTCTTAGAAGGCACTTTGCCTTCCTGCAAGAACAGTGGCCATCATGAGAAAACATTTGATTATTCTTAAGACATATCCATTCTCTGGCTAAGCAAGTAAATAAATAAGCAGTGACAGAAAGAATAGCAGGTAGCTAGGCCATGCAGTAAGGGCTTCTGCTGATGACAAAAATCAAGGCTGAACGGCAGACCTTAACCACCCCAGCAGAGCTCTGCCAGAGAAATAAACTAAATAACCAGTGTTTCATAGCAATAATAGTAATAAAAGTCACGGCAGGGAATTCAGCCTCCACCTGTGCAGAGCCAGACCTAAGCTCTCTGAAGCCACGACAATGCCTCCACCAATCCATCAGGCTTTGAGTTTGCGCTAGAAGTAGCAGACGAAAAAAGAGCAAAGGCTGCCTTTGATAAGAGGCAATGGGCATGTGAGGCAAAGGAAGGACCATGGCATTTCTCCCCAGGAGGAACCTCTTTCCTGGGAGATATATTGCTATGGAAAGATTAGATACAGTCACGTAAAAGGCAGGTCACAAACTGACTTCTGTGTCCCACTCTCAGCACTGCCAACTGCTTCACCACAGCTGTGAAGTCCCATGCAGGACTCCCGCTCTTCCTGGGATTGGAAGGAACTGTCAACAGAGGTGAAAAATGTGTTTTATAATGAGATGATCAAAAGGTCATTTTTAGTTTACTACAGCTTTTTTTTTTTTCCTCTAAATTCAGAGTACTGTGTAGATTTCATGTTAGAAGAGATGGGGAAAAAAAATCCTGCAGCTATAGCAAGTGGGAAAAGGAGTTTTTTTCCTTTTTAAATAAAGCAATGATTAGAAAAACATGACAGGAGTGTGTCTTCATATGGGAAAGCCTATCATCTTTATTATTTCTGCTGGCAACAGGCACTAGATGTCCTTTCTGAAATATAAGCCTTTTACTTGCAGACACAGCATTGAAGCATTTCCCTTGTGAAATGTGAGTAAAAAGCCAGAGGTGGATGCAGCTAATTGTATTGGGAAAGGCTGTTAAAATAATCACACGTTTCCATCTTTATTGCTTATGCCACAGCAACACACCTTGGGCCAGGCTCTTCCTTTACAGTCACATCAGAGGGAGGATGTGACCTTTTGGAACACAGAAGGTGACATCTTATTCCTGATAAGTATTTAACCAAACACTTAATGGGCTGTGTTTTGTTCCTTTTGACGCAATCTTTTTATTTAATGTTTTTTACACCCAGAGTCCCTTAGTGGTATTTCATTATTTAAGGTGTGTGAGAAAAAAAAATTCATCTTGTAACTCAATTTCTCATTTAACAAGGATGACTAAAAGTTCTCACCCTGGGCTACTGTGAACAACAAGGATTTTAAATTGAGGATAAAAAACAATAACAACAACAACAAAAATACAACACAGGAAGAAACCCAGAGAGTTTTCTCAGAAATGATTGCTTGAGAAAATGCAGGGGTTTTGAAGAAGGCAGAGAAATGATAGTATTTATGGAAGGATAACAGCTGGGAAATGAGGAGAGGCAGGATGATCCTCTGGTGCCATGGTCCCACAGGATATCCAGTGTGCCGGTAACATAGGTAAGACTAACATTTGTCTATGCTACTGTCAAGTCTTGAACCTACTTGATTTGATCTATTCACTCTTGATGAACTTCACTTACTGGCAAGAGTTAGCTTCTGGTGGTTCAGCTCATTGGTCATCAGTGTGAAAAAGGGCCAGAGAGTTGGTCTCTGCAAGTTCCTTCTTTTTGCCTATAAAGGCTCTGGGCACATTAAAATAGGCATTGCTATGCCCAGGTCTGGAACAGCCTGCCCTGAAAACCATGGTGCTAAGCTGCAAACTGTGTTTGTTCGTTCAGACCCACGTTTTCAGAAAAAAAGAGGGAATTTTGTGTGCCAACCTTTGTCCTACTCACTTTTTTCTGCTGATATCAGGTAGGCATTTAACATTCAGTCTCCAAAAGCAAAAAAACCCAAATGTCTCCTGGTGGGTATTCAGAATTGCTGATGGCTTATAAAAACACAGGTGTAAAGGTGATTGGAAGGGATCCCAGTGAGAAGAAGAACTCATTTATTATTGCTTTTATGTTTATTTCAGCATCCATTAGAAATTACTTAGAATTATCAAAAGTCTTCACCCTGACCACAGAGAACACTTCAGAAAATCTCATTTTCTGTATATCATCATACTTTATTTTCAAGTTAGTTTGGTTTTGGTCAGATTGTAATGGATAGAATATAGTTATTTTAATGATAACAGATAATATGCTTAACTCTCTAACACAATCTTCCTGAGAATTGCATGCCTTTCTGTGAATCTGTATAACAGCAAGAAGGCTCTGGATATTATGGTGAGATAGACAGAAAAAAGTGAACATGGAAAGGTACTATAATGATATAGTGTGACAAATTCTCTCTATAATTCCACATTCTTGAAACTGTCTAGTACTTGTGGCAATCTAAATGGATACTAGACAGATGATTTCCAGCAGTATATATCCCAAGATGCATTTGACACAAAAATCCAAGCACTATGTTTATCAAGATTTTCATTTGATTGTTAAGCAAAAGGTGCTATTTTGTTTGTTTGTTTGTTTGTTTTAAAATAATTATACTCATATGCAGGACTAAACAAAATTCTATATAAAGTACCTTGAATTTCTTTTGAATGGTGGTAACACCCAGAAGGCCTTAATGCAAATCCATGTTGTATGGGCATGCAACCTCAATCCTTCCAGAATCAATAAGAAAGTAGTGACAGGCTCCACTGAAGTATAGATTTTTAGTGTATTTGGTTTCCCAAAGGTTTCTGCACTTCATCCACTAAAGACGTCCTTACTTTTTCAGACTGATGTGTGACCTCCAACTTTCCCTTAATGGTTTTCAAATGTGACTGTTCACACAATTTTTCAGTTGCAGAAACAGGTGTTTCTTCATGCTGAACTGCTAAGGAATAACATTAAAGTTCACATAAAATGTACTGATAGCTTGGAAATTTTTCCTCTTCAACCAATATCTCCTTCTGAAAATAAAAGGAAATACTATTGTCAATGTACAGGAATCGCATAGCATTGCCTTCCCAGAGTAAGTGGATGCTTTACTTCAAAATAAATCACAATATTCTGAACTAATCTCTCCACTGTAGATTTTTTCCTAAATAATAACAAAAAGAAAATAAATCCTGGAATAAACCCACCACATACTGGGACAAAAAGAAGAGTCATTTAGATTACTCCTGACAGGGTTAATGTGGCTGCATCAGAAGAGTTATTTTGGGAAAGCCAAACAGTTTTCTTTTGAGAATGAGATCTACAGGTTGCAACTCTATATATCAGGTAGTTTAGAGCTGGGCCATCCTCTGATGAGCTAAGTAGATGAATAAATATTATTTTGAACTCATTACAGTCACTCCAATTCCTTTGGCCTCCCACACCTCAATCATCAATAAGGCAACAAGGTCATCATACTCAGACTTGCTTACAGTTAAAGAATCTGGTTTAGAAGGCTGAATGGTAATGTACTTGAGATAAAGACCTTAGACAATTACAAGAGCTTACTACCTAGAAACAAACAAACCAATATGGTCCAAAGGTTTGTTTCAATTGACTTTAATGACTCTTCATATCAAGCCAATAAGCCTGAAATAGCATTTGCTAATTAGCAAGCCAGTGTCTCAGTTGATTTTCTTTCCCTGGGTCCACAGTATAACTCTTGTAAATGACTCTGTGACTTTCTTGCACCACAAGAATGAGTTTATAGAGTCTACCTTAAGGTACTGAGCAGCAGATTGTGGTGAACAGCCCAACATACCCTGCTTATTTTATAAGCATTGCAAGTGGGGTTTTAAAAAACTCCCCATGAATGCTTTTCTTCTAGGGGAGACAAACAGAAGTTTCCAATAAGAGGGTGCTATCTGAACAGTAAGTAGTCTGGGAACAGGCCTCTTTTCTGTGTGTTACCTAATGAATGAACCAAATTGCTTTCTCCTTCAGAGAAAAAATTAGAAGAGAGTTTCATCCCACTTAATCAATATTAGTCAATATTACTCTGCCTTGGTGAAGCTAGAAGGCAATTAAAGCGCTCACACCTCCCACTCTAATTCTATACTCATAAAGATCAAAACAAATTACCATTAATGATCAGCTTTCTGCCATTTGAACATCATGGTCTACCTTTGGCAGAAATGAGCTACTTCAGACAACTAAATTGCTATCAGTGAAATGAAATCAACCACTACATTGTCTCAACAGCTGCTGACAGTGTCTGGCTGCTTGCAGGATAACATGTTAACATCTGGTACATGCCCTCTGAGATAAGGAGTGATACACACTGTGTGGGGAATTGGATTCCAACAAATACCTTTGTTTCTGCAATTTCAGCAGATCTCTTCATAAGTGTGAACTCTGATCCATCTACATTGTGCAAACTGCCAAAGAGTGTGACAGAAGAGATTGGAGAACAGCATAATTCAGATTCTTTGGTTGTCATGCCTGCAGTGTAGACCTGAATGAGATGTTTTGATATTTCAGTGGTGTGGATGAAGGTTGACTAATCTCCTTGCACAGTGTGGAGTTGTTCATATTATTTTTTCTGGAATCTCAGTGGTACTCTTTCTATTCCACGGTCCCAAATGTCCAGGTCTGTGAAAAGCACATTTTCCCATTTGAAGTGAAGTTCGGTTTTGAGAAAAAATAGCTTTCTAGAATATAAACCAATATATAGACAGAAGAAACACAAATTCATCTATTATAACTTCTTTTTTTTTTTTTTTTGTACCCTGTAAATGTTTTTACTCTGCTAAGGGTATATTCTGCTACTCTTTCTTTTCTCTGCTTAGCTTTCAGGTAGCTACAAAAAATAGGAACTCACTCCCTGAATATTTTATAGATTTGGCATTGAACAGGATTTAACTTGTCTTTAAGCAAAGCTCAAGTTTATTCAAGACCTTTCTGATCACTAAACCACATCCTCCTCACTGTCCCACATTCCTTTCCTCTCCCTCTCCCACCACAGACACGGCTAATTAACAGATAGGGATTGATGTCACTTTCTGCTGCCGTTTACAGAGTAAGGTACTAAGGAATAGATAATGCTTTTTTTACAATGTCTTTGTATCATCCTTATGGGTCCAATCTGTGTGGTTTGCTACAATCTAGCTAAACCTAGCAATGTCCAATATAATTAGGCCATATCATACACTGAATTTTGGGGTCTTCTTAGAAATGCCAGTGATGAAACACATGAGGGATTTCTGTATAGATGAAGTCGTTCTTTGATGAGCACTGCCTTTGATCTCAAAGAAATGCTGTGGGCCTCCTGATCATTCTTCTTCTCAATCATATCAATATCCAGCAGGGCCAGTACAATTCTTGCCATTGCATTATAAGTGCTCTGCTGTAATTAATCTTTTTGTTGCACTCCTTCCTGAGTGATTTCCTTTCTAACTAGATATTTCAAAGAGAGAAAGAAAAATGAGCCTTGAGATGCAGCTACATTGCTGGCTTTATGAAGATACATAGCAGAGCTGGGCAAACAAATTCTCCAGACTTGAAACCACAGATATCAAACAGACATTGTTCAGGAGGGAAAAAAAAAACCAACCCTCCTCTCCCAACCCCCCGGAAAAAAAATACCAACTCATCGCTTTTAAGTCATATAAACGAACTATTTCATGTTCAACCACACGCATTCATTCTATTTCCATTTGCTACTAGGAAAAGAGAGAAACAATTTAGAAAAAGGCTACTGAATTTGATGTCAGGGATAAAACACCCTTCCTGCATCTGTTCTCTCCTGACCTCCTCAGAGTAGTTCATGATGTTATTGCACATTGAAAGTCTGCCAGTGACACCCCAAAAACTGGGATTCCAGTAGGACTAGGCTTTGTCTCAATGCCCTGGAAAATGCTCAAAAATGGCTGTAATCTCAGGACTGTCCATCTTGCAGAATGCCTTTGGAAGAGTTCCATACAACTTTAAATTAACTAAGGGGCATTGGGAAGGGATCTTCCAGTGAAATCAGAGATATTCTTATTTGGTTGAGCTATAGACCCAGCATCAGACTAGCCTTGGCTATTTTAGCTCATGAGGTTTTGCAGAGACAAGCAATGTAGATTTCCTCCACCTAGGATGGGATCCACTATATAGATCTTGACCCAATAGATCCACAAATTCAATTTTTTTATCTCCTGTTTAACACTCTCGCTTTCCCAGGGATGTGCATGTACAGTTGCATTCTGTGGTTTTTGCCTTGTTCTTCACCTTTTTCTGTTTTCCTCTTAGCCCTTGCTCACAAAAGGATGTTAAGAGTAATGACATCTTAAGCATAGATTATTCACAGATGCTGCATGTCTTTATCCCAGCGACAGAAATGCTCATGCAGATCTAGCTGAAGCAGCTACTGCCTTCAGCTCTTTGTTACTATTCAGCAGAGACATTGTTCCGTCAAGTGTGAGTGCTCCCGGACTGTTTTCTTGCAAAGACAGACAGTGGATGATCATCCGGGCTTGAGACCCTTTTGATTTGGTTTGAGGGGAATCACTATCAGCTGGGAATCCTTTGGGTTCTGTCAAGAATATCATGCCTCCCATTTTAGCTGAACTCATGCACACAGATGGACCAGACATTCTGCTTAGATTTTTTTGCATATAAGACTGACACGGTTTGACTTTTTCACCTAGATCCACCTGACTCATCACCAAAAAAATTACCTCAAACTGAGATTGGTCTATGCTTACAGTGAAAGACTCCATTGAGCTTGCTATGTGGCATGAGTCAAAATGAAACTAGACCAGAGTTTCATCCTTTGCCGCTTTTTTTCTGAGTACATCTGCACCATTTGTCAGCATGAGGACTGTAAGACAGTGAGATAGAGTTGCCATTTGTGCTTCAACTACTTGTAGCTCTTATCTAACCTTCTAGAAGGATAGTTCCCTGTTTCTTCACAAGAAGTGATGCTGTCTACTATCCTGTTTTTGTGCCAAAAGCAATAGATAACAAAAGTGTTGTGTTAAAAGTTTGTCAAATCAGAGTAGCACAGAGTAGAATTGACAGCTTGCTTGGGCTTATTTTTTTTCTTTTGCTCTGAAATGACTTTAGATAGTAACCTTTCAATCCCAAGTAGCTGTAGCTATGCTTACTATGCCTATGCTGGGTCAGAATGACAAATCTACTGTACCTAGGTGTCGTTGGCTGCTATTTTTCCTCTTTCACCTAAAGAATAAGTTTCATTTATACTTACCCTTCAGGGTCTTTTTTTTTTCCTGTTGGTTTCATGGTGTAAAGTCCATTTTCTTAGAGGTGTTTTCTCCCCTTACATAAATTATAAAATCTTGGCTGTACAGTCAGGTAAATGTGGTACTTCCATTTCCTGTTGTCCAACTCCATGGCTTCTATGGGAAGGGGACAAAATTTATGTCTGGACTAATCAAAGCTCATTTTCTTCTTTCAAGACAACACTTTTTGTTTCCCATTTTTTCCTTCTTTTTCCTATCTTATGTAAAAGATGAGAGGTAGAAAGGTGGTTTAGTGTGCTGAGGTTGTCAAAGTCATTCATCACAACACTATACGGACCAAAGGACTACTCTGGTTTGTACCAACAGTGCAGTTACTTTGCCAGACAAATTTTCTCATTGTTATCCTGTTCTTCCAGCACTACTGTTAAGTTTTATAACAGCTTTCTATTTTCTTCTGAAAATACCCACTGCTCATTAGATATTTTTGAATACAAGAGGATGAATGTTTTTTGTCAAAAAAACCCCACTAAACAGGAGCCAATATGTATAATTCAGAAACTGTAATTATTTTTTAAAGTAAGAAGTTATCACTAACTAGTGTATCCAAAACTATAACTTCCAAATAAGTTGCAATTGTGTGTTATGTAAAAGATGAGGAATTCACATTTTATGACTGTTGAGACTTCATATTAGGCAATGTTCAGAGGCTTTGCAAACAGACAGTTTAAATTGTACAAAGTAAGACTATTGTAATCCATATAGTAGCTTTCAGATGTGTGGTGGGAATTCCTTTATGGGTTTGTAATTGACTGGTGTTTAGTGTTTTTTAATTATTGTTTGTGATGCTCAAATAAGACCTGTCCAGGAAACAGGTATAATTTGTAAACACGGAATAACTATTCCTCACCTGTAGCTTTTGGACAACTTCTACCTTAAAATTCAGATGTGCACAGACATCACTGACAGAGGGCTAATTCTGTACTGGCCTCAGCGTGGACATTTGTCTCTGTCAGGACAGATCTTGTCTTAAACTGGAGATGTGAAATGAGCTTGGTAGTGCAAGACAGAGAAAAAATATACTCAGTTAACTTAATACTGAATTATTTTGTCTACAATATTATTATTATGTATATCATCATAATTATTATTATTTTTATTAACTTCAGATTTGTTTTGTCTATAATAAACAGCAACCAGACTTTGAAATAGATCCACTCAGAGGGCATGAAAAATTTTAGTTAGTTTTAGTTTTAGCTTTAGTTTTAGTTTCTCTTTTTAGAATGCCTTCTCCCCGGAGCCCATTGTCACACTCCCACACTTCATGCATTGCATGAAGATGTCCTATGATTGACCTGACTCAAGAAGACACTATTCAAAGCAAGGGGATGAATACAGTCATAAATTAATGAGATATGGAGACAAAAAAACATGCTATTCCAAAGCAGCAGCTTGATGCTGCCCAAGCCAGTAGGATGGATCACACTGGACTCTGTGCCCAGCTGCCCTCCAGGGGTCCAACTGTTCTCTCTGCCGGCTCTAGAGATGGATGTCGTTTCTTCCACTTGCAGAGCTGCAGCTCCTCTAAGGATAGGAGGAAGAAAGTTATGGGTCTGCCTTCAGACTGCTCAGATCCAGCTGGTGAAGTTAACCTTGGCAAAATCCAGTTCCTGTCACAAGAGCTTTCCCCTACCGTGTCCACTTGTCCCACCTACACAATTCAGCTAGTGTTAGTTTGGCAGCACAAGTCAGGGCAAAAGAAGAACTGAGGAAGAAATGGCAATCTCAGACTCTAAGAAGCAACACCTTAAGGAGCTAGCTAGGGTTACTGAGGGTACATCAAGAGACATTGACTCTGAACGCCTCTGAGCAACATGTAAAGGGTGGCACAGGCTGGAGATGGGCCTGACACAGTGCTGGTGGAGAGCAACTCTTGCTGCTAGAGAAAAGCAATGTTTCAGCAAGCTCTTGGATGTGAAGGGACCATGAGAGAAACCTGCAGCTAGTCATAAGTGGATACTGGGACAAGTGAGGAATGCAAACACATTTTGTATTGTGAGAAAGGAGACAGAGGAAACTGGAAGATGGGAAAAGGTAGATCGAATGAATGCAACAGACCAAGAAACAAAGTGAATTATGGAAAACTGAGGATGAATTAGAAAATTAGAAGGATCTATGACAAAGAAGGAAGCAAAGAGTTATCAGCAAGGAAGATGTTCTAATTTGTCATTGGAAAAAAACTAAATTCCATCTGCAGTTGGTGTTTTTCCATCTCAGAAGGGAGAATTGGCTAAGAGGAATCAGTTCCACGAAAATGAATGTGTCAGAGTAGACTCTTTATCTGGAGGCCCTCAAAAGACTCTTACATCTCTCCATTCAATGCAACCAACTGAAGCACTTCCATCAGGGGACCTTTTTTATGAGGTGCTTATAGACAAATAAGATGCCAAAATTAAGTGGATGGGTCTCATGCAGTGGCACTAAAGGAAGTGAACTGTATCGTTCTAATACTGTCACAAAAAAATAGGCTATTCAAGTTGTGAAATACTAAGGGCTTGACTTCTTTTTGATGTTCTCAAACTTGCTCAGAAAAGCCCCCTCTGGAGCAGCAAAGCAGAACAAGGACTGGCAGAGCTCTGCCTTGTCCCTCCATCCACCACTTCTTTCCTCCCTGCAGTTTTGGTAACTATGACGGGAAAAGGAATCAGATAAGAAGACAGTTTAACAGATCTTTTCTGCCTCTTCCTCTCAAAAGCCAGGAACAGAACCGTTACACCGTCTGGACAGAGTCATCTAGACATTGCAAGATTTCAGCACTGAATCACAATGCAGTGAATTTTACTTTCCTTGTAAGCATGGAAGGAGATATATCTAATTTCACACTGAGGTAACAGAAAATTTCAAATCAAGAGTTTAGTTTTGCAAAAATATCAGGTTGCTTTGGAAAAGAAAAGTAGGTCGGGTCAGGTCAGATCGGGGCGTTCCAAATAAGTGCTTGGAAGACTGAGTCAGTCAAGAAAATTGATGCTCATGTTATAAAATATGGTAACGACATAGCAACTTGGGCCTGAAAACACTAAGCTTTGTACTGCTAAGTGTTAGAAGAGAAACTTCAGCTAATTTTCATGGCCTAGAATGAATATAGGCACTATTTTACTGAATTGATTGATGTGCTAATGAATATTATCTGCCTCTTTTGAACTCTATTTGGAGCTTTGCCAGTGAATTTGCAAAATTTCTGCACAACCTCAAGACCCTGACACTGAATGCAGATCACTGTTTTAATGCAGCATGAGGAGGGATGTTGGCTACAGGACAAAAATACTGCAATGAAAGAGTGTGAGAACTTCTGCACCCAATGTGCACTCTAGGACAGCAATTCTTCCTGAAGAAACCACTTCCAACAATGATTCTGAACCACAACAATGTGTCTGTCCTTTGCACAGTGATAAATTTGGCTCCATTTTGAGCCTGAAGGGGAGAATAGCACTACCATGTGATTCCACAGCCACATTACTTGCCTTGAAACAACTGTTAATGGAGGAGCAGTAACTCCCTTAGCCTTTCACCTTCTTTTGTCCAATCTCACACACTACCATTTCCACTGGTAAATCAACTTATTAAATTCACTGAATCACAGAATGGTAGGGGTTGGAAGGGACCCCTAAAGATCATCCAAGTCCAATCCCCTGCTAAAGCAGGTCCACCTAGATCAGGTCACCCAGGACCATGTCCAGGAAGATTTTGAAAACCTCCAGAGAAGGAGACTTCACACCCTCCCTGGGCAGCCTTGGCCAGGGCTTCCTCACCTTTACAGTAAAGCACTTTCCATTTATACCCATGTGGAGAGAATTAGGGGATATTAACTCACAACCCTGTTGAGACCTGGCACCTTCTCAGCCATGTCTGGGATCTTGGCTCCTGGTAGTCAGTACATTTCTTATGGCTCCTTGTCGGATCAACAGATGGGTTTCTCAGTGCCTTTTAGCAGTGAGTCACCCACAGCACCTGACACTTCTTTTTTATTGTGCCTGCTGCTTGTTGCTGGTGGAGTAGTTGGTGGTAGACTGGTTGTTGAGTTATACTCACCTGGACCATACTCATCCATGTCCTCCATTGTTAATGTTTCAAATTTGATTTTGATTGGGACACTGAAGTGAGGGTTGTGAAGCAGAGTCCTGCTGGGTTTTTTTGTGTCACCAGGATCCAAAGCATTTAATTTTCAGTGGAGGCTGGTGCATGGCTGTGGAACCATCTGTCAGTCTCTAACTCTGCTCTTCTAATACTTCAGTGTACTAATGGTTTCTTGCAGTTCTTTTACCTGATGCTGTAGCTCTTGGACTTGATGGCATCTATCACACATATTTACCTCATCAGATGTATCTATACACCCCCTGCAATCCACCTGCACTGAAGCATCCTTGCTACCCAGCTCCATCTGCATTGGTGCACCTGCAGGGCATTCTGTTTCTGAGTCCTGGCTTTGGCTCCCAGGAGAGTGCTCACCGTCTTGTCAGCTTTAGACCAGAGCACTCCCTGGAGTTGTGGCTCTCTGTGTGGGTAGCAAGTTGCCCCATGCTCAAACTGCCGCGCCGCGCTCCTGGTCTCTCGAGTTCCCCGGGAGCCGTTTTTAACCTCCCCGCAGTTGCTGCGGCTCCGCCTCCCGGCAGGACCGGCCCCTTGCGAGAGCTGCCGGCTCCCGGCGGTTCTACTCGCTGCTCCTCCGCTTTCACTGCTCCGGGAACCCCTTGCTCTCTTCAATCAGCTGCTCAGTCGCAAAAAACGAGCCTCACTTCTGCCGTATTTTGCCGACCGAACTCAAATTCGCACCTGCGTGAAGACTACTGGGCAAATAATACAAATACCCAGCCATGTTGAAAAGATCCTATAGAAATGGAAACACACGTTCTTTAACGAAGCTCTGAACACTAGGTAATTAAACTAAAAATTAAAAGGTAACTATTGACCCCATGGCTTCTGAAACCCACGCTTGGAATTGCCGTTTGGTTCACACAGCTCTGAACCCAGCACAGAGCAGATTGCTCCAAGAGTTGCTCCTACCTGCAGCAGATGCTCTTGTTATTTCAGCAACAAGATCTTTACGGACCCCAAGAAGTACTCCTACAGGAGCAATCTGTCTAATAAGCTCGAGTGAAACTCAAATGACACCTGGGATGAATATTGTTTGCATTGCAATGGTGGTGTTGCTAGTGCAGAGCAATGTCTCTGCCATTTTTCCAATATAAGGGTGTGTTGGTAGAGCACTTCTCAGGTAGGTGGTCCTCAACTGAGAAAGGTTTTGGTTATCATAAGCTCAGAAACACAACCTGAGCACAACAAAGCGGTACTGTAGATGTTAAGAGCATGAAACTTGGTGGTCAGGTATTGTTAGGCAATGAAGGGTTTTGAAGGTAAAGTGATTCGTAGATATGGAGAGAAAGAGAAAATTGCCGCTGAGGAAAATGTGGCTAAAACAAGACCATAGCTGTCATAGTAGTGTTTACATACATATACATGGAGCAAAAGATCCCTGAAAGAAGGAGCGCTCTGTCACATTCTTATTTGACTTTTTTTCTTTGATACAAGTTGCTTTTTCACCTGAAAAATGAAAACTTCACTCTCAAGAGAGATGGAAAAAACCTTAATTCTTAATTTAAGTAAAGCAATTTGGAAGATTCAGGAATCAGTTCCAAACACAGTTGATGCAATTTCTTTTTCTGTTTTACTTAACGTAGTTTTATTGATTTGAATATGTTATTAACAGAAGTAATTGAAGTGGCAAGGAGATAGAACTGTCTACTACAATTTAATTTTCTGTCTAAATCTATATACTTGCTGCACTCCCAGTTTCAATATTTCAGTGTATTGCCACTGGCAGACTACTCACTGAGAAGATTCTCCTTTATTGGCAGCAAAATGCTCTTCTGACTCGTCCTAATACAGCTGTGAAGACAAAAATACATAGACTACAGTGTAACATAATGCCTATGTGCTTCAGTAGGAATACCAGAATAGACTAAAGGCAACCAACAGCAAGTTAAACCCACAGGTGCCTTCTATGGGCCTGATCTTGAAACCATTCACCTACGAGTAACCTTGAAAGGGATTTTGCCCATATGAAAGATGATTTGCCATGTTAGTGAAAGCTGTGCAGTTGGAGTTTCTTTTCCATGTGCTGAAAAATGTAACAAAATGGTCCCTTTTTTTTACACTCGGGATGACTGTTTTGTTGCTGTATAAAATGATGGAGTCACCGCAGCTGCAAATTTAATACCACAAAAAATAGAAGTCACAAAACTTATGACTGTAATGCAAGCATCAGTGCAACCTGCTTTATATTGTGTGTATTAAAACATCCAATCCACCCTTTCAAAAAGCTCCATAGTACTTCAGTTTCAACCTGTACCTCAGATCTTACTCAAACCAGTGTGAATATGCTAGCCCAGATCTCAAGTCTCACTGGAGGCTCTTTCTGTGCTTACAGTAATAGAAAGCAGGCCAGTGCAGTGGAAACGGCGGAAGGAGAAGAACAGAGATAGTATCTCTGGCTTCAGCTGTAGAGCTAGCACCTGCATTTTCAACTTTGGAGAGGAATACATCCTAGTAGAATCTCTGGGTGGATACAGAGCTCAGAGTCAACTCTGCCTTGGTCAGGAGCCACAGGCAGAGTCAGAGAGCAACTCTGACAACCAAAGCACCATTAATGGAGGCAAGTCTTGTCTCCACCCATGTGCGGGCCAGTTTGAAGTGGCCTTTGCTAGAAGAAAAAATCAGGTTTTTATCCCTGAGAGGCTCTTGTCCATCATGGAGATACAGACTTTTTTTTTTTTTCTTTCAACTTCCCTGTTGTCACTACAACCAATACCTTATGCATTTTCTATAAATCAGAGGGAATATGCTTCCTTTATCCTGAGCCCCTTGGAAAGGTGGGATGGGAGGGAGCTATGCTCTGAGACTCTTCCACATCTCACAATACAACTCTGTCTGCAATGATTTGCAGACATATGATCTGCAAAGTTTTCCCATTTTCAGGACTTAATAGCCTTTCTGGTTCACATAAGCTATTTCATGCTTACCTGCTTTTTCCTAGAAAAAGTGTAAGGAGGCCTCTCTTAACCTTGCCATCAAATCAGAAGGCCTGCTGAGCACAGAGGGGCCTCTCCTGGCTACAAGATTTGGTTTACATTGATATTTTCCTCCAGATGAAAGGCCAGATTTTTTTGTTTGCCAAGTCAGAAAGTTTTCCTGAGCTCGTAGAAGTTTGAGAGGTCCTGGTGCTATAGGCTGTCATGGTGATCAGGGGACTGGAACATCTTTCATATGAGGAAAGGCTGTGGGACCTGGGGCTGTTTAGTCTGGAGAAGAGGAGATTGAGGGGAGATCTTATTAACATTTATAAATATCTAAAGGGTGGGTGTCAGGAGGTTGGGACATCTCTTTTTTCTATAGTAGCTAGCAATAGGACACGGGGTAATGGGATGAAGCTGGAACACAAAAAGTTCCACTTAAATATAAGAAAAAACTATTTTACTGTGAGGGTGAGGGAGCCCTGGCACAGGCTGCCCAGAGGGGTTGTGGAGTCTCCTTCCTTGGAGGTGTTTAAGACCCACCTGGACATGTTCCTATGCAACCTGATGTAGGTGAACCTGCTTCTGCAGGGGGGTTGGACTAGATGATCTCTAAAGGTCCCTTCCAACCCCTACCATTCTATGATTCTATGATTCTATGGTAGCCCCTGTGTACAAAAAGAGCAGTCCTGAGAAGAAAGATGAGGGTTAAAACTCTGCAGTATCTTACAAAATGTTTATATGATTTAGTGGCTAAGTTATTGATCTCTTCCCTTTTTTTTCTTGCTGACTTGTAAGATCTTTGCAGGCTCACTTGAAGTAGTGTAGGAAGAGTAGCATATCTATAATGGCAGTGAAATGGGCATTGTCCTTACATATGTCTACTGGGATAGAGAAGAGACATGATGACGGGGCCTTACTCTGCTCTCGATGCTGCTTCAGCAAAATAACTTCTGGTCTAGATCAGGGTGCACAAAATGAGGTTCACCTTCCATACCACATCTTCTTCCTTTTCCTTAATGCTCAAAAGCATTTTCTCACTTTATGATTTATTCCCTGCTGAAGGGCAAACGAGTGTGGGTTTTCTCTTCAGCTTTCTGATATCACTTGAATCTCCATGGGTGCATAGATGACTGATTTGCCCCTCCAATAAGGGAAAGGATTAAGAAATTCATGTTTGGCAGAGTAATGGAAAGAGATTAGAGGATTCAAATAATTGGTACAGGGTGACGGCTCAGCTCTTGTAGCACATGTAAGTACTTTAAAAAGAATTTAAGAGGTCAAAAGACAAAATTACTTTCCACCATGGTGCTAGTTTTCCCTGTCTGCTATAGAAAAACACACCAGAGGTCTATTTCCCCCTGTCTACTTCAAACAATATCGTTTCTCTCATTACAAAACTACTGCATAAAATTTTGTGGTATACCATGTCTGGCTTTTCTGAGAAGAAATCACTAACTACAAGTGCAATAAGTCTGTAAAGTTACACTGTCATGCGATGAGTGGGCAGAGAGGCAGAGTCCATGTGCTGAAACCTATTTTGGAATAGAAAATGTTCAACTTCCTTTATTTGGTCAGGCATTCAGAGAGAAACGGTCTCCATTTTTTAACACAATACTGCTGCAAAGAATGATTTTAAATTGATTTGACATTATTATACTGTAATAATCTTCCAAAATCCATGCTAAACCAAATGCTTTCCATACACCACCTCTCATGGTCCCTTGTAGCTCTGTTTTTTATGGTTCTCTAACTACAGTAATTTCCCCGTCCTTCTCTAGAGACATTTCCTTCTATATTTCCATACCATTGTTTATAATTACTTCAAAGTACAGTAAAATAAAATAAGCATGGAGGTCTGTGCAAAGACCAAAAATGACCTTCTTAACAGTTTTTCTGTATGCAGTTAAATCTTACAAAAAAACCTCAACAAATTTATTCCAAAAAGTGAATGTTGTAGAAAATGTACTTCACAAAGGCTAGTGCTTGGTCTGTATGAAGGTCAAGGGAAAAGTATTGGAGCCCACAGTCTGTCACATGCAGAAGACAGACATGCAATGCTGAACATGGCTTCTTTCACACCATCACTGCTCCAGCAAGCAAAGTTACACTGACATGCACCAGTGTAACAGCACAGGAACTGACTCTCGATACAAGCTGATGTGAAGAGCTGCACAGAAGAAATGATTTGCAGTGCATACTAGCGTGATTTTATTGGCCCAGCAAAGCACAGGAAACACAGTAAATGGTTTCAAATGCTATCTACTGATACTGTGTCTCCTATTTACATAAATACAGATACTTTTCATTTCATAGAGCAGATGAAGTGCTCTAAAAATTGAGTAAATCTCATCAGCTGTCCAGCCAACAACTGAGCAGACTTCAAAGCTAAGCATTACTGCGTTTTGTGCACAGCACCAAAGACTATTGCACCTTTCTCCTGAGCAGTTCAGAGACCTGCAAACATGAGCTAAATCTTTGTAAATCTATGCGAGGGAGATGCAATCAGTGGAAGAGCATTCTCATTGCAAGCAAGACCCACCAAGGGCAGCAGTTTTATTCTTAGTTCCACTACAGACCTCATAATGCATTTCTTGCAAACACTCCAGCTCCTTGAATCAAGAGATTACATAAGAATATAAATTCTATTCAGGAATAAAAACTGGTGTATGTATTTAATTCTGAAAGATGGTAGTGGGAACCTGGGGCTCCTATCAGCCTAGGAAGCAGTAACTGACTATAGTTACCTATAGTCAGTTTTGCTTTAATACCAGAGGCAGGTGAACGAAAAAGCTGGTTAATTAATTTGCATACTGGGACTTGGCAGCATTACAAGAGTTGAATGATGAGGCCAGCATCTCATAGGAACTCTGTGATGCAGCTGGCAGGAAATCCTAGCACTTTCTCACTCCCAAAGTATTATCTGCAAATTGTTTCACTAGTCAGTACATCTGATTTTTACTAATGATGCATACTGAACATGGAACCAGAGCCTTAGGTTTCTTTCAGTTTGTTTATTTTTCTTATTTTGATATTAATGCTGCTGTGACTTCGTGTGAATTCCCTTTCTATGGCTACTTTCCTTGCAGGGCTGAAATGCCTAGAATGTTGCAAGAAAGAATTTTATAGACTTTGAGAGAAAGCACAATTAGTTTAATGACGTCAGAAAGTGATTCAGTATAGCCATGAGTTTTTAGGAAAAATTATTAGCCTTCCACAAAAGCTCCAACTGAGTTTTATATTACCTGCAAAACTCACTAATAATATTGAGGCTAGGGTGTTACAAACCAGTTTAAAAGAAATTACAAATCTAAATGAGCAGATCTAAACATGAACCTTGGTATTTTCTCCAGACCAAAATAAGATTTATTATGGGAGTTATGAAACTTTGGACCCAATTATATATTAAAGAATCCTGTTTATGACCACACAATTAAGTCTGACTTGTTGTGCTTAATTTAAACACTGCTTTTGTAAGATTTATGACTCAGTCATTTTACAACTTTCAGGGAAACTTGCCATTCATAACCACAGTGCAGAAAACAATTTCTTCATAATTTTTGAAATAAAATCAATCACACTTCAGAACTAGAGAGGTGGAAAAAAGTTAGGTTTTATTTTAGAAAACCCTCATACCTACTGAAAGAGGTTGTTACCACACTTAGCTTTAAAAAACTGAATTTTAAAAGCTCTGATTTTACACATCCTCACTCTTGAAGGTATATGATTCTATGATTCTGTGTGTGATTCTGTGATTTGAACTCATTATTTATAGTATTGTCTTTCATAGGTAAATGTATAAGAAATATTTCCAGTGAAAAACAATTGCTGCATGGCTATTAAAAAAGTGCAATACTCATAAAATTATTTTCTTGCCAGCTGAAAAAGTATCTCATTTGAATTCAAATAATTAGAATCATAGAATCATAGAATGGTAGGAGTTGGAAGGGACCCTTAGAGATCATCTAGTCCAACCCCCCTGCAGAAGCAGGTAAGACCAAGAAAAAAGTTAGTGATAACCATACTCTACAGTCTAGGGCTACCAGATATCAAATCTTTAAAGAACTATCTGGGAGAAATGTCTCTGATATCTAAGTCACATACCTTCTGGACAAATCATAATTAATTCTGTCTATAGATAGAATAAAAACTGGGATATAGAAGCCCTGGATTGTATTCAAGTCTTTCACTACTGCCTTTAATTTAATTGCAAATGTGGACTTCCTACATTTCCTTGGAACACTACAGTAGTTGTTTTTTAACCAGCCCGTGACTTCAGATAAGAGATTTCTGAGAAGAGTGGCCCTTAAGTTTTACTTTGGGTTTACTGCAGGTAAATATTTGTCTGAAAGAACTAGTCTTGTGGGTTTGTGTCCTCTCTGTATCACATTTCGATTCTACTAAAGTTTAGTTATTTTCCCATTGTGGAACTGCATGTATTCTCCCATGGTTTTCTTTAGAGACAGAAAATTCTCTCTCAATTTTGGCAGCTGGATTTTGTAGGGTGGAAACCTGGAGCTTGTAAGTGCCTCAGCAGATTCATTGACCAACACCTTGAAGGCAACAAACAAACACTGAGAATGTTTGAGCTAAACTGAAGTCCATCACCTGAAGATTACATATGAGGTACTTTTTTGGCATTTCTATGGGATCCTGGCCACAATAACACTTGGTATGGCTCTAAAGATGATTCTGCCAGACTTAATAGGTTCACCTACCGTGCAAAAACAATGGGCATGTCCTCAGAATTTCTGGTTGAAACTAATCATTGCAGCCCCAGGAAAAAAACTAAAAATAGGGTAGGGGTCATTACTCTGATTTGAAATTACAGGAAGAAATTAATAAAAGTTACCAGTTCATGTGTGGTCTGATCTAGATGAACCTGCTTCTACAGGGAGGTTGGACTAGATGATCTCTAAAGGTCCCTTCCAATCCCTACCATTCTATGATTCTGTGATTCTGTTAAAAGGTTTGGTGTGGGATTTTTCTTAGACAAAAGTAGTACCTAGCTCTTGCACTCGGGTGCCTTATCTCAGTCATAGCTCCTATGGTTTACAGATTCCCACTTACCTAATGTCTGAAAGCATGTCATGGAGTTCTCAGTGTTTCCAGGTGAAAGAAAATTGGTAGCACAAAGAAACTGGGTCACCACATTTGCTGTGTGGATGATCTGACATACAAAGTGAGGTGTGTTTGAGAGCTAATGCGTTTGCTAACTACCTGTTTATCAAATATAATCTTCTAGTTTTGGGAATTTACCCACAATAGAAAATGCTGATTTTGAGCCCTCAGTTGCATAAACAGCCTCTGTATTATTAAAATAGAGCACATTGGAAATTAAATGTTTTGGGGCAGTGTGGTGGAGAGGTCAGGAGAGAGGCTGTTAAATGTATGTCTGAACCTCTCAGCACTGTGAATCAGATCCCACATGGAATTGTTGCACTTATGTTGAAAGCAGTATAATTGGCATGGTAAAGGTTTCCATTAACTGTGAATATAGTCTTATATGTCTTCATTTTGCCTGTTCTTTTCTTTTGTTTGTACGTTTTATTATGCAATTAGCAGGCAGTAATAATAAGAACAACGTTGTTGTTAACCAGGCAGCTTCATCAAAGCGTGAGGTTAGGTGTAACAGTGTGTAAATGATGACAACGTCCTGACCGTACTTGAGGGAATTTCAGAATCTGCACAAGCAGGGCTTGTCCTTCTGTCCAGATGAGTAACGAGTCTTCACTGATTCTTCTTAGCTGCTGACTGATGTCATTGACCATGAAGTACTGCTGGCATGTCTGGATGTCTCAACAAAGATGGACAAAATGGTTCCTGAGGCTTCATTCTCTCTTGGAGGAGATCCCAAAGATAGTATTGGGCAATCATTTGCCTATCTTGGAGGCTTGGTTGTTTATAAGAATTAGAGGACTCTAGCTTCTTGCACATTCCTCATCAGTGTATGCATCAGGACACTAGTTGCAACCTGATATGCAGCCAAGCCTTGTAGTGTGGTCTCATATGTCATTTCTGCCTGCTCTCCTACATTCTGTGTTTTCCTATGACCATACTCCTGCAAGGAACAAAGCCATTAGACAGAAGGATGGAAGGCAATATAGTAAGCATTCACAGCCTCAGAAGTAAAATAACAAATGATGAGACCAGTTTCCCTGACAGTGTAAAATGCTGTATCTCTGCAAACTTTGTCTAACTTGTGGTTTATATTTGAACCTGGCAAATGCTTCTCATTGTACATCTGAGTTTTGAAATTACTAATTTATTTATGTGGCAACTATGCTGTGAGCTCCCCACAACAGAACCAACAGGGAGGTTGCCCTGGTTCTCAGGACAGAGGAGGACTGAGAATGGCAGGAAGACAGGTAGAGGGAGATTTCTCTAAGGTCAACTTCCTGGTGATTAAAGACTGGCCAGAAACAAGAACAAAACTCCCAGCCACTGTTTAAACAATAGCAAAGTTCCATAGCAGAATTCCGGGGAGGATAGTATAGACAAACAACCCTTGTACTATCTCTGCAGAAAGGTCCAGTGGCAGCTATGAGCTGTTGAGAACATTTGTGTGTTCTGGCAGGACAATGTATGAAATTCAACAGCAGAATGTCCCCTACTTGCCATTCGTATATGGCCCTGTGTGCATGGTCACCAACACCTCCCTACCATACCTAAAAGGAGAACATCAGTACTCTGGCAGGTAAAAGGTTAGACTGAGCTTCTTTCTGAAGTACATTTAAGTAGATTAAATATTTGCTTAAAAAACCAACCAACCAAAGCTGTATATGCCACCATATTTATTAATATGGTGGCATAATGGCACCATAATTCTTAACATAGACATAATTGTGTTTGAACAAAAACGCTTTAATAATTCTATGAGATGTGACTGCCCGTGATAGCAGTGAAATGTAGACAGGTTTTTTTGGAAGTGTGGTACCCATCCTTCATCATATATTTAATGTGTCTATATATCTGCACCAGTAATTAAAAATAATCAAGCCTAAAAGTCTGCATGGTTCCCCATTTACTTCTGCAAAACCATAACCAGCTTTCACTTAAAAATAAGCTACAGCCAAATGAAAGTGATGTTGGTTTTTAATCATATTAACTTGTAGAGCCTTGTGCACAAAAGGACCACTCACACAGCTGTTCCTATGGGCCTAACACTGAGTTTGGCCCTTTTTAGGAAACTCATTACTTAACAATACATTATTGTGTTTGATTGAACTGGCATGCATATGCTTGGCAAGGCTGCAAGAAGTATCTGTGTTGTTATGCCAAATGTTTTCCCACCTGTGTGTGCCTGTGGTTGGGTCTGATAAGGTTATCTGTGGAGCATATGCTTCTCATCAAAAGGTTACAATCTTGTACTATCCACACAGGTTCCAGGAAGGTTGCATTTGATGTTGAAAAAAATCCCTCTGGATATGCAGTTCTGACCAAATCCAAGGCTAGATCAGGCATCGCTTACCCTATTCTGCTTATATATCTATCTGTGACTTGTACTTCCCTGGCTGTGCTTTCCCTCCAGTTCAATGGGAGAGTGGGACAGTGCCGTATTCATCCTCATCTCCAGTCTGATTTGTGCAGCACTTATGGAGGTAAATACATGGGTTTGCATATTTTTGGGCTTGAGTGTCTGAAGCAACTCCTTCATACCTTATATGCAGGCTTTAACCACTGTACTAGAAAAAAAGGGCCTTGTCTTTCTCAACAGTGTTGTTGAGAGGTGTTAAAGAGAAGGCTCTGACTTTGGGTAGGGACAAGATATCCAGCTCACTGGTCTTTTGTCCATATGTACACTGACATTTAGGCATCTACTAGATCTCCCTGGCTTTTTGCTAGTTTTCTGGGGGACTGCTGAACTATGGATTGATTTCAGTGCTATAATTTGTGGTCTTATTTTAGATGCCATTGCAGGTACTCCAGTTCTCTTCCAAAAGCATGAGTACACTGGAAAATTAGGATTGCATCAACTGTCTGTAAGCCCTGATCTACCCTGATCTGAACACATACCTTACATCAATTTAACTTAATTAATTAGGGATTTTTTTATATAGCGATAGTGGCATAATTCTTATGGTATGCCCAGTTATGTTAGGCTGGAGATTTCTTCATAATTGTATATCTTCCATGTACAAAGGAAATGGTCTTGGGAATTTTGTCCATGCTGGGATGGTGTATCTCTTTGTCTATATCAGACAATGCATTTCTGGCATCTTTTATAGATTTCAGAGTGGCAATAGTCCAGTTTTTATATCTGACACCCTGATGTACAGTGTGTTACATTTCTGAAGGACAAATGCACATTTTTGTCAGTAGATTAAGACTTTTAGAAAGTCATATGTGTTTGCAAAAGGTCAAGGTTGTTTATATGACATTAGTTGATATTCCTTTTCCAAAGGTTTCTTTCTTCAATCACAAAATATTCACATTCCCAGACAGCTTCATTTCATCTACTGTTGTCTCCATGAATCTCCTTTCCACCATTTTGTCTTTACTGTATATGAATGTGGAAGTGTAGAGAGTGACCTGGGTCTTCCCAGCTTCTTTTTGTTCCCCTTCTGTTTCTTTCTTCTTTTCATTCTCTCAATGAAAAGAATTTACTTCCACCACTTTGCAATGTCTTCCCCAGCTACTTCCTTACCACTCCAATTGTCTCTTTATTGGCAAAATGCATCTCTGATATCAAGAAGAAAATAAAATTTCTGTATCTATAGCATCAGTTCTTACCTGGAAGGTTTTGTTTGCCAGCCTGAGGACTAGAAGATAATTTTGTTTTGGTTTTTTTCCTGTTATTAATGCTATGTCCTTTAGAAAAGGGTTGTTAAGAAACAGCTGGTTGTTTAGAAAGAGGTGCTCTCCCTATGTAGCAATAAAAGCTTTCCTCTCTTGGTTGAGCAAATATTTTTCTCCTCTGAAGGACTGGAAGATTACTGACTCAAGAAGCTCACTTCTGTAAAAGTTTCAGATCAAAGTCCTTTGTGAATTACCAGCTTCAAAAACAGGTGATGAAGAGGAAGTAACCCCTGAGTCATATACTCACCAGATGCACGGTTCATGATCCCACCTCTGATCACTCTGCCTAAGCAGCCATGGCTGGAAAGTAGTTTTCTTCACCCTCACTTTTCTTGGCCTCCCTTCAGTTATTTGGCTGAACACCAATGTCTATCTGCCCTTTCTATTTAAAGAACCACAACCTCTTTGCCCAGGAAGACAATTGCTTTGGTTGCCTTATCAATGTCTGTGACAAAAAGCTATGGAGGAAGTTGGTAGTGACTGCTCTGCTGCAATTTATTGTAACAACCCTGTATGTCCTTCTGCTCTAATCCTGCACAAGCAAAGAAGAATGAGGGCAAGGACCCTTTTCCTCTCAGCATCATTGCTGTCGTTCAAACATAAAGGGAAGCTTTGGATCTCCTCCCTGGCTGAAAGCTGGGCCACCAATTCATGTCAGTCATGTTCCACATGTTTATACATGAGAGCAGAAACTTTGAGCTCCCACAGCTTTCGTAAAAATACCTTCAGGAGCAGCTCCCTCTGTACCTTCCCCCCACTGCTGGATGCGGCTTAGAGCCACAATCCAGCCCTTAGACTGCAAATGGCTTGGAGCGGGGATTATGCTTTTCTTTTATGTTAAACAAGAGCAACCCACACTGAGTGTGCTCATTAAAAAATCATGTTGTTCAACACTGATCCCTTGGGCTATAGTTAGAGCTTTACAATATAACATTCAAGAGATGGGTTGTATTCTCAGTACAGTCAGGCTTGGAAAGGGATGAGTGGACAGCAAAACAGTGTGTTGGAAGAATAAACCCCATACCCGTGGTGGAACAAGGCGGCCTTTGATAGATGTTCTTAACAATGTGGCTGCTTAAATTAATTCAGGAAGGATCCTAACAGGTGTGAAAGAGTGGCTGTTTCTGTCAATCAGAAAGATAAGTTCTTGGCCATGCTGCATCACAAATCACGATAAAAACCAAATTAAATATTACCTTGTGCCATTACTGGAAGGTCTCTTTCCTGGCCTTCCCTGCCCAGGAAACCTACCCATCTCTAAAGACCACATGCATAGGTGGATAAATGAGACGAGAAAGGGAAAAAATGACTACGTAGCTAAGCCTGTTGTGCATTGTATTAACTTCATAAATGTCCCTGATGATTTTGCTACGGGTGAAGTGCATGAGGGAAATGTCAGAGATAAAAGATGTTAAAGTGCATAACAATTGAAGGATTCCAAGCATAAAATAGATCCACAGCTTGAGCTGAAAGCAAAATGATGTCCTGAGAAGAGCACTGAGACTTCAGGATTTTTTCCATCCTAAATATTAGGAATCTTAAACAACAAGGATGGGATCCTACAAAAGTTGCTGATCCAGATGTTTTGATGGGCTTCAGTCTCTGGGCAGACTCTTCCATGTGAGATCTTTATATTGCAGCCTTTTGACTTGGCTGCCCCCACAGCTCCCCATGGAGCTGCACAAGGCTATTTGCAAGAGCGAGATCTCAGGAAAAGATGGTGCACAAAGGAAGGAGGAGTGAAGCCCACTCCATTTGAGTGGGGGGTTGCATAACCAATTACATTAATGCTCTCTGATGAGAGACACGGTTTAGTGGTGGGCCTAGCAGTGTTAGGTTAGTGGTTGGACTTGATAATCTTAAAGGACTTTTCCAACTGAAATGATTCTATGATTTGTTAAGCAAGTGTCTCTGCATCACAATAATGATCAGCTGACACTCTACTAGTATGTGTTAAAGAAGGCAGAAGAGAAACTTCTCCATTGCTAAAATTGCAATTCTGTTATTTACTGTTGGGATTAAAAAAGACTGAAGCACAGACACAAACATCACAGAAAAACAGTGTCTCTGCTGGGTTCAGGGTGCAAGATTCAAAAGATATATGTGACAGAAGGAAAATTGAGGTCGTTTAGAGCATTATTTCTCTTTCTTTGCTCTACAGAATATCAATGACCTGTCACATATTCAGAAATGAGCCCCAGAAAGATTCTAACTACTTAAATTTTAAAAACAAAATAATTTCCACATAATTCTTCCCACTCATGCAAGTAAGTATGCCAGGGAATTGGGGGAAGGAAGCCACAGGTAATAAAAGGATGCTCAGAGTGAATCCTATTGAAATTAGCCTTTAAATGAGCAGAGTTGTGACGGTGCTGCAAGGACTAGTCCATTACTGTCCTTTGAGGAAGTCAGATCAAAAAAGCTGAGAAACACCAAGCCCTGCAAGCGGTTCAGCATCTCATTCAATTAACTCAGCGAGTTTCTTTTCTCCTTCAGGAGTTTTTTTTTTTGCATGGAGATAGCTGTATATTAAAGCTCAGATCCCACACTAATGGCCTGATCACCTGTGTTTGTAGCAACTCATTGTCTTTACAGCACTCCTCTTTTTCCTTCTTCTCCTCAGCAAGGTGCACACAAACCTTGCTGCTTTCTGTGGGTTCAATCTGCAGGAAAGGAACTAACAACTGTTTTATCAGAAGGCAGGGAAAGGAAAAGGTGACCAAAAGTCTCAGCATTGGTGGTTTTTTTGCACCTAAACATTGTATTAAGGACACAGGAAGCTATCCTGAGGCCTTCAGTGGCAGAGCGTGCAAGCAGTGGGGGTGCGCATGAGGGCATGGTTTGCCCTTGCAGAAATTTTGCTGCTGAAAAAAACGATGGACTAGCTAAATCACTCTCTTTTGCTTTGCAGTGGAAAGCTGGCATTTTACCAGCACACTGCCCTCATGCCTGGACAGTTCTGACAGCTGGGGCATGTAAACCATATTTCCCAAAGAAACAGCCCGTGCTGCCAAAGCACTAGTGTTCTGTGTCACTGATGTCAGCAGTGACACAACCTTGGGACCAGCGCAGGAGAGTTCCTTCCTGAGTTGAAACAGTACACAAGGGACACCTCCCATTCCCTCTTGGGAAACCTCAGGCACATTTTGAAAGATTTCCTCACTTGTTCCTGGGAAGATAAGCATATAACTAAATATACGATCAGCTTGGCCTGCCATGGTACCATCTGGAGATCATTTGTTATCACTACAGTTCCTGGGTTAGAGCACACCCCTTCCAATAGCTGGAGGAGAACTGATAACGACTACCATGAAAACAGCTTCTTTATTTATAGCAGTACGAAAAAAGTGTTTAATTGGTTAAAAAGCTGCAAAATTGCTTTTCTTAAGATAGACTTGAGTTCAGCAACAAAATTGGAAATAATTATTGGAAATCTGTTTCAGAATTGCAACATTTTGTTCATCTGAAATAAGATGTTTACTAACACATGCCAGGAGGGTATGGTGGTGTCCTTTCCATGGAGTTTTCTTTCCCAGGTGGCATTTTATGCCTCAAATTCTAAAAGACATTTTGCTGCTGCTCAATGGGAGAAAGCAAGCTTGCAGTTCAGAGTATGCAGGCAGAAGTGAACCAGTTTTTTCCAGCTGGAACTAGGTTGTTGCTATAGCAACACCCAAATGATAGACAGATTTTCTGAATGTGCAGTGGTCTACTGTGATAAGAGAGCTTCCAGGATTTCTACCAAATAGCTCCAAACTTGTTGGAGTGCAATAGCACCAAATGCCACATCTTTGAAATAACACAAACAAACAAAAAACAGCTCAATAGGAAAATCTTTTTTTTCACCTAGCTTTCAAAATAAAAAACCCCACTTAACACATGACATTTATATTCCTAGACAATATCTTTCTGTCAATCTCTTTTTAGTGCACTGGCATGCCGAATGACAGACCACACTCCAAGTTTAACACCACCTACAGACAGATTTGATATGGTGGCATGCAAAGTCTTGTGTGCTCCTTCAGATTGTATTTTTTTTTTAGGCTGTATGCAGCTTGCACACCAGTGGGAATCCCATTGAGTCACTGAAGCCTTGCAAGAGCATGCTGCTCTGTCGTGGCTATATTTTGCAGCACAGAGACCTTAGAGATTAAATGGCTGAGCACATGGCGGAACAAATATTATATTTATAAACTGTACAAAGAGAAGTTTCCCAGGAGCCACTTCCACAATGTATAACACATACCTGCCTCAGCCATGTCCCCCTTGCACACAGTGTGCACATGGTTTTCATTCAAAGCAATTTCCTCCTTGGCTCTTCCTTCTCACTCTGCTCCAGGGCAGGAGGGTCCAAGATTTTGGATTTCTTATCATAGTCAGAGCTCATGAGCATTGCAGAGACATTTTGGCTGTGTCTCTTCATCATCCATTACTTCTCAGTGGGAGTGCTACTGCACCGTCTGCAGTCTGCAGCTGATAGAGTGTGTTTAATGTCCTTTTGCCCCAGTACCCAATCCCTCTGGCAGATCCTCTCCCTAGGAAGCTGCTGGCAATTATATCGGTGAAATCGTACAGTGAACTTGGCTGTAAAGGCAATTTCATCCCCATTGAAATGTAACTGTAAATCTAAGACAGAGGTTTTGACCTGTTTGTGTACATGAAATGTACTCTCTACTTAGGTTACCCTCACCACCCTTAGATCTGTAACTTGGTCATTATTAGTGACTTTATCCTCAGAAGAGAGTGGGGCATAGGAAAGTTTTAACAGCAGCTTTGATGTAAAGGCAGCTGGTAACTTGGAGACCTTTGCACAAGTGTTAGATGAGAAGTCTTGGCTGGAGCTGAAAGCCTGATTCTCTTTATTTCAGGGCTTAGATCTTCTGCACGTTGCCCTTCTGCTACCAGATATTCTCAGATAACAAACAAGAAACACTTTCTTACATCTGTATGTTAAAATCTCACTACTGGCAAAAGGAATTAGGTGTGCAGAAGGGTATCAGAAGCAGAAAATCACATGCATGTCTAGGTGTTATAATAAGTATATAATGATAGAATGACCTACAGTTTTATTAAATTGAGTTATATGAATTTGCTTTGGAAGTTTTTTAGTTATCTTCCTACTTAAGATTGCATTGGAACGTATTTTCCTTCTTTCTTGCTTAGCTTATACGGCTTTGATAATGTCCTGCAATAGGGCTCAGCCAAATGAAAAGATGAATTGCCTTTATGATTCACAAGGCACTCTGGATAATTAATTACTCAGCATTTATGGCTTGGCATGTGGTCATCAATCGTTCAAAAATTCACATTTGTGAATATATCCTTTGCAGCTGGTCTTCTTATGTCAGACTTCAAAATGACTAGTGGAGATATGGGTGAGCTATAAATGTTTTTCTTTGAAATTTACTGGTTGAGCTCCGGTTTATTTCTTGTGGGAAAAATTAAGCAACAGATGTGGGAGGACAGAAGCTCTAAGGAAGAATGGTAAAGCATCTTGAATGGTTCTCAAATTTACTTTCTTCCCCCCTTTTTGCTAATAGATGTTGGAATCCTTAAATGCTCCTTGTTGTGGCTTGGATCTGTGAGCATTTGTTCTGCTTGAAGCGTGGCTGTGTGAAAAATTTTGAAAAGTCTGAGATGAGACCTGTTACAGAATGGGAAGAAAAGCTAACCATCAAAGTTTGCCTCCATTCAGCTCTGCTCAATAGGGAAAAGAACTACAAATCCTGAAAGAATAGGCTTTCTTTTTCATAAGAAAGACCAGCAGCTTCACAGCTCACAAAAAGAATTCTTAATACTCTCCATTGTAAGACTTGGAATCATCTGGTCATTAGATAGCAAAAATCATAATCACCTGAGAGAAAATTTTTCGTGCTGGGGTGAATTTTGATACATGAGACAGGTGTCCTACAGCTAGCTGATTTCTCCTCAGCACAGTCCTGATGCGTTCCCACCCAGGGCTTCTTCATGCCCTAAATAGGCTGATATTCTGTGAGGAAAAAGAAATACCATATGATTATTCAGACAGACTCACTCTCACTTTGCTTGCTCCTATTTCAAGTTCACTGTAAATCTTCACCAATATAATTGCCAGCAGCTTTATAGGGAGAGGAACTGCCAGAGGGATCAGGTACAATCTTATTTCTAGCATTTCCTGAGTTGCAAACTCTTGCCATTTCAACTTGTATAATTTGTACAAAGTGATTGGCAGTCACTATACATATGCATATATGTATGTACATACAGAGAGTGTATGCAGCATCTATTTTAACAAGTGATATAGGAAGGGAGGACTAAACATCGCTCTTATTTAAATTACAGTGTGTGTTGGTTTCACTTGGTTGCTTTTTTAAAGGATGTACTTGTGATTTTAAAATCAGATGCCAGCTACCATGCCACAGAGTAGAACTTTGAGCTTTTCATCAGCTATAGAGGTGATGAAGGACATAGAATTAGAACTAGAAGGACCTCCCTGGTTGATGTGAAACATTTCTATGGGATGTGCTGAAAGGGCAACTGCTGTAAGGAACAATTTCTGGGAGGCCATGACCAAGGCTTTTGATCAAGAGTAGATAAAACTTCTCTGATTGCATAGGCTCTACGTGCAGATCAATGTAACTCATGGTTGTTCATTTTAACCTACTGTTGCAATGAGATTCATGTACAATTAGCACTCCCTCAGGTAGCTCCATCTCTGGGCCTTCCTAACACGTTCCCTGTCCCTAGGCTAAGCTATGACCCACTCCTCCACCTAGTATTTGTTTTCCAGTCCTGTTCTGAGGAGTGGACAAAAAGGAGTCTTTAGCTTTGTCATTCAACAACATACTAAAAGGTGAGTAAAGCTACGCAGTGGGCCTGCTGCATGTAAGACCTGGGCAAACTCAGAAGTGTCAGCATTGTGAGCACGTTGTGTCGCATTGTCTAAACCCTCAGTCTGTCTATGTTGTATGCAAGCTCAATTCCCGCCACTTTGGGGGGAGAAGGGAGTCAAGAGTGGAGTAAGGACAAGAGTGAGCCATATTCTAGATACTGCTTGAGTCACAGGCAGCACATGTGCAAGGCAGGCCAGAATCCTTGGTGCTGGGGCCACAGAAGGATAAGACAGTGTAGATGTAGCCTACAGTCTCCATGGTAGAAGCAGAGAAATTCACTTTATCGGCATTTACCTCTGCTTGCCTCAGACACTGGGGTGACATTATTACTGCCTCCTTTTTGCTGTGGTTTAGGGAAGAGGAAGGCATCTGGAAGACTGTTTTCTGTAGTGACAACTCTGCCAGTTATGATGTCTGGTTCACAGTGACATTCTTCCCAGGCTAAGCATGACCTGAAGAGTCTGGGGAAGCCCCATGCAAGGGGACACTTGGATCCATCACAACAACAAATCTCGTTGAGTACCACTCTAGGGCATTTTTTCATTCATGTGGGCTGGAGATCTGACATGCATAGCTGGTGCTGCACAGAACTCATAGACTTGGATGCTCAGAAGCACTACTGAGGTATGCAGAAAGAAGAATCCAGGGGGAATAAATCACTAGCACTACATTATGTGTTATGAAAAACCTTTTGAAAGGTTTAACTTAGCTACCTAAGCGAATACAGAGAATGACTTTCGGCATAAATTACACAGTCACTGCCTTCTACTGATGCCTATGATAGGGAAAGCAATTGGACACTGCTACAAAAGGGTGCCCAGAGGGTGGTGATCAATGTTACAGAATTGAGTTGGAGGCCTATGGGCAGTGGAGTTCCTCAGGGATCAGTTCTGGGTCCAGTCTTGGTCAATATCTTCATCAACGACCTGGATGAGGGGACAGAGTGTACCCTCAGCAAGTTGGCTGATGACACCAAACTGGGAGGACTGGCTGATTCCCCAGAGGCTGTGCTGCCATTCAGTGGGATCTCGACCGGCTTGAGAGTTGGGCAGAGAGGAACCTCATGAGGTTCAACAAGGACAAGTGCAGAGTCCTGCATCTGGGAAGGAACAATCCCCTGCACCAGTACAGGCTGGGGGTTGAACTGCTGAAGAGCAGCTCTGCAGAGAGAGACCTGGGAGTCCGGATTGATAATAAACTAACCATGAGCCAGCAATGTGCCTTCGTGGCCAAGAAGACCAGTGACATCCTGGGATGCATCAAGAAGAGTGTGGGCAGCAGGTCAAGGGAGGTTCTTCTCCGCCTCTGCTCTGCCCTGGTAAGTACTGTGTCCAGTTCTGGGCTCCTCAGCTCAAGAGGGACAGAGAACTTCTGGAGAAAGTCCAGCGCAGGGCCACCAAGATGATCAGGGGACTGGAACATCTTTCATACGAGGAAAGGCTGCGGGAACTGGGGCTGTTTAGTCTGGAGAAGAGGAGACTGACAGGAGATCTTATCAACATTTACAAATATTTAAATGATGGGTATCTGGAAGTTGGGACATCCCTTTTTTCTATAGTAGCTAGCAACAGGACAAGGGGTAATAGGATGAAGCTGGAACAGGCTGCCCAGAGGAGTTGTGGAGTCTCCTTCCTTGGAGGTCTTCAAGACCCGCTTGGACATGTTCCTGTGTGACCTGATCTAGGTGAACCTGCTTCTGCAGGGGGGTTGGACTAGATGATCTCTAAAGGTCCCTTCCAACCCTACCATTCTATGATTCTAAGATTCTATTAATATGGGGCAGAAATTCTTTCCTATATCTTTTCTAGAGCTTGAAGCTTACGTGTAATCTACTGTGTCTCTTCCAATTCAGAACACCACGTTTCCCTGCCATTTCAGGCTGGTCCATGTTAGAGAGGCTACTGTAGCTATTTTCACTCACACAGAATCATACAGGCTTCTCTGTGTTGTGTGTGTGTATATGTATGTTTTACATTTATTTCTGGAAGCTGCAGTTTAAGTATAGTTATAACAACATAAAAGTATCGTTTGGACTAGAGGAACTCATTTTGCAGCCTGAAGCAGGATAAGCTCTACCACTGGAAGCACATTTAACTGCTATAATTGCACTGCAACCCAGGGAAGTAAAAATGGCTTCTTTACTGATGCAGTTAAAGCTGCAAGACTCCCTCGTGTAAACAAGTCTTTAGGTGCATTTTTTTCCAGGCTAGCTGTTTCCGTTCAAAACAATCCCAGCTTTACCAGGTCCTTCACTGCAGCCTGGAGTGCAGTGAGATGGATGGGAATGAAAATCAAAAGGCCAAAAACTGCCTATGTCCAGATACAAGGATTTTTCTTGGATCCAAAACTTCAAAAATACACTTGCTACCTTTCTAAGTACCAAATTAAGAGAGTGGCCAGGCTACGTAACACTGGTTTATTTTTATCCAGTTTGATTGTGGCAATGAGTACTGCTGAAACTGCATTTGTTGGTAAGGCCATTGAATTCTGCTTGGAAATAAGCTTGTTCTGCAAGCTAGGTCTCGGCTTGCCAGCTCTCCCCCAGCACACAGCTCCCACCACAATCCCTGAGACTAATACACACACTTTCCTGCTGCCTTATTACCACTGTAAAAGTGTCTGCCCATATTCTGAAGGATGCTGTTTCAGCTAGAGCCTTGCCAAATGCACAGCACCTCAGCATAAAGAGAACAGACAGGAGAGGGTTTATTTTAAATTGAGTAAACTTAATTACACAAGGAAGAGAATTTTTCTCAGGGAGAATGATGCCTTTCTGGTGGCTTTCTCTGCTTTCAGGATTCTTTTTGCTCTATCTATTTTTTACATTCCTTTTAAATATGTGTGTGGTGCCCAAAGGCTTGGCTTGGAACAGGTCACTGCTACATGTACTTGGCCAGCCTAAGCCACGCTCTGACATCTACTTCACTTTCTTAGAGCTTGAGTTTGAGGATTTGAGTTCTAGGACCTCGCCCTGGGTTTTCATGGACATGTATGAAGGGGACTATCCCTGAAACACCTTGTGGTCATGTTGAGGACTAGAGGCCAAATGTGTATGAAGAAATCACAACAACACTTCGTTCCTTTCAGTTGTTACTTCCTGGCTTTTCCAGGACAATCTTGTTTTCCTCAGCTGTCTGCTTTTAAATCTATGAACAAATATTTTTTTCCTGGTGCTTCTTTTCAAAGCAGCATTTAAAAACTATACTCTTCCAAAACTTTCTGCCTACAGAGATATGCTTAAGGGGAGCTCCAGCACTAGACTACAGCCACTCTAATTTTGATATCTACACATAGGTGTTTATGTATGTTAGGTCTGTAAAATTCCTTGTCTACCCAGTGGAGATCTAGTCACTATAGTGACAGAGCATGGGGAGACATTTATCTCATCCTGAAATAAAGGCCTAGTAACTGGTCAGATTAATCACTTTCCAGACTCCATTGAGTGCGTAGAGTTAGAGAAGAGGAAAAGAATAGGGTCAAATCAAAATGAATACAATAGTTATGAAGACATTTTTCCTGACTCTCAAGCAGAGATAGCATTAATTTGCTAGGTTTACCATAGTCTGGCGGATGCCAGAACGATGCAAAAATACTGCAGACAACTAAGAAACCAACATTTCTATGGGCCAACTCAAACTAGTTGGTGTAGGCACAGATTTGAGACATCTGAGAAAAAGAAAACAAGCTCCAGGACTGAGAAGCTTTTTTAGTTATATAGATATGAACAATACTTTTATTTCAAGTTTTTCAAGTACAGGCTCACAGATTTTTTTGCCTCAAAAGTGTCAGAGACATTCCTAGCAATAAACAAATGATTTGCAAGCCCTGTAGTGTTTAAATGAAAGGTAAAGTTTTCAGAATTTGGAGAATGGACTGTGTCTGGAGTATTTAAAGTGTAAATCTGTAGTGCTGTGCATGACATCCTGGAAATATGGGAATAGACTCCCCAGAGTGAAAGGAGATGATCTGTCTTGCTTTGCTTGATGTCATTCATTTGTACTAGTTTTGTTTCCTTAAAATCGATACTCAACACCTATATGAAAACTTATTTGTAAATATGTATTCATTTCCCAGTCCAGCTCTTTTGAATACATTAAGAATTATTCCTAGAGGCATTATTATATGAAAGCATCTCTGAGGACACTGAAAACAATCAGAAGCAATAGACGAAGTGAGTAGAGAGAACCTACTCCCAGCAGACTGCACTCCACACTCCCTAAAATCCTTTTCATTATGGAATATGTACGTATTCCCTACATGTACTTGGTGCCACTGAATTTGCTGCAAGTACAGACTAGGTCTGTAGAAATGCTTACTACCTGATATTGAATCTTGCACATTCAGTGGTTTATGCTCCAAAAGCAGGGAAAAATTGATTCTCTTCTTTGTCCTGACCCCTAACCACTGAAAACTGTACATAGCCCACATCCAGGCTTAACTACTTCAGATATTTCACTATTTGAAATGCAAGGCTAGGTATTCTTCTGAAAAATAAAACATGTAGACAAATTGTTTCTTTTTTTGAGCAGAGAAAGGAAAAAAACCACAAACTGTTCTGAGTATGGCAAGATATTTGAAAGGAATTGAATTCTTATGTTAAAACACTTTTACCTTGACTCAATTTCCTGACTCAATGTTACCCCTCTCATTTTGGGGGTAGCTGCTGTGTGCTGCTTGTGTATTTCAAAGCTATACTAATGCTCAGATGCATTGAAGTATGTCAGAAATCAATACCACTGAACAGCTACAGTTAAATATTCTTTTATCCAATGTTGAACAAAGGCCCACCTAGAAGACTGCTGCATTGTGGCTGCATCCTTTCCTCACCAAGAAGAATGAAAACAATGTGTGAGTTTTTCAGGGACATAAGGGTGGATGTCAGCTTCTTCATATTAAGATGTTCATTCTTTCATTTAGGGCACAAATGCAAATAAAGCATCTGAAACAATATTGATGGAACAAAAAGCAAGACTGCAAGTGTAATTCATAGCTCTGCCTCTGAAATCATGTGACCATGCATGAGATACAATATCTCTGACTTCAAAATGTATTTTCTCTTCTAAAGACCAAATCTCTGTATTTTGATTTAGTATATATAGTACCACAGATCAGTAAGTACATTTTATAGACTGACAAAACCCTCACAATTAAAATCTTTTAGCTCTATAGGAGGAAGGGACATGGTGGGATCTTGAATGTCTTTGGTCACCGTAGCTGCTCTGTTTCAACATAACCCAAGTGGAAAAAACCTCACAAAAGTACCTTCTTCACCTCCATCTCTTACAGCTCTGTGGTATTGCCAAGGATGTGGCAAGACAGCTGCTGCCACAGACCTGACACTACTTCATGTGATACTAAACAGCTGTTGGAAGCCATGTGTTAAAATCCATGCTGGGATTTGAATTTCTATGTAATCTTGCTCAGGAAGTGAAAGCTGCAAGGCAATCTTTATAGCCCTTAACTCCCAGCCAGTGCTCCTATACTAAGCTGGATTCCACTTTGGCTGAGAACATGTACTACACTATGCCATTTTCTTTAATTTCTTTTCAGCACAAAACTACATTTTTGCATGCAATCACTCCCTCCATCATCCTGCTCCACATGCATGTGCTTTCAATTACAAAGCAATCTGATTTATGTCTTCTGTAAAGATGCAAAGCTTCAGGAACACATCTCCGTGATGTGAGCAGATTCAAGAGTGCAGCAGCTTTCTCAGGACTTGCAGCATCTGTATTCCACTGCCTCAGACAAAGAACATAGAGAGCTCAGCTCCAACACCATCATTAGGACTGATGGAGCTGATTTCAGGCTACTGCTCTGTTTTCCAAAGGCTGCTGAGGGCCTCACCACTGATTCCCCAGCTGGAGAGGTGAGAATCCAGAGATAACGTGCAGAGAGAAGCAAACAGGGAAGCTGTAAGTAGACTACTGCTCCCCAGTCTAAGCACATCTCTGCCAGAAAGGCTCCAAGAAACTGTAGGAAACTAACAAATGGGAAACAAAAGAAAATTATTAAAGGATTTGAGGGATTCATTTCTAGAGAAGATTAGAAGAAATAAATATGCTTAGCTCAGTATTGCTAACTGGCTAAGGGAGGAATGTGAAACTCCAAACAAGTATCTTCAAGTGAAAAAAAAAAAGAAGAAATCTTGTTTGAAAGGATTTAAGGAGTAGCTAGTAACAAAAGAATGGCATTCATCAAAGGAAATGTAGATGAAACTCTTGGAATTTTTTTGTAACATTGATTGCAATCAAGCAATGGATCATCAGTTCTAGGAACTGATGCAAGTCTCCTTGCTTTGACCACTAAGAAAAAAGACTGGACAAAGTCTATGAGTCAATGATTCTATAAGTCTAATTGGGAATGGACAAGATGAATAAAGTCACAGGGAAAAATATAAATATAGACCTTTTCTAAGAGGTAGGAACATACTGCTAGGAGAAGGGTGCTCCTGTCTAATTGAGGTGCAACGAAGACTGCAAGGGCTTTCTCAGGCTCTCTCAACATTCTGCACAAAGAACTGAGAGTTTGACCCAGACAATATACTTCTTTCCTCAGTCTTCCCTCCAAGGCTTCAGCATCTGCCCAGATGTGTCATATTTCCTCCCTTTTCTACCTGAAAAAAGTCTTTTTGGCATGTCTTCAAAGTAGCAGAAACCCACTGCCTTCTGCTTGATCCAGGTGTTAGTGGCCATGAGACAAAATCTTTCAGACTTGCTGGTCATTTACCAACAAACTTCTTTACCCAAGCAGATTTCTGTTGCTTGAATTAATGTCAGTCCCCCAGCAGTTCATATTTCAGACAGGAACTATGCAGGAGGATGAATCGCATCCTGTCCAGCAGCTGCTTGGATTCTTTCTTTTTTTACCTCATGTGATACTAAAGTAAACCTGATCAGCAGAAGGACTATATGGGTGAGACAGCTGGTGCAGAAAGATGCAAAAATGGCAAGTGTCTGTTGTGGCAACGAAGGAATTCAAACTGCAATAAACAGAACTTTCATTATCGTTTTAGGGTATATTATGAAATAACTATCTACAACTTCATTCCTCAGTATCAACAATTGTTGTTTGAGTTTGAGGATACAGGCTGGGGATGTTCCTCTCTGCTGAAAAGGAGTTTAAGGTCCTAAAGTGAAGCAACTCAAATATGAGCCAGGAATTTGCCACTGCAGCAAGCCATATCTTGGGCTGCATCAGCAAGAGTGTAGCTATTAGATCAAGGCAACTGATTATCCCACAGTACCTGGCACTTGTTAGGCCACACTGGAACACTGTGCCCAGTTTGGGTTCCTCAGATCCAGAGAAAAATTGAAAAACTGGAGAAGATCCAGTGAGAGGTCATGAAGATGATGAGAAGATTGCAGAACCTGACATGAATAAGAGTTAAAGAAATTGGTTTTGCTTGCCCTAGGGAAGAAAAGGCTCCAGGGTGATGTAGTCACAGTCTTCCAATACCTGAAACGCAATTATAGAGAAGGTGGAGGCATTCCTTTACAACAATGCACATTTATTTCATGGGTAATTCTGTCTGGATATAAGAAAAAAACCTTTTTGTTGTGAGACAATTAAACACTGAACTAGGTTGTCTAGAGAAGTGGTGAAACACTCTCTGGAAACACTCAAGAGTTGGCCTGACTAAAGAGAGTACTGGGTAGTCTAATAATCAGAGGTACTGCTTTCAGCACAAGGCTGGACCCTTCCTAATGAGACTTGGCAAGCTCCTTTGAATTATATGACAAACTTAGATGACTTTTCTCATACGCAGATGATTCTTATTCACTTCCATTGCAGAAGACAAGCATATTCCTACATTTCTTTCTATAGAGTTCCTTTAATTAGCTTTCTTTTTTAAGGCTACCTGAGTAAAGGCTTTTGAAATTTCAGTTCTTCCTTTTCAAAGGACAGGTGAATTACACTTTCTGAGATTCTAAGGAATAGCTGGATGAGGTCTGGCCTTATTCCTTTGAATTCTCTGTAGTTGGCTTGTTTGCTCTGGGATGGAGACACATCTCCACATTTATTTGGCCCTAAAAGAAATTTTAACATGAAGAACAATTTTTCTATTCTATGTCAAGTTTAAAAAAATCTTTACTTCCACTATTTGTTTGAAACAATAACCAAAGCAAATTATCTAAAAACATTCATGTGTGAGTTAATGGTAATGTTTGGTTTCAGCTTTGACATCTTGCCTTTATTACATCTTTTTTAGAGAGTGTCTTCACCTTTCTGCATAGGAAAGAAAAAACTTAATGTTGAATCAACGGGTTTCTGTAGGTGATTTCAGTTACTTTGATGTGAATAAGGAGATATGGCAAAGCTGTTTCTCTCTTTTAAGACACTTTTTAAGTGTCAGACAATACCATTTTGCAATGCTGGACCAAGATACTTTTCTGCAGTATTACCAAGTCACTGAACTATGGATACAGGCTTAGCAAGAGTAATCAGCAGCAATTTAGTATATATTGGAAAAATACAAATGTTATTTCTTTAAATGCTCCTATGGAGCTGGCCAGGAGCACTTCATCCCACATTTGAGCCATTGCTGATAAACAGAGACTACGCCCTTTCAAAGAATAAAAGTGTGAGTGGTGAAAGGGACAATCTACACACTCTAAGCTGAACATTAATGAAGTCACCTAGCCTGAGAGGAAAAGAGTGGATGTTCCATCTTCCTCTGTCAAGCCAACATTTCTATGGGCTTTTAAATTCTGTACTTAATGCTGATATGTCTCTTTGCAAAAGTGATATTTTTCCTCCTGAGCCAACCATATTTATCACTCCATGACTTGCATGTTAAGCAGTTAGAGATTTGAATGCTTTAAAACAAACCAGTGTGGTTTAGGGAGTTCTTGGATAGGTTTAGGGAGTTCTTGGATAAACAGGATCTAGTCTGGACTCTATCGTATGAAGAAGTAGCTATACTAACTATGTAACCTTATTATTTTGAGTGGACTTGTACATTTATATTCAAGTGGAACTTGGTCCATGTGTTGTAATAACTTGTCATTTAGTTGTGATTTTCATAAAGTTCTATCCAGCTGCCGAAAGCAAATCCTAGTATAAAGGATTTACAGTCCCAAATTCTGCATGCCCAAACATTTTCAGAATCCTAAACTTAGCTACTTAAGCTGATTTTTGCCTTGTAAAAAAATTAATTAAAACATAGCAGATTAATTATCATAAAGAAAGGGAAAAGGGAAAGAGTAAAAGGGAAAGGGGAAGGAAAAGGAAAAAAGGGAAAAGGAAAGGGAGATGGAAAGGAAAAGGAAAAGGAAAAGGAAAAGGAAAAGGAAAAGGAAAAGGAAAAGGAAAAGGAAAAGGAAAAGGGAGAAGGGGAAGAGAAAGAAACTTAATGAAAATCTGGAGAAATAAACTCCTAATTTAGAAAATAAGAGAACTGAACAGAATTTGCTCAGGTTTAGAAGCACACATGCATCATAGGGATTAGTGAAAAACTTGTCAGTATACTGCCTTTGAGAGCTTTGCCAGATCCCATATCTTTGACTGTTCTGATTTTCTTCTAGCTGGTATCCCCGCCTGAGTTTCTCAAGCAGCTAATTCCTGGACTAAATCAAAAGAAGAAAGCTTAATTTGAATGCCCTAAAGTCTTTGCAAGTGACTTTTGCACTGGAACAGACTTGGAACTATTTTAATATGGAAGCAAAGCAATTAACTTTGTCAGTGATTTTTTCACTTGCATGTTTGGTATTATTTCAACTGTGTTTTTAAATGAGTTCTCTGCACCTCACTTTGCTTTCTACTTAATTTGCCAGTGAAATCTGATCTCAGTCACATGACAAAGTCTTGCAGAGGAACTAACCTGAAGAAAGATTTTACTCCTAGCTGAACCTACATAAGTCTGATGGAATGCAATAACCAGCCACTTTGCAACTCACTTGATCACTAGACTATAATCTCCTCTGAGGCTGCAGAGAAGTTGAATGATTTTGAGAAAAAAACTAGTTAGTTTCAACATAGTAGCTGTGCGTTAGAGTAAATCTGTGTGCCTTCGGACTCAGCAGTTTGTCATGCTTTAACCAGGTAGCCTTCATCCAGCAATAAACAGTGGTGCCATTTTGAACTGTTTGTGCACCCCTGTATTTCCAAACAGGGCTATTGGCTCCTGCAGAGCCAGCAAGTCTGTGCACCACGACCTGGGATGCACCCTGAGCCCCACTGAGTGCTAATGAGGTGGAAATAACAATTCCTCACACATCCCAGACTTCAGAGTGTGTATTCATCTCTGCTGCTGGCTGCCAGTGAGGAACATGGCTCAGCATCACACCTCAGAAAAGCAAGGTGTCAGGACACAGCTTGGAGACTCAAATCATTACAGTCAAAGATAATGAGACATTTCTAGCTCAGGCCTCTGGCATAACCTAGTAGCAGGGTACCTGTGGTAATGTCAGCTGTAGACATGAAACAATGTCATGTCCTGAGAAAAATCACAGTTGTGTTAAAAGTACTTCTTTCCCCCCAAGTTTTGTGTTTCCCATTTGCCTTCTTTTTTCGGGATCTTGAACGCATAGCAGCTTCCCTCCTTTCAAGAGGTTCTTCCTAGCCACTGAAGCTATGACTGTCTTCTTTTTGTGAGGCTGGAAGTAAGGGGTGAAATTCCTCTGATGCATCCACACATCATGCCTCCTAAGTGCAGATCATGCGTCAGGCTTACATTGCCCCAGCAGTCTCAATGCCACCAGCTATTTCCTGGATGGCATATATCGCCCACCAAAGCTCAATGTTGATGGTCACTGGTTGCCCTTGGGGCTTTTCATCATCCTTGTGTCTTTCCATATGCAGCAATCCACTCTCCCCTCTGATTTGCAAAGTCCAGTTGTCCACCTCCACACCCTCCACAGCTGCTCATCATTGCTCATTCTCACTTGGCTGGCAGGCTCAGAGCCTGATCCTGAACCCTCATGCCTCCTCAGCTTGGGGTCTCCTTCCATTTGCTGAAATCTCTGGGGTTTCTCTCATTCAAGTGCTGAACTGAATCCACGCCTTTCCCAAGAAGATCTTGTCCCCACATCCTTTCCCAGATTTTATTCTCTGAGAAGAATGGCTACTTGGGAGGGAGCTGATGGACTGACTGCCATAAATCCTGTTTCTTCACAATCCTCAGAGCCCAGAGGAGGAGGCATACAACTGAACCCTTTACTACTCAGCAGCTCTTTGGCTGCATCCATACCAAGACTCGGTCCCAAGTTAGCAATGGTTCATGTGCATTATTTCTCTTGGTTAATTTTCTGTGAAATGTGGCTATCAGTTATGTACATATGAAGACGTTGCATTCTCAACTGAAAAAAAGAGGTTGTGCATTGAGTTCTGTACTCCATCCTGCTTCTGTAGAAAGCATTTGCCTCATAATAGATGGATAGTTAATTTATAATTAAACTGAGCACAGGAACAGCCTCTTTCTTTGATTTATTGTCTGCCATCTTCCTATTTTCAAGCAACATCAAGGTGAGGGCAGGCAATGGCTCTATGGAAAGGGTGTTAAAGCATATCTTTATCAAGTTTGCACATTACAAACATGCCATGAGGGAGGAAGGTGATATTTCAATAGAACAAACTCCATGGAGCCAGAGGCACAGGGAGAGAAACGTGCCCCTAGGTTGAGATCTGTTTGATGAGCAACATGTTCTAGACCATGACCTCGTTTAAGCATTTGATCTGGCAGCTGCAGGATGTCCTAGAGCTGGGCTAACCTGTAAGGTTTCCCTTTATTTCTGCACATCCAACTGGAAATGCAGCAACTCCACCATTGGTTTTTGGACCACAAAGGTCAAGTCCATCTCTCCTTTACCTTCACTTTTCTCTGGTGATCAGACTGATTTTAGGACAACAGGAAAACTCCAGTAAGCCATAAAACAAGCTTGTTGGAACATTCTTGCAGTTCTCAGTATGTCCCTTAGGACTTGGGGAGTGCTTCCATCTGAAACAGGAGGTACCACTTTGAATGCTGGTCATGCAGGGCATCAGCTGAGAGAAATGTCCTCTAGAGATCAGCATTAGCCAGTATTTCTTGAGCATGCTGTGTGGTGACAGGGGAAGATTCAGACATCCCACAAGTTTGTAACAAGATCCAAGAAGGAATCTGATTTTCCAAAGCTGGAAGAACACCACTTCAAAGGAAAGGCTAAGTAACCGATGCTCCCATCTAGTGGTGAAACTATACCTAATGACTTAGACATGTCAGGCATCAACCCGAGTTTCCTAGGGGATAAGAAGTTGGATGGGCCATGCCACAGGACAGTGCCACCTTTGGGAACACCTGTGGTGCTTTGCAGTCTGTAATAGACACCTATGTGCATTCAGGAGAAACCAGCTAATAATCTGTTAAAACTACAGCATTAGTATTAATAAATAAAAAGGTAACATCAGGATAAAGGGTTCTTTTAAGGAAAGTATGGAACAGCACTCTCAACGTTTCTTAAGCAGCTTTCAGAGAGATGTAGGCACCCACACTATGTTGACTTTGGTTCCTAAAGCACAAAGGTCCCATTCAAAATGTTGGTAATTAGCAACAATGCTGGTAATTAGCAACACATTATTATTTGTGGTGGTGTTGTGTTGATTACATTTATTAATGCTATGAATACGCTAATGTCCTAATATGCTGATGAACTTAGAATTATTGCCCCAGGCAAACCAGTTTTTTTTAATTGGTTTTTTTTTTTAGTTTATGTCTGAAAGTTTACAGTAAGAGGTGCAAAATTACCATATGCTCAATTTGTGACATTATTGTAAATTACTTCATGAGGTCCTGCTCAGTTCCTCCTAACATATCTATTTCCAATTGTTATGCTTGGAAGCTGAGCAGATCAGCAGGAAAATGGTGCTGTTCTTCTCAGCGGCTCTTTTGTTTTAAAGACACAGCTGCTGCTTACAGGATATACCCAGGAGCAAAATTCACTAATGATGCTGAGACAGTACTTTGTCACAAGAATGAGCTGTACAATTGGGAAAGAACTTTAAAATATAATTTCTCATTAGACTGTAATTGTTACTGCTCTGTTTTGACTTCACTGCTCTTTTTTACGATACCTACATATAATAATGCAAATAGCAAAATAGTTCTAACACTGATCTTACAGATACATTTTCCAACAACACATTTCAAAGCAGTTCACATTGCCATAATATCCCTGTTTTGCAGATTTATAATTCCAAAATCTCAATCCAGAGCCACTTGTGATAGGGCTTAACACGAGCCAAAGGACAGAACACTCATTGAGAGGACAGAGGATTTTGGAGTCCTACCTGCTGTAGATGAAGGACAGAGAGGCAGCTCTTCTGACAAGTGGTAGACTCCAAGCAAAGGACAAAGCCTGGCTTGCATTTCACTGGAGGTCACAATTGAGAAGGACCTACAAATTTATTTGCTAACCTGAGTAGGAAAGAGAAGGAGCAACATGGAGAGTGCTTGGCTAGAAGTCAGCTGAATATCTAAACTCTTGTCTCCAAAAGGCAACCCAGTGTTGCCAAGCCACAAATTTAATGACTCAGTACCAGATCCAAAGTGAACTCACAGAATGGTTTATGACTGATTTGTTAATGAAGGATTCTGTACTTATCTATAGGGATGAAATTAATCCAATACTAGGTGATCTTCGAGACAAGTTCAACAAAAATGAATTCAGGTTGACTGAAATTAAGCAAAAAAAGAGCACTGTTAAAACTATCGGGATGACGCAAGTGCTGCTAAGATCCATTTCCAACCAAAACATTGTTAGCAGCATATGCATCTGATGTGGAGGCTATACACCTGTAAATGAAGGGAGCATCTGAGGCAAAAGAATGAGAAATCACCTAAAGGGTGGGTGTCAGGAGCTTGGGACATCCCTTTTTTCTATAGTAGATAGTAACAGGACAAGGAGTAATGGGATGAAGCTGGAACACAAAAAGTTCCACTTAAACATAAGAAAAAACTATTTCACTGTGAGGGTGATGGAGCCCTGGCACAGGCTGCCCAGAGGAGTTGTGGAGTCTCCTTCCTTGGAGGTCTTCAAGACCTGCCTGGCCATGTTCCTATGCGACCTGATCTAGGTGAACCTGCTTCTGCAGGGGGGTCGGACTAGATGATCTCTAAAGGTCCCTTCCAACCCCTACCATTCTGTGATTCTATGATACCAGTGGATGGTTGTCACAAGAAGTTAGGCTCCCAGAGTAAAATAAAAATCTCTCTGCAAAATGAAAGCAATTAAAAAAAAAAAAGCATAGATAGTAAAGAAACTAGAGATGCTGCCTTAGTGAAGAATAAAGTTAAAGAAATTAAAAAGCACATCAGAACTAATGTCACCTTGTCAGTAAGGGACCGGGTGCCACTGATAGAGATTATTCCTAGGATGAAGTGCGCTGCAAAGCCCAAGCAGAATTCCAGTGCACCACTAAAAATAATGCTTGCAAAAGTCCATAAGTAGTTACAGTTCTCAGATCTTGCAGAGATGTTCACCAGAGATTTTTTTTTATAAAGAACAGAACAGCTAATCATCACATTAGGAGTGTCCATGAGAATTAGGAGTGTCATAAGCACACTGCATGCACAAATACATACGGACTCAGTATTCAGGTTGTATAAAACTGCTATTCTTGTACTAAAAACCTGAGAACTTCAGACTGCCAGGACACAAAATGATGCTCCAGACAGCTAAGAAGGGAACAATCAGGGGGGTTGGACTAGATGATCTCTGAAGGTCCCTTCCAACTCCTATCATTCTATGATTCTATGATTCTATCATTCTATCATTCTATGATTCTATCATCAAATATTTTCATCCTGCTCTTTCAGTTTAGGATAACTCTAACAAAATGTCAGCAATATGTGCTACTGTTCTTCCATATTCAACTTAAAAGAATATTAGGGACGGCAACTTATCTTCCCGAGTTTTTACTTTGCCTTTCAGAAGTCTTGGTAACATTAATATCTGTTGAAGATTGGGTTTCAATGCGATGCTGTCAGGAATCAATCTTCATTGAAATGAAGTAACTAACAAAAATTCAAATGGATGCAACCAAATAATGACTTGTGGCTCTGTTAGTGCAGGTAGGGCAGCTCTTCCACCTCTACAGTATAATCTATGCATGGACTGAAAAAAGAGATATACGCAATTATGTTGGGCTGTGAGGGTTCCCATTAATATGTGTGTGGGAGAAAAGCGACTGTGGAATCTCATCATATGTTACCCATATTTATAAACATTTTTATCCGTATTTGAATAATGTGGCTTGTCTTTAAACACCAGCCTCTAAGCAAATGTTAATTGAATATTAATTTAATTTATTTTATTATTATTTTACCACTGTTAAGAAAGGGGAGGATGTAATGGATTCTGGGAGGGGGGAGGTGTTGCTACAACAAACATGTTTTGATTAATTTCAGCACAAAATTGGTATGGCTGGTGACAGAGAATCATCGGTAAATAAAGTGACCTTGAAACCAGCAATTGTGTGAGGCATTAAAAAGAGGGAAGACATGACAAAAATGACAGAGCATTTGGCTGTTTATTTTCACCTCCCCTGCATTCCCCCGTCAAAGGATGAAGAACAGAAAAGCATAGCATCTGTGCTAAGGAAACATCTATGAGCATTAATTAATTATAATGCTAGTCCTCTGTGTGCTGGATGTGGTGTCATTCTCTCACAAACACTTTACTCATTCCACTATCATCAACTCAATTATTTGAGATGCTTCTCGGCAGGTGAATATGATACATTCTTTAAACAGCTTCTTTGTGATGAAATATTCTCAATGGTCTAATGTGCATTCCCTTATTCCCTTATAACAGACTGTTAAAACCACAGTGACATCCCCAGCTCAAAACTCCCTCAGTAATATTCAAGCTGACAATACAGCAAAAGCCAGCCACAATGACAAGAAAATTGGTGACTTATGTATTAAAGCCAAATAAACCACTCAAAAGCATCCCACAAAGTGGGTTGAAGTCCATCCTCTGGCTTGCATATGAGAAGCGTGAGGTCGGGGTGCAAGCACCTGGAAAAGAGCAGAGCAGCGTGACTTGGAGCCTCCTCTCTAGCCAGTGTGGCTATGGGAGAGAGAACATGCTTGCCACAGGTTGGCAAGCTCTGAGACAGCACCACTGGCTTGTAGCAACCTGCTGAACAACAGCAACTACTAAGATCAATAGGAGGACATTACACTGTGTCATTACACTGTGACATTACACTGGGTCCTGTCTTAACCTCTATGCTAGAAAAAAACTCTCTGTCTCCCATAAAGGTCTCCCATTGTTCAGATAAAATATTTAGTTCTTGAAGAGATTACCTTATGCCTTTGTCCTGCTGCAGCCAAATGTAAGTCTTAGAGCAAGAGCTCAACAGATGCCAAAACCAAATAACCACACAGATGTCAATCCACAACTACTGGTACTGTAACTCCATCCTTGGTACTTGGATGTGCATGTTTTATTTGCAAAAACAAAAACATTCCCCATATCTAGAGAAGAAAAGAAAAAAAAGATGCCTCCATTAATGTTGGCACATTGGATGCATGTCATGTGTTCAGACTCCAGTTGTTAACAGCTGACTTCCACAAAAGCAGATGACAGTACTGGGAGATGAAGACTTGTTTCACACTCATATCTTATTAATATCTCACCTTTTCTGATCCATTGCTAAAGCCCAACGTGCTCACATGGTACGAAATGATGAGAAAACTGCAAATGAGAAACCTGCCTGCAAATATTCAGGAAGCTCTGTGTTAAAGATTGCCCTATTTATCTACAGTGCAATGTATACGCTTTACAGATGTAGCTAAATTATACTTCCATGACAGCAAAGAGGAAAGAAATTTAGGGCTACTTGCTAGACAAGCCTAGGTCCCACTGCTTCATTTTGCAACAGAAATTAACATATGAGTAGGCTATTTTGCACTTGGACACTTGTCTTATTTGCAGTCCTTTTGTGCTCTTATTTTCATATATTAAGGGGCAGTCAGAATAAAAACATGTTGTTGTCATAGCCATGCACAATCTGTTCTGTCTGCTTTGTGAATGTTTACTTTATAAGGCTGTTTGTCAAAGAGACAAACAACAAATAGGAGAAGTACATTTTATATTACTCAAACTAGAGACATACAAATGTGATGCTGCAGTTCTTACAATTAGATGTTTCATCCTGCCTCTATGTTTAATTCTGCCTCCATAGAAAAATAATAGCAAATTCCCACAGATCGCAGAGTCAGACAGTGGAGCTTGACTTTAAAACATCGGCTGAACGGGTCTCTGGTGTCTGGTGACATTTCTGACTCTCAAACCCTTCATTAGGATAGTATGCTGTAAGAGACTTTGCTTTTTAGAGCTAGTTGGTTTGTTTCATACTTAATAAACTTGCTTTGCAATCATGATGTTCCTGCTGCTAAGGAAGTCAGCCCAAGGGTGATATACATCTCCACAAATTCCTATCAAGAAGTGTAGATGCTCCATTGTAATGCAGGTATATTTACAACTACTCCAATCCTGCCTGACAGTCACTGGGCTTCTCTGTTTGTATTCCAAGAGGATTAATGTGCTTCTACATTATTTAAATCTCAGTGTGGTCATGCATCATCTCTGGTGCCAGGTACTTCGGCACATTTCCCTGATATTACAAATGCACCTTAGTCTTACACAGGTGGATGACTCCATTAATACCAGGATCTCCCATAGTCCCAAAACTTACAATTATGCTTTTCCCAAACTCTACCTGCTGTAGTTTTACTTTGAGTTTATGACTTTCCTCTTCTGAAATCAGCTGATTGTTGGAGCAAAAGGGTATTGCTGGAGCTGAGGAAAACAATCACTCTTTGCTTTAGAAAATACAAGAAGTACATAGATCTAAATGCAATAGGACTATAAACTCAGTCATGTTCATCATACTCTACCACTCTGAAGCTTTATCTTCAGATCAAAGCCTTGCCCCCTTCCCTTCCCTTCCCTTCCCTTCCCTTCCCTTCCCTTCCCTTCCCTTCCCTTCCCTTCCCTTCCCTTCCCTTCCCTTCCCTTCCCTTCCCTTCCCTTCCCTTCCCTTCCCTTCCCTTCCCTTCCCTTCCCTTCCCTTCCCTTCCCTTCCCTTCCCTTCCCTTCCCTTCCCTTTGTCTTTCAGCTCTCAGTTCCAGGCTTTCTTCCTCTTTCTCCAAATGGAAAAAAACCTGCAAGTGAGAGCTGAAAGACTGATGAGAAAGGAAAGAAACGTTCACTTCTCACTAACTTGACCTGTTCAGACTTTGGTAAGACTCAAATAATTGTCCAGTTATTTAAGGTATAGTAGACAGTTATTAGCTCAAGGGTATTTCCATGTAACAGAGAAACACAGATGGTCAACAGCTCCCCCTTATTAGGTGTATGTCACCGCTCCTTGAGTCTTTCTCTGTTGAGCAGATGGGCCAAATGTTCCAAGGACCACAATCTGATATAGATATTTATTCATGGTTCGTGTTGAGAAACAGAAGAAACTTGTTGGAGGCCCCAAATTGATACCACTGTTTGTTGTAAATTCCCCAGATGTTATAATTCAAATGTTTTCACAATGCAAGGGAAATCAGCACTTTCCCTGCAGTCAGAGGTCTCAAGGCTTTCCAATTATGGTCACACAGTCAGCCTTATTAGCACAAAATTTAATTTGCGTTAATCAGACTGAGGTGGGTAGAGCGCGAAATTAACTTTCATTTTGCATCATACAGTAAACTGATTTAGTGAAATCACCGTAGAGATCTGAGCTCTGACTGATGGATGAGATGAAAAAAACAAAATAGAGAATAAACACTGTTGTGTAATCCTCACTGTGCTGAAAGGAACACCATTTTAAATCTAGTTGTTTGGAGAAATGCTTTACTTCCCTGGCAAACCAAAGGGCACACTGCCCTTAGCTGCATCCATATTTTGCCACTGAGGCTGAGGATAGAGTATCCCCTCTATTCTGAGAGCTATATATGCACAATTGATCTTCCCAACTATTTTTCAAACTGGGTTTTTTGCCAGAAAATTACAGTTTAATGAAAATAGAAACACAACCGTTTCAATGAAATTTCCATTTGCAGTTCAAGACTCTAGTTCAAAATCCAGAGGGAAAGAGAAGCACTTACTAGAGGCAAGCCTTAAGCCACAGGGTGTTCAGCTGGGATATGGCTTTCAATTGTCTGCTCCTAGCAAGGAAGACTAAAAACATACACCTGAAATCTTCCACATCCCAGAGAAGTATGCTGATGATTGGCTCTTTTGGAAGAATATTTTCTCTTGAACTTATTCAAAAGGCTTCTGTTTCACTTGAATGAAAAATAAAGTTTTGGCATATTCTTTTACTTTTCTTCTTGTGGTTTTTTTTTTTTTTCAAACCAGAACTCTTTCTTCCAGCCAAGGCCAACATTAATTCCCTTTTCCCAACTCTCTGCCATCTTTCTTGTGTAGTTCAAACAAATATTTTGGAGATGGAAGCTGCCCTACACACTGGAACCACAACTGCCTCCACCTGAGCCATTTCCTTATAAACAACAGGAAAAACAATGCTTCTCAAACATCGCCCTCCAAATTTTTCAATAAGGCACTAACACTTTTACCCAACCCTTGCCATAAAAAGAGGAATTTCTGTCTAGGAGCAAACTGCAAATTTGAGACAGGTACTGGCACAGCAAGAAAGCTGCAGAAAAGTTTGGAAGACAAAAGGGGAAAGGTTAAAGGTTGGAGAGACGAAAGAGAGAGAAAGGTATCCATTTTCTTCAACAAGACCATAACAAGTGTAAAAACAGTAAAGCTCACTTCTGTGCAGGAAGACCTGGGTGAGACTGGGACAAGAGAATCAGGAAAAGGGGTATGTGCTTACAGCTGTGGTGACAGGTGCTCAAATGCCACTTACTTCCTGACAATAGGACAATCCTGCCCCTGTTTATACCCAGTGCTATATACAGGAGCAGAATCTTCCCTGCATAAATGTTGTGGGGTTTTTTTTTCAAGGAAAGAGTAAATGTTATCATCAAGTGAGAAACATTACTTACTGTTTACTATCTTTAAACTATGAAATGTGCTGGAAAATAAAGACTTTAATTAAAGTTGTCTTTTTGATGCCTTTCCCTTGCAGAAAAGTCACACCATTTCAAAACACAGCTCCTCTTGTTTGCCTCTATTCACTTTACCCTTTTTCATATTCAGCTTCTATTTAACCAGCTTCAGCAACATATTTAACATCTTTGCAGATATAACTGCAACATATTCAAGAGCCTTGAGAAATAGAATAAACTTGCATGGTATCTTCCTTGTCTCCAAAAAGGTGGGGAACATAAAATCAAACAGTCTAAAAGTTGTTTTCCTGGATTAATGTCAGAACTCCTGCCTTTATTATTTAAACAAACCAGGTAATGTTGCACTGTAAAGTTATGAACTGAAAATAACAGTGAGGTAGGAACAGGTTTTGACAACTCTTCCTATTAACAGCAGAAGGTAAAAATTGCTGATTTGCTTGTGACAGTAACTGGCTAAAATCCATGTAGAGCACTTTTAACTGTCTTCTCAAAATTTATTTGCATATTGAAAGTATGATGCATAGATTGTATGTGTGTATATAGCCATTAAAGCACAACACTGTTCGTATTTCTATGCGTGCATGATGAGAGTAGCTTTGCTACACTAATCTATCCACACTCCCCTGCAATGGAGACTGAGTTGTGGGTTGGTTTTTTTTCTTTTTAGGCTGTGTAAAGTAGAAAGCAAGGCAGCATTTCCCAGTCCAGCTACAAAGTTCCATGAAACAGTGTACTAGCAATAACTATCTCGAGAGCAATGAATAACCACCAACCAAGTTACTCCTGGGAAAGCTCCCTTGCATTTTAAATGAATGCAATAACAACGACCCATTTTCAAAATATAAAGTACATCCTGACAGAAAACTACTTTTTCTTGGGCAGTTCCTAAGCACGTGAAAACAGTCTAAGTGGCTTCTGCAAAGCTGCTATCCCACTTCAGGCTATGAATCCTGCCCTCTATTGTGCCTGATTCAAGAGACACTTCTTTGCCTGTGGGAAGGTTGCATGTTGTCCTTGAGAAGCAAATGCCTCAGTTTAAGGCCAGATGACACTAGGAGGGTCATTTGGGGCAGGAGCAGGCACTGAGGATGAATTTTTGAGAGTGTTTAAATCAAATAGTATAAGGGCACAATTTTTGGACTTCCTGGTTATATCCAAGAAACTCTTGATCTAGGAAGATGGGGGCTGGCCATGGTCATCGGACAGACTAAATGACCTTCTAGATCCCTTCAGGTAGGATCCCAGGCAGGAGGTTTGGCAGGAGGTAAGAGGTGAAGTGACAGCAAAATAGGAGAGGTCTCTCCTCATCCATGCAAGTGCACAACTTGCTGTGGTGCTGTATTTCATGCTTCCTCACCTAAAACGATTAATTCTGAACTTGCATGCTGTCCTGGCCTCTCAGCACAGGTTGAGCTGCTTCTGAGCAGGCAGGGGCTACAGCAGGAAGGCTGGGCAGAAAGTGTCCTCATCTGCCTGCAGGGGACTCTGTGTATGTATTTGTGTACCTGTATTTCCTTCCCTAATGATAATGTCATCCCAGCAAATACATATTTCTTCTTTGGAAGGAAGTACTGCACTGTAGACTGAGAAGGTTGTTATTCCAAAACCATTCCAAAACCAGTCCATTGCAGCTCATCAATAATGCCTTCATAAATCACAACCATGCGGAGCACAAGCAGAGATTAATTGCAAGTAATTTTGTATGTAAGATTTGTTCAAAAACTCATCCATTTCTGGACGTTTATTTGCATATCCAGGTTTTGCATCCCAGTGAAGTTTTGCACTGACAGACTTTTAATAAAAATTGCCTAAAGATTGCAAATTTCTTTAGCATCCTCAACTTCCATTGAAAGGAAGATGACAATGAGTCTAGGCACATAGCATCCAATGAGCGCTGTTAATAGTAATAAATGATGGGGGAGGAAATGAGCAGAAGCTTCCGGAACTTCAGCTGAAAAGTGGATGAGATCATTGCTGAAGTTCACCAAAGTGACCAGCCTTTAGGAATATTTCATTGTCCATATCCCTAGGATGCTACAAGCTTTTGCTTGTGGAGGCTTTGCGATCTCGTTAATGTGGTTTAGGCCCATCTAGGAAAAAAGGACCATGATCAGTCATAAGTACCAAGGGCTTTCAGAATGCCCTAAAGACAGAGAGGGCTCAATTGCCACTTATGGTCCTTAGAAAATCAGACAAGGCTACTCAACTTGGGGAAGAAAACAGAAATTAATTTAATCTACCACCAAACAAACCATAAAAACAAAAAAAACCCATAGCAAACAGAAAACACCAAAGAGTGATGCAATGATGAAGAGCACAATCAGCCCTTTAAGACCACCTTCTTCCCACCCTTCCCCTCTTCTCAGGCTCCAAGCCCTGATCCCTGTGTCTTTATCTCCTCCTGCCTTGAAGAGCTCAAAGGTGTAGGGAATGGAGGTTTGAGCCAGTCTTTTCCTGATGGCTCCTGCCTTTTGTCTCTCCTCAGGGCAGGTGGGCTCCTCGCTGGTCCTCCCTGCTCCAGCACAAGGTCCCTCACAGGCCGGGCAGCCCTGCACAGGCCGCTCCGATGTCTGTTCATCCCGAGGGCTGAAGCTTCTCTCAGCCTCCTGCGTGGGCCTCTGGGGCCTGCAGGCTCTCCAACACGGACTGCACCATGGCCGTCTCTTCACACAGTCTCCTGCTTCTTGACGAGAAGTCATGTAGGTGATACGTGACCCAGCCTGAGTGCCTTTGCATACGCAAAGGAGTAAATGGTCAGATGCCCCTGTTCTGGTGGAATGTCCATGCTGTGGACATGGAAGTCTGTGCTTCCTTCCAAAGTCAAGTAAAAGGAAGAGGAAAGCAAATAGGCTGATAGCAATTTTCCATAAGAGAAGAAAAAAACAGAAATTGTGTCCTTCATATCTTTGACTCCCAGGGCTGCTTCAGAGATGATGCAACTTACACTTGGTATCAAGCTCCAAATTCACACCCGTTGCATCTCCTGATGCACCTTCTGCTGAGATGCAACAATCACTGGCCTGCAAGTGGGCTGACTCTTCAGACACATGCAACAGGATGGACATTTCTTTCAGAGATGATCCATGCCATGCTAGCAAACATCTCATTTTTTTCTCCATCTGTACTATGCAAACAAAAGGACTTAGAAAAACGTTGTACACACACCAGAAGCTGTCAGCCAGGATGCAACAAACACTGTGAGCCCAGCCAAATGTATGTACACATCTGAAACTAAACCACCTTACCACTCAGTCAGGAAGGATTTCATCAGGATGTTCCTGAAGGGCAAAGAAACAGCTTGCTTTGTAGAGGATTCAATTCTATCAATCATCTGCCATGAAACGATACAAGAAAAAGAAACCAGGCCACTCTCTCCTAAGGGAGACCTGATAATTGAGCTCCGTAGCCTCCAATCCTAAATCCACATATGCATCTGAACGGCTACAACATCAAAATGCATCTGAGATGCACAGAAGCCAACAACAGCATCTCCAGCTTAGTAAAAGCCTGCTTGATAATTAGAAATAAAAGGCAGGCCAATATTAATGAGAAGAAAGGGCATGTGATGACTGCAGGTTGCTCTGGGTGCAGCAGGAAGGGAATGCCCAGACAGAGGAGCCTTCCTGAGAGGCAGTGCTGATGAAGAGCTAGGGGATTCACCACCTCCCAAGTGCTGCAGGGAATGGGCTGCAGCGTGATCCTCCTTCTCCTGTCCTAAACAGGGACAGCATACATCCGCAAGCTGTCTGAGAGCTTGAAGAAAGAGAGCAGTGACCGACCTAATGTGTCCCTTCCATGTCTCATGGTAGAAAACTGTCTTGGGGAATTGTGAAAAGTAGGAGATGCATGATCTGCAGGTGCTTACTCAATAATTTAACCTTAAGAGCACCTCTGTGGTTCAAAACTCAAGCAGTTCTGAAATCAAATTGCAATCACTTGGACAAAACTCAGCTTTGCTAAAGTCAATGGAAAAATTCCCTTTTACATCAGTGGAGCCATATTAGCCAAGGATATATTTTGAAAAGGTTGAATGAGTTTGTGCCCAGACTTTAAGAACCTTTGTGTACTGTACCCTGCCAGTTTAAATGATGACTACAAAGATCTGTTATAAAACTTTCTCCAGGAGAGGCAAAAGCTTTCTGTGTGTCACCATTTTTAATATACTGTGACACTTGCTCACAATAAATTAGGTTATTTATCCCCTTTATTTATATGCACTGCTCTAACACTGTAACAAAACAAAGTGATAGATGCACCTACACCAGTCGTCAAACTCAATAACAAAGCAACAGCAACTGTGTGCAACTTTATTGTATTGTTATCAATTTATATAAAAGACAAATTCTTCAGGCTGTGAACCTGTAAAAGTAAATTCTTTATTGTTCTAGACTTGCCAGCAATTGCTTTGTCCTCTGATCTCAAACTCTTCCCCAAGCTACTCCAACAGAGCAGACCTTATCCCAGTTCACTTTCCTGGTTTCCAGGGAAGCCTTTCTTTATTTACATTGCCTAAATTGAAGACAGAATCAGGCCAGTGGTCAGAGACTCAGGTTGTGCAGCTCTTCCGTTTTGGAGTCCAGTGCCTAAACCAAAAACAGAATGTCAAAGGCAGAAGCAACCCTTACTGGATTGCAGACTAACTCCACCTGCCTTCTGCAGATAAATTTTACATTTAGTTGTGTAGGGATGACTCCCACTGCAGTCAATAAAAATTGTGCTCAACCAGCATTACTTGTCACCAATCCAACTCGCCATTCTGGAAGTCTTTTGCTGAAGGAAAGGGAAGCCTTTGGGTGGCAAGATCTCCTGACACTAAAGTATCTCAGATTCCCATGTAGAATATCCTAGTGCTACCAGCTTCCCTGAAACATTCACTTAATTTATGCTGCTCATTTACATTCTATTTCAAATTGAAATTCTATTTCACTGGTATATTAAAAATGAGCCTACTAAAGAACAGCACATTTAAAAATAGTAACAGATGGAGAAGCCTGTAGAGTTCTACAAATTTAGAGCCCTACTTTAAAATTAATTAAATAAATTAAAAGATTGAGTAAGCAGTATCTACCTTTCACTTTGTTTCTTAAAACATGTACTTACGGTTTATCGTATGAGCCAGCACATCATTTTGCAGACAGATGCAGCAAGCCTGGGCAAAAAATTACTGAGGAGCTATCCATCCCTTAACTGCAAATTATGTTTATAAATTAAGATTTTTGAATGATTTTTATACAGGACTATCCCTCGAGCAGCAGCAGGCTCATAGAACCAATATGTGGATAGAACTATACTGCTCTCCCTTGCAGTAGCGTTTTTGTTGCCTTTATCACATGTATGTAAGACAACCCATTTACGCTACACCGTATCATGCTGAAAAAAATGAGCATTTTAATATATTTGAAGAAACTAGCTCCAGGTTTGAAATTTGTCTTCACAATGTCAAAGCTGAAGGGGGAAAAAAAAAAAAAGGCAAGAAAAAAAAATCTGGTTTTATTCATTATTTGCTTTGCAATTAATGAAACTTCTCAGTTAAATGGAATAAGTGAATGAACTTCTCTGGGATCTGCAATTATTATTCGCTTTTGGCAAGGGCTGTTATTTTTTTAAACTGTTAACCCATTAATTCCTGATTGTGTTCTGTCTTTCACATCCTTAAGATGTTACGTCTTAGTTTATCAAATTTCATCCTGTGTTGTTTTAGCACTAATTGCTTTTATTTCAACCCTTGTTTCATAGCTCAGAAGGCATGCCTTTCGCCCCTATCATCTCACACCTTATAAATATGGACACGAAGGCGCTACAGTCTCAGATGCGTTTACACAAATGCTCAATTCAGAGAGCACAGATTCCGCGCGATAAAGGTTATCTATCATTATCCCGATCCTTTGTAAGTGGAGACTCACTTAGGCTATTTGCAAAGTAAACTTACAATTCAATCCGAACGAAAGATGGTAAAATATGCTTTAAGATATTTTTAGCTGTTCAGCAAGCTAAGCAATGATAGCAACGATCGCACTGCAAACATTTCTCTTTCTCTGTGCCGCTGGATAGACACTGGAAGTGCGACCGGGGCGATTAACTGTCGTTTGGGTCCAGCAGCGTGAGGGAGCATTTACCGTAGCTCCTCGAGCATCTCTTTGATCTCTCCTTTCCTTTGTGCTCGCCGATCTAACAGCCCTGCATCGCATTGTTTTTTGCTACCCGTTTTATGAGCGAGTTAATGTGTTTCTTCTCAAGAGACCTTTAAGCTTGAAATATTTCCTTAATTAACAGAGTCTAATCTTAAAGAGCCAAAACCGTCTGCGGCGCTGCCACGCCGCGTGGGTGCGTGGGTCCCGGTTCGCGGGGGAGGGCTGAGGAAAGAATCATGCCTTTTACTTTCCGGACCGGCCAGAGGGAAACCTCCCCCGCTGGAGTCTCGCTGCCAGAGCTCGGCAGCAGCCGCGGTGCCGGAGCCCCGAGGCGTACTCTGTGCCCGGCAGGCCCGTTACCCGCCTGCTCACCTCCCACCCTTCCCCTCTCTCTTTCAACTTCTCCAGCACAGACCCCCGAAGGCGCAGAGCCGTCCCCCCTCCCTGCCGCGCCGACGCGGGGGAATGTGCGCCCCCCCATCCCCCTATCCCATCCCCGTGCATCCTTCCCTCCCTAGCCAGCGCGGGGAAAGCTGCCCCGCTGCCACCGGCCCCATGGCCTCCTCCCGGGCGGGGGAGCGCAGCGCTGCCCCCAGCCCATGCGGAGGAAGGTGCGGCGTTGCCACCGGCACCGGGATGGCCCCCTCCCGCCGCAGCGCCCGCCCCTCCCGCCTGCGCTGACCAGCCCGCCGCTGCTCTTCCCGAACAATGAACCGGGGCAGAGCGACACGGCCTCGGGGCAGCCCCGCCATGTCCGCCCCTCCGCGGCCCCGGCCCCAGCCCCAGCCCCAGTCGGGCGGCCCCCGACCCACCCGGCAGCCCGCGCAACCTCCCGCCCCGCCGCCGTAGCTCTCGGCTCCGCCCGCGAGGTAACGGGGGGCGGGGGCACCCCCAGCCCGGGAGGGGCCCGGCGGCGGCGCGGGGGGCGCTCGGCCCTGTGCGGGCGGCGGCAGGGGCGGCCCCGGCGGGGCGGCGGCTCCCGGGGGGTGGGCAGCACCGGCAGGGGGCGGGAGGCCGGGGGCCGCGCTGAGCCGTGCCTTGTCACGCCGTGCCGTGCCGTGCCGTGCCGAGCCGCGCCGCTGCGAGCCGCCCGCTGCCCGTGTCACCTCCCGGCGCTGGCGCGGCTGCGATCCGGCGGGAGCCGGGGTGCCGCCCGCGCCCTGCGCTTCTTTGTGCGTACGGCGGCCACCAGCATGCGGGGGGAGAGGCACCGCGTGGGAAGCGGCGAGGCGGAGCGCCCACGCTGCCCCGGCTGCTGCACCTCTGGGGGCCGGCACCCCAGAGAGCCCTGAGAGCCCTGGAGGGAGGTAGGGGCACCCGGACGGAAAACACTTTTTTGGGGAGAAGGGGGAGGGAGGTTGGGGAGTGTGTGAGGGGGAGGTTTTCCACTGTGCTGCGTTTGCTGGAAGAAAAAAACCTATACGTGAAGACGTATGGGGTTCTCAGTAGCATAGCTTAGTGGCTTCTTGGCTTAATAGTTTTCAGGCGGGGAGTAGGTAGGGTGTGTTTTTAGTAGGGTTCGCCTGCTCGAGAGCTTGAATAGATATGTTTAGAAAAGCAGTGCTTTCCAGGAATTTAAATGAGACCCTTCTTTTGTGGTTGCTTTTCAAGGCTGTTCTGTTAGTTCTATATTTGCTTTTGCTTATACATAGTTAGGCAGTTGCATTAGCATATAGAAATCTATATTCTCTTAGGAAAAAAAAATGTCTCTGAGAGTTTACCTCTAATAAGCTGTGTAGATCACTTTTGTGGTCTCCCTATATATTTTATCGGGAACATCATAATATCTAATCCTCAGCTACCGTTTGTAATTTATTCTGTCATGGCAATATGTTTTAGTTGGTACTTGAAAAAAATTCGATTAGGTTTCTTGTTCAAATAATTTGGTTGATAACTGTTGGAGTACTATTTAGTCGTCTCATTTCTTCATGTGGAGAGAAATGTTAAAGTGATAGGCAGGAGGCAGCAGCAAACCTCAAGGTTAAGGTTTTTGCTTTTCGCAGTCTTTCAGTCTGATTTTCCTTTTCCAGTCTTGCAAACTTTCTGAACTTTAACCCTTTGCAATGAAACTTTCCAGGAGTGGTATCTGCATCCAGGTAATTTTCTTACCTTTATATGTATATATCTTCTCTTTGTTGTTGTTGTTTTGTTTTGTTCTGTTTGGAAAACTCATGCAAAAGCAATTCATCTGCTTTTGACAGTGTGAGGCTTTTGGATATGGGGAAAGAATTGCTCCATTTTTTCCATTTAAAGAAGAAGCTCTTGCAGTTTTCGTTATTTTTCCAGGGGTTGTTATAGTAAATTTGAAGTATAATTTGGGAGTATTTTTCCTTCATATGTGCTTTCCCATTAAAATATTGTTTGACTGCAAATCATGTGGTGGTTACCCACTGGCTTTGTCCGTGTTGCTAAGACCAAAAGCTGCAATATTGGGACAAGATGTGATATTTGTTGCTGAATGCTAAGCTGTGATAAAGGGGTCTGGAGGTGAGGTCTTGCCTGTGTATTCAAACCTAAGGATATTCAGCACAGATTCTGCAGCTCACAACAAAGGGGCTTCTTGGCAGACACCTCTGCTGAAGCAGGCAGGGCTCCACTTGCCATTTGCAGTGAAATTACTGGATTTGAGATCTCCTGAGTGAAGACTCACGAACCATTTGTAGGCAGAAGTCTTTTGTGATGGAGTTTAGGACCCCCACAACCCCTGATGCAGTGGTCAATGAACTCTTTCTTCCATAGTTCATCTGGGCAGAGGACAGGATTTCCCAGAATTGTCCACACTGCACATTCAGAGGTGGAGGATGTATACAAAATGTTATTTTGTTGCAAAGTCGCAGACCTCTACTGTATGTTTTGTAATGTGTTTTCTACAGAGGAAAGGAAAAGAAAGGCCAAACAATAGGGAAAATGTTATAAAAACTTTATAAGAGGAGCTTAAAGGGATGTTGGAATTGCATAGGTAAGTGGCCCAGGGGAAATATATTATGGATAAAGTTATATGCACACCTTATCTCTGTCCTTTGAAAGCTGCAAAATGATTGTTATATGCCCTCTTAAATTAAACAAAGAATTATACATAGATAAAGCCTGGAGATACCCTCTCCTGATTTAAAATTAAAGAAACAGGATAGAAAATAGTTGTAATCTTACAGATTTTAGTTTTGTTTTTCTATTTTGGATTAGTGACATGAAATAAAGCAGCATCCTGTTGGCAGCATCCTAATGATTGCATTGTGAATTGATGCTCTGTGAGTTAGTTACTGCATGTACTAGTGGAGCATGCTAGATTTTATGTAAGTTGTTGAAATACTACTGGTCCATCAGAAATTGTATGCAAATCTCTCTGCAGTAATTTTCAAGCTGTGTTTTGGGAACTTCTCTGTATTTGCTAAGCAATTGGCTGGCTGGCTGCAGAGAAGTACTTGGGCATATGGTCTTGGCTCGTTTTCAATGTATTTAGCTACTAATGGCATTAGAAGAAGCCAAAAATATATTAAATACCTCAAATATTAATTATCTTGATAAGAAATTGCTGCTAATACTATTAGAATTGCAGATGTATACAAATGCTGTGTGATCGATATGAAGGCAAATCCAGGGAACGGGGTTAGTGAGAACTCTATTGGTCTGCCAAGGTCTGTGGAGACGCTGTTGCTGCTATAAAAAAATTGGACGTTCTTGTGACATCATAACTTTGGAGCAAAGGTGAAGGGACTTGATTCAAGGAGTGGAAAATTTGGCTTTACTGTAACTTTCATAGTGCAGAAATAATTTTTGTCGATTAAGACTATTGGCATCGTTGGAGTAAAGGTTTACAACCCTTAAACAACTCTTCTTTACACTAAGAAGTATCCCTTTCATGCTTTTGAAGTGTGTTAGAAAGGCTGGATAGTAATGTTGGTACTGAATGAATGAAAGAGAAATAAATTCACAGCATCAGATACTTTTCCTTACATTATTTCTCTTGTTGTTAGTTATTACCAAGAATGAGACTGCCACACTTGAATATAATTAATGTAGTAAATGGCTTATTAGGCACCATCTGAACTTTTGTCTTGTTTAATTATAGAAGCTTAGTGCAGTGGTCTGTGTACAATATTCAGCCCAAATAATTGCTTTCAGACTTTTTTATCTGACCATAGTTATTTTTGGAGCAGCTGCATGCAGGGCTTTTTCTCTGAACTTTGCACTTTTTAGGCTCTAATTTGCAGTCCTGCCACTACATTTCCGATTTGCATAACCAAAAGCAGTTGCCATTGTGATTTTGCTGGTAGTCAGTCATTCAGAGCAATTGCTCTGCCTGCCGTTATATGGTAGTATGTTTTGATCTTCCTTAAAACTCGATTATTCATACTGAAGTATCCAGCAAACCATGACACTAATGGTAAAGCTGCAATTATATATATATTTCTTTTTTTTTTTTTTCCTGGAAGTTTTTGAATGGTTACTGAGGTTCAGAGTATTTTTTCCAGTGACAC